>NC_090935.1:327400615-327703645 GCF_040938575.1 Ambystoma mexicanum
TCTGTTAAGCGCCCACTCTGATGGTACACTAAATTTGCCTATGTCACACACGTAGAATGTATTTGTGTTAGATTAACTCACACCTTGAAAGTTACACTGAGCTACATCTAGAAAGTACCCACAGGTTTCTACTTGCCCACTCCCGTAGAAAATTGTTGTTGTTAGATTGAGTCGCATCTGTAAAGTTACGTTGACTGAAATTTAGAAAGTGCCTACTGAGGTAGTACTGTACTTTAATTGTCTGCGCTGCACATTTAGAAACTGTTCTTGTTACATATATTCACATCTAGAAAGTGCCCACTGAGATAATACTTTAATTTATTTACCTAGAAACTGTTCCTGCTAGCTTAGCTCGCATCTAGAAAGTGCCCACTGAGACAGTACTGTAATTTTACATTTAGAAAATTATTCCTGTTAGCTTGATCCGCATCTAAAAGTGCCCTTTGAGATACTTCTGTAATTTATTTGCCTGTGCCGCACACTTTGAAATTGTTCTTGCTGCATTGACTCACATCTAGAAAGTGCCCACTGAGATAGTATTGTAATTTATTTGCCTGCGCCGCACACTTTGAAATTGTTCTTGTTGCATTGACTCACATCTAGAAAGTGCCCACTGAGAAAGTACTGTAATTTATTTGCCTGCTCGCACACTTTGAACTTTTTCTGTCTTCATTGACTTACATCTAGAGTATTGTAATTTATTTGCCTGCGCCGCACACTTTGAAATTGTTCTTGCTGCATTGACTCACATCTAGAAAGTGCCCACTGAGATAATACTGTAATTTATTTGCCTGCGCCGCACACTTTGAAATTGCTCTTTCTGCATTGACTAACATCTAGAAAGTGCTCACTGAGGTAGTACTGCAATTTATTTGCCTGCACTGCACACTTTGAAATTGTCTTGCTGCATTGACTCACATCTAGAAAGTGCCCAATGAGTTAGTACTGTAATTTATTTGCCTGCACCGCACACTTTGAAATTGCTCTTGCTGCATTGACTAACATCTAGAAAGTGCTCACTGAGGTAGTACTGCAATTTATTTGCCTGCGCCATACACTTAAAGGGTGCCCACCGAGATAGTACTTGATTTATTTACCTGCCCCCCACACCTGGAATTTGTTCTTGTTACATAGATTCATATCCAGAAATTGCTCGCTGTGATATTACTGTAATTTATTTACCTAGAAACTGTTCCTGTTGGCTTGATTTGTTCAAGAAGTGCCACTAAGGTAATACTGTGATGTATCTGGCCTGTCCCGCACACTTTGAAATTGTTCCCACTAGCTTAACTCGAATCTAGAAAGTGCTCACTGAGACAGTACTGTAATTTTACATTTAGAACATTATTCCTGTTAGCTCGAGCCACATTCAAAAGTGCCCACTGATATAGTTCTGTAATTCATTTGCCCGTCCTGCTCACTTAGAACTTGTTCTTGTTGGCCTGATTCACTTCCAGAGGGTGTTCACTGTAGATATCTCTGTGATTTGCTCGCCTACACATATCACACTTAAAACCATTTCTTGCTGCATTGAGGCACTTCTAGATAGATATCCACACTGTAATATTTCTCTGATTTGGTCGTCTATGCCGCTCACTTAGAATTAATTCCTCTTACATTGATTCTGTTAGAATCGTCCCTGTAACATCAACTGTGACTTAGAAATTGTTCTTGTTGGACCGATTCACACCTAGAGTGTTACATTGATTCTCACCTGGAAAGTGCCACTGAGATAGTACTGTGATCTACTTGCCTGTGCCGCTCAACTAGAATTGGTCTTGTCACATTGATTGAAATCTAAAAGGTGCCTGCTGTGATGGTACTGTGATTTACTTTCCTGGGCTGCACAATTAGAATTGCTCTCGCTGGTTCCATTTACAACTAGAAATTGACATCCGAGATTGTACTGTGATTTATCTGTTTCACACACTTAGAACTATGTTCTTGTTGCATTGACTCACATCTAGAAAAAGTGCATGCTTTGACTTGGGAATTTGTCCCTGTTAGCTTGTTAAGCATCTAGAAAGTGCCCACTGAGATAATACTGGGACTTATTTGTACCACACATTTAGAATTTGTTCTTGTTCCATTGACTCACATCTAGAAAGTGCCCGTTGTGACTAGGAACTTGTTACTGTTAGCTTGTTCTGCATCTAGAATGTGCCCACTGAGATATAACTGTGATTTACTTGACTGTATCCACTGAGATAGTACTGCAACCTACGTGCCTGTGCTGCTCACCTCGTAATGATCTTGTCACATTGTTTCAAATCTAGAGGGTACCCACTGTGAAGGTATTGTGATTTATTTGCCTGTCCCGCACTCTTAGGAATTGTTCTTGTTAGATGTTTTCACATCTAAAAAGCTACTTTGAGTCACATCTTGAAAGGACCCCCTGAGATGACACTGTGACTTACTTACCTATGCTACCCTTACCTCCCTCCTCAGGCACTTATCCCCCATCCCACCCTAGCACACTGACTTCCACTTTCCCTCTGACATCTATTGAGAACACCCTGATACCCCCCGACCATACACCATGCTCTTTATCGAACTCCCAAGCCAGGGAAGCCCTCTAGCGATGCAGACAGCGTGAATCCATCGCCACTTCCTTTCCAGCCTTTTGCCCTCTGAGGAACTCCCCTCCCTCTCGTCCGACCTCCCATGCCGCTCACTCCGTCCCACTGAGCCCAGAGGGAAACTCTCCACCCTCTCGATCAACCTCCCATGCCACCCTCTCCCTCCCTCTTAACTCCTACTCGACTCCTGACAACAAACCGCCCTCTTCATATCGCTTCCCATCTCTGAAAGTAGTACGTCTTGCACTTGCTAGAACTGTAGCCTCTTTTCCCTCCCCCGCTGACACTCCCACCCTCTCTCACACCCCCATGAACTGACAAAAATGTGACTGGTCCTCTCCCTTGACCCTCTATTCCTCACCACTTCTGCTTCAGCCCAACCTCCCAGCCTCTCATTCCCCTGCCCCATAACCTCCCCTCACCCCTCCTCCAGTGTCCACCCCCTTTCTCTTGACTTCTCACCCCATACACCTAAACCCCCAACGGCCCTTTGGACTCATTCCAAAATCAACCAACATAAACCCCCCCACACCAGCTGATCCTTTCACCACCCTCCTAACCCCCCTTGACCCTCCCCTCGTCTCTCACATACCTACCCCCGCAGCCTTCTCTTCCTGTTCCCCACCAAAGTAACCCTCTCACGCGACACTCAAAGTCCACTGGCATCCAGCCCCTCTCTTACCCCACCTTAACTTGTCTCAACCGCCCTGAATGTTCCTACCACACCCACCACCCTACCGGGAACCCATATCCCTCATGCTCCCAATCCGATGACCACCATGAAAACCACATCCCCTCACAAAGTCACTTGCATCCTCTTTAATGCCAGCTCCATGGCTAGAAACAGACACAGCATCTTTGACCTTTTATCCTCAGACAAGCCCAACCTCATTTTTATCACCGAAACCTGGTTCTCCGATGACTTTGCCCCTGTAGCACATGAAGCCTTCCCCCCTGGCTACTCACTCATTGCCCACAATAGACCCTCTAGAGGTGGCAGAGTGGCAGTAATCTTCAATCCTGATTTCTCCGTCTCACTCGACGAATCCCAGACATGCATTGCCTCTTGTGAATCCCTTCTTGTAAAACTCCCGCTACCACCAATGTTCTCCCACAGCTTCCTATTCATCTACAGACACCCTGGATATGACAGACATTTTGTCAACAACTTCTGTGATTCAATAGCTACCATTCAAGTAAATCACCCTTCGTTTATACTCCTGGGAGACTTCTAAATGATGACTCATCCGCTGCCGACAGTCTGATGCGCTCAACCTCTCCCATCATACCAGTGCTCCAACCCACTCTGGTGGGCACACCCTTGATACCATTTTCAGCTCCCATGACCTGCTTTTTATATCCTGACCCAAACCACTCATCTGGACTGACCACTATGCCATCCCCTCCTCTATCGACTCTCCTGCCCCTCCTTCCACAGCTTCCCCCACCAGTATCTCAAATGCTGGAACAAAGTCAAGATCCTTCCTGACCTAGCCAAAACCCTGCTCCTTCGTCCCCCTACAACACCCCGCCGATAGTCCCTTATCCATCGATTCCTTTGACTCCTGGCTTAATGACTCACTAATTCCTCTCCACCCCTCGCACCCACTTCCTCCCGCAATGGACCGTCCCCCAAATGGTTCACGTCCCACCTGAGGAATGCAAAAAAACGAAATAACTCTTTTGAACGCAAATGGCGAGCTGCTAAAAACAATCTCAGCAGATCCATGTTCGCCCTGCACCACCGTAACTACAAAGCTGAAATCCGAAAGGCCAACATAGCCTACAACAATAAACAAGTTCTCAACTGTGACAACTGCAGCAAAGAACTCCACTTGATCATATCAGAATTCATCAAACCCACTTGCACCTCTACCCAATCCACCCCCACACAATCACTCTGTGATTCCCTCTTCCTACACCGCACTTGACAGGATGACATCCGTTAACACCAAACTGTCCTCCCTCTCCCCCTTCCCATCACTGACCCCTCCTGATCCTATTGCCCCAACGCACAATTTCCCTACGTTTGACTCC
Source organism: Ambystoma mexicanum (assembly GCF_040938575.1). NCBI lineage: Eukaryota > Metazoa > Chordata > Amphibia > Caudata > Ambystomatidae > Ambystoma > Ambystoma mexicanum. The sequence goes on from NC_090935.1 coordinate 327,405,232, forward strand.
TTCAAACCCATCTCCAGAGACGAGTTCCATGACCTACTAGCATGACAGCAAACCCTCCGGGTCGCTCCTCAACCCCTGCCCGCCTCTGTCCTGAAAGAAATACTCTCATCTACCTGCGCAGGAGAACTTGCAAGAGCCATACTAAATGATTCCCTCAACCCTGGTATCTTCCCTGATGCCTTCAAAATAGCACATGTCAAGCTACTTCTAAAAAAGACATCCCTTGACCCTCTTGACCCCAAGAACTACAGACTTATCTCCAACACCAGGTTTCTTACGAAACAAGTTTAAAGCAAAAAAGTAGATCCCAAGGTGAGACTGCGCCCAATTTTTTCAACACATGGTTTATTACATGGATGCCCTTTGCGAAGACACGTGTTTTGGTCCCTTTTAGGCAGTACGCGATTAGACGCGAGAACAGTGTTGTCAGGGATCCAACCCGAGACTCGAGGATAGACTACTATTTGCTTTAACCCACTAAGAGGCAGTAGATGAAAATAAGCCCTGATTTGAAAAAGGTCCAAAAAGGGACCGAAACACGTGTCATCGCAAAGGGCATCCATGTAATAAACCATGTGTTGAAAAAATTGGGCACAGTCTCAACTTGGGATTTACTTTTTTGCTTTCAACATTTTTTCATGTGGTCTTCACTTGGCTAAACCACTACCCAAGGGGACGCGACCGCAAGTTAAACGTATCGTTGAGGAAAGAGCATTCTCATTAATCACTAGAACAAAGATGTTGCCATGCTAGACCTGACCAACATAGTCAAGTTCTTGTAAAACATTCTTACGAAACACATTGACTGGACAGCATATTCCCAGCTCAACTCCTTTGTAGAATCCAACTGTCTCCTCGACCCCGCATAATCAGGCTTCAGACTGTGACATGGAACAGAAATCACTCTGATCTCGATCTGGGTTGATCTCAAAGTCACTGCAGACTCTTGTAGGATGTATTGACCCATTTTTGCTCTGCTATGCTGCATCACTCCGTTATGATGGTGGGGCCAGAAACAGCAAAATGGCTGCAAAACCTTTGTGCGCACCAAAACACCTGAAAATCGCGCTTTTCAACACACAAAATTATGGCTGCCAATCTGCCATGCATGTTGTCCATGGTGGAACAGAGCTCTCACTACTCAAATACTCACTACTCAAATGTGTCACTGGGCTCCACAACTGAAAGTGGAGTGCAGAAGGAAGAAGCAGTGCTTTGCTAAAGGAAACTCCAAATATTGCTTTAAATCACTTTTTCTTTGTTGGTGAAATTTCAGAAGGCCGGTACAGAACACCTTTCAAATATTCAATATTCTAGCTGGGTGCTACAATTCACTTAGTTTAAGGAATCATTGGGCCTCATTCCGAGTACGGCGCTAACCAATGGGGTGGTAATTCCCCATTCACCAAGGCTCTTCCCCATTCCCAAATGAGCCCCCATAGGGCTCAATGGGAATGGGGAAGATGCAAATAACGGTGACCGTTCATTACGGTCACCGTTATTGGCTTGGAGGCCCCTTTGCGCCCTCGACTTTAACACCTGCTCAAAGCAGGCGTTAAGGGCGAGGGCGCAAAGGGAACTCGGAGTATGGCGGTAAGGGATCACCGCCACCGGTCTCGTTACCGGTGGCCGCTATCCCTTACCGCCATACTCGGAATGAGGCCCATTGTGAACTTACAATGTCTTGAAATGCTGAGTGCATAAAGAGATTTCCACAGCAAAAGTGGCCTGCCTGTGGATCTGTCATAAATCTCTGTGCAGCAGAGGGCTGCTGTGATGACAGCTGTCAGGGGCCTGCCTGATTAAACCTTAACGTGTATAAAGTGAAAATCAAATGTTTGCAATCCAAGAGGCCTGTTACTGATAGTAACCCATATTGTAATTGTTTTGATCCCATGATTTAAAATCTTGAATGATAATTCTAGCTGCTATTTGATACAAGTTGTTTTGTGCTAAGGAAAAGGCCACAGAGTTAACAATTAATTTAAACTGGGCTGAAGCTGCAGAACTTGAATAACAGGTTTTTATCACAGAAGGAAGTTCTTTCCCCCCAGCAAGAAATAACGTAGAAGTGTTAATTACAGGTTAGGAAAGAACCTGGTCTACAGAGGCAAAAGGAACAATGACCAGCTGCAGAGCAGGAAATTCGAAGTGTGAAGACAGTCGTAAATGGCTTCTGCAAGGAACAAACCAGGGGGGTGGCTCCTGGGCTTCCAGGGAGAGACCAAGGGGTGGAGCCAAACAACCATTTGTTGCTTAAGAAGGACAAAGAACACATTTCAAAAATACTGATAACTTGTTATCCAAAATTGTGAAAAATATAAAAATAACAGAGCTGTTAAATTAATTACTGGCTGCACATTTAAGTGGCGGCAAAACCATGTGACATGTTCTGGAAAAAAATGGCAAGAAATGTGATTTTACGCACAATGTATTTCCGCTTGAATTGTGAAACTTTATACACTCATTCCCATGTTAAACATGCACACTTGTAGAAATTTGCTTAAAATTTGGACATTGTGTTCATAGTGAAAAGGGCAAAATTCTGTGAAAAGCTGAGACAAGATCCCACAGCTACGGGGTTTTGAGGAATAGCTGCTATGTAAAATATGCAACCTGTATATGTGATCTTTTATAGAGGTTGCACATGTGGAAATATGTATTTTGCCAAAAGTAGATTTTGTGTTCCAGGGGCTAGGGTGGATTCTCAGCCTCATAAACGTGCACCATAAAATTGACACTATGTTTCTCTCCTCATATCAAGGCGAGAGTAGACTCTGACCCAATCACCTTTCAAAGGAGCAAGCTTAGGCTAAACCGGCCCACACACCCCATTTATGAGGTCATTTCATAGCCTTGATAGAGACAGCTCACCACACATAAAGAGAGATAGATTCACTCACTATCCTGATGCTGGCGGAGTACCCTGCTCCTGAACTCTACCTCTTCCTTGCTCCAGACTCCAGAAACTTGGGCAAGCAAAAAAGCCTATTGCATAGCTGAACCATTCTCAGCTAGGCCTCAAATTCTAGAACAGAACCCCACAAGCCTAAGGGGAACCAACATAATACATCCGGGCTGTGCTGTTACTGCTGGCCTACTGAATTAAATATCTTCAGAACCAAGAAGGGCAGATCCAATCCAGTCCGGTGCCGTGACCAAAGCACCTTGCTGACCCTGTCCAGTCATGCGTCGTGCTGTGACCAGAACGCCTTGCTGACCCTGTCCAGTCCGATGCACCAAGCCGTCTTTCCTAAACCAGATCCAATTCCCTGACCAGAATTGACAGTCCCATTTAAAAACGTATCCAGAGTATAAATAGCAAGAATTGTGTCACTAGCATATGTACTTTGCATAGTCTTAGCCCTATCTTAGACCCATCATATCTTGTGTTCAGAACCTGTATTGTTAGGAGTATCTTTGTATTGTCTGAAACCTCTCTCCAACCCATCCTATCTTTCCACCAGAACTAGTATTGTTAAAACTATCTCTGAGCTGATCTTTTCTTTTCTGAAGAAGGGGAGTTTCCTTAGCAGGCAGTCACCCTGATCAAGTGACTGTGTTCCTGTGTGGTATTCATTTTGTTCATAGTCATACTCTAGTGTAAGAAACCCATTTGTCATTTTTAAAAGTGCATTCCTGTTTTCAATTTTTGCACCTATCTCGAAAAAATGACCTCTACTAAAACATCTGTTTTAGTGATAGAAACTAAATTTCAACTTCTGCTTGTAACTAAAATCCATACCTATCCATCGCACCTAACACTGCATTTCAAATAAATGTGATTCTCCCGTTATTGAGAATATCGCGCAGTGAAAAGTTTGCCGCAAATTTTCATTTTGGGAAATTTTTACATGTGTAAAACAGCTTTTAATTGCTTCTGACTTGAATTTTAAGATTTCAAATGTTTTCTTGGGATTAAATCATTGCTTGTGTTTGTGTGCAATTATCCAAAGCGGCTCCCATAAGAATTTATAACAATTTCAGCAATTTTGACCATATTTGGTGTTTTTGCCTAGTCCATTCTAAAGACAATCTGAAAAGCCATTATGACAGCAATTACGTTTTTCTCTTGTGTTTGCGGGGGGAAAGTGGGATTGATATTATGTTTGAATCCTGCCATTCCTGAATACCTGCTCTCTCCTCCTATCTCTTTACCTTATTGGGGAGTTGAGGGGTGAGCAGGGGGAACCTCTAACCACCATGCTATTTGATCTGAACCAACACAAAAGTTATTTTCTGTGCTGAATTGTTTTGCTCACTACTTACTCCTCGTGTGTTAAAGAGATTATTCAGTGTTACCTCACCTCATTGATGATTGTTGTTTACCTCTTAAGATATATTGTGATTCATTTTTAAATACATAAATACATATTTACCTTTGCAAACCAGCCTGATTCCTGGTTCAGTGTGACCAGGGGGGTTCCAGGAGAAGGGCATGATATGAGTGGTATATCGTTCAGAATAAAGAACTTTTAGACAAAAATAAATAAGGATTTCAGTTGTGCACTACATGCTAGGCTTTGGCTTGGGTGTGTGCCGATTGAAATCACTTACAGATTGGGGGCTCGTCACGAGATCCTGAATTAGACATACCACTTGTGACAGTCTAACACAGCGTGCTAACTGACGGGTACATCCACCTTGTTGGGCTACCATACTGTGCTACACTATAAAAACACCATTCAATAGAAATACTCAAAGGAGTTAGGCCTGTTTTGCAAAAGTAAAGTAACTCTGAGATAAGTCAGAAGGAAATGAATATTTCTGGAATGGCGACCCTAGTGGAAATCAATATTGCAAGGGAACACCATACATTGTTTGTCAGGGGTGAATGGGTAGAGCAGGATGAGAAAGTCTGGCTGCAGGAAATCAAACAACAAGTCACTGCCACAGAATTAGATATATGGAAGGACCAAGGTCCTTTACACCAGGCACTTAGTGAATTGTATATGGCCCCAAAAGTAAAAGAAGAGCAATGTAAAATTGCCAAAATAGCGGTTTACTTGTACCTCCACATTGGAGTAATACAGGAAAAATATGCCAAAAGCCTAGATTTGGCAAAGAGGCAAGTGCAATTCCTAGAGAAAACACAAACTGATCTGGACTCTGCAGAGCAAAGGCTACAAAAGAGCCAAAAATCAGAGAGAGAAACCAGACAGTACCTGAGAAAATTAAAGGAAGATCTGGATCTCCTGCAGCAAATGAAGACAGAGCAAGATACCAAAATACAGACACTGCAAAAATAGTGTCAGGAAAGGCTGGATTCTCTACAACAGAGCCAACAAAAGCTGGAGCAGCAATTAAATTATGATAGAGCCTGCGCAGGGCAGATAATTGTCCTAGAAAGTCAGATTGATGAACTAAAGGAGGAAAATAATAAATAGTGAAGGATCTCCACACTCAAACAGATTTTGATGTGGAGCGACAGAAATGATATGCCATTAGAAAACAAAGTGACGACCTGGCTGCACAGAGGGGCACTCTAACTCAAGAGAGGGGCACTCTAGTCCAGAAAGTCAGCCATTTAAAAACCAAGCTAGAAGAAAATCACCTGGCCCTTCAGGGACTGGGTGAACTCAAAATGGACTATGAAAATCTGTTAGAGCATACCAGGAGGGTGGACGATGCTCTGGCAAAGAATAATCAGGCCAGTAAGGACCAAACTCAGGAGGTGAATCTCCTGCAGCAAAAATTGGCCAAATACTCCGAATGCAGGCAGGAAGCACAGAGAGACAATGAGGCTCTCTGTGAAAAAATGTCAGGTTACATAGACAGATAGCCATGCAGGAACAACTCATAGAGACCAGTAAGGCCTTAATAGAGGAACAAAAGGGTCAGATTCATGCATGTCATCAGGGAGTAGGGGCTGAAGGAGATGAGGTCAGATGGGAGAGGGAAACTCCTGAGCATAACCTCAGGAACCCTGGTATCAGGGACTTTAATCCCTTCAATTCCATGGACTCTGCCACCCCCATGTCCACTGGCTCATATGAACCAAGGGAAATGGGTATGGTGGACTTCCACACAATGGGAAATATGGGGCTAATAAGTCAACACCTCCCAGAAATGGATGGGACGGTGTCTATGTACAGGTTCCCAAATACTAGGCCCATCTTCTCTGATCAGGGAGACTACAGCAGTGAGGGGAGAATCAGAGAACTGGATCCTCAGAAATATCACATACCTAGGGATCAGTCAGTGAAATTTGGTGGGGAATTCCATGAGACTAGGCCAACTAAGAGCATACTAAAAACCTCTTCCCAGCTAGGACAGTGGGGGGGTGCTCAACCAATCCTGGGTGCAAGGAAGAGTCAGAAGACTCTTCTGAGCACCAGAGGTCCCAAGAGACTAGGCCCCCATATTCTGCCAGCCATTCCCAAGCTCGCAGAATCCGGGAGAGTCCAGAAGATCAGACAGCCATCTCTGGTAGCAGTACCTCTGAGTCAGAGGATGAGTGGACCAGGGTGACCAGAACTAAAAAGGCTAACAAAGTCAAGAGAGCTTTACTCAAGCATCCCCGAAAGCAAATAAAAGCTATTAGGAGCGTCATCACGCCCTACCACAAAAATGCCAAATATTCGGTTTGGGAGCACCTTGAATTGTTTGAGCAGATGATGGAGACTTTCCACCTGAAAGACAGCCAAAGCTGTATTCAGTATGTAAAGTGAACATTTTCACTTGAATACTCCAGCTTCTTTGTGGGGCTGGAGGATCAGATCCATTCCAGATGGTTCACCTATAGGGCGGGCATCCTGAAACATTTTTCTATTCATACAAACAATCAAGAGGCCCGCAAGTCAGCCTACAACCTACAATGTGGGGAAGACCAGGCCCCACAAGAATTTGTCCAGTAATTGAAACGTGCCTTTGCGCAGACCAATAGAAGGGTGCGCACTGACAGTAAGAAATTTGTGAACACCTTCTTTCATGCTCTCCCTAAATTCATTATGACCCAGCTAGTGAGGGACTTTCATGAGAAAAGATCACTAGACTGGGTCATTGAACAAGCAACGCGCATCTACGAAGTGCAGAAGCCACTATAAAGTAAAAATAGTAGCAAAAGCCCCAAACCAACCAACACCCCTGCTGCTGCTAAGGTGGCGGAGGTGAAGGTTGCCCCCATTTTAGGTCTGGAGGTGAGGGGGCCTAAAAACATTCCTGCACAGAATCCGACCAACCCCAGACCCAGAAGGCCCTCGGGCCAATCCCAAACAGGGAGTCAGCGAGGTAACACCACCATCGGGACCCCTAACTCCCCTGACTACATCAGCCCATGCTACAAGAGCAACAGAGCAATCGTGGGCTATGTGTGGACTCCCCCAGCCCAAGGGGGGGGATCCAACCAGACAGCTGGAAACCCAGGAAACTTCCCTCCTCACTTTCCCTAGGAGGGCAGTAATCCCCCAAATGCCAGACCAAATGTCTTTCCCCAGTACCCGCCAAACTTCAACCCCCAAAACAACCCATCTTTCTTTCCCCACTCTCCTGAGCCCAGGCAGCCCAATCCAGTAGAGGGGAGGCCAAGGGTGGAGGGGTACCCAAACTATCTGAACCAGGGGTATTATGCGAGAAGGGATAGTTACCCTTCCCGGGATCAACTAAGGGTAGACCATAGGAACCCGTACCAGCCAGAGTGGGTGTCCCAACTGGAGCGCCAGGTCCAGAACATGGCACAGGATCTGTGTCGCATGCTGAGGGCTCAACAGAACCCTCAGATGATCATAGCAGCTCAGAACTCCTCAAATCCAGGGTCCGGTGCTCCAGAATAATGACGGGGGAAGAACCCAGACAACCCACCGGTACCCAGGGAGGAGGCACAAGGGGAAGGGGGAGTGTAAAGCCTTAGAGGAAGCTCCCTTCCCCACTTGTGAAAGCCCCTGGAAACCCAGGAGCTGGAACCAAAATCTCCTGCCCCCGAAAGTCTGCAACCCAAGGAACAGAGGGTGGGTACGAGAAGTAAAGAGTCTAAAAAGGCCCGTTTTGAGGAGGAGGTGCAAATCTTCCAGTTTGAAGGAGAGGGGTCCTCAGAGGATTCTGGGAAAAGGATCTTCTCCTTCAGGGATGGGGGAACTCCTCCCAAAGCAAAATGGGTCCCAAAGGATCCAAATCCAGGCTGGGTAGATGTGGGGACCGAGTTAAAACCGCCCATCATCAAACCCCAGAATGACCAGCACGAAAATCCCCTTGTTCAAATCCATTCTGGGGACTGCATCCAAAAAGGGGGGGGCAGTCCAGAATCAGAACCAGGGGAGTCCAAAACTCCCCCCATATCTAGCTGTCACCTTTTTCTTACAGGTTCACAAGATCCCTACCTAGCCCAAATCACCTCTATGTCAGTATCCAAAGCAAAGAAATTAACCCACCAATTGGCCAAAAAATGTGCATTATCTTTGCCCCCTTGAGGAAAAGGAGGGAAGATTGTATGCCCCAGTCCAAACACAGGGGCAATGTACAATTTTGGCACTGGTGGACACAGGATCCCAAGCCACCCTTCTGTCAAAAAGGGCCTTTGATCAGCTGAATTTGCGAAGGGGGGAGAAATACCAAATCCCTCTCACCCCTCTTCCTGGACAACTTCAGAACTTTGATGGGAAGAAAATTCCTGTCGAGGGGACTGCGGATTTAGACATTAAAATTGGGGGTGACACAAGGTGAAGCACCCGGTCATAGTTGTGACTCCAGAGGGCACACCATGTTTACTAGAGAATGACATCCTGCATAGATTGTCTCCCCTCATAGATTGTGTAAACAAGGTCCTCTGGACCCAGACTAACCGATCAATAAAATGGAAACAGAGTGTCAACCATGTTAGTTTAAATGGCACATACCACATGGTTGAACAAAAACCTGACCAAGTTGAATTTCATTTCCAGAAAAACCAAATCCCAGACGTGACAGTAATTGCAGTAGGACAACAAACTGGTGATGGGGAGTCCTCTCTATTTCTGAAAATCAACCTTCCTTCCAGTCTAAGGTAGCATTCCACACTGGAAGTAAACACTCTAAAATTTTCTATACCAATTCACAATCAGAAAATCTTACTCTTATAGTCCAAAATGATGATAAATCAGCTCAAAGCTCAGAAAATTGGAGAACAGTTGTTCATCCCTATTCAGTTAGATGAGGGGAAGGACTCTGTTCTCGCCCGAGTGTGCATGAACGGTAAGAGCTTCATCAGCGAAGCCTTGTTCTGTAAACTCCCAAAAGATCCAGCCATTCCCACATTTAAACTGGTAGACAAATGGGAAATGGACCTGGAAACACCCAATTCCAAACATCTCCTGCCTAGCAGGTGTATGCTAACATTTCCATAGGCAACAAGCGCATAGTCCATAATTGTTGGGTCGTGCGAGATGTCCCTGATGCATTTTATTTAGGCATGTACATTCTCAATCGCTTTGCCATTAGTTTGGACCTAATAAACTTCAAAGCCTGGTCCCGATTAGCGGGTAATCCCATGGACTTTGATGACACAGAGAAAGCATTTCGTCAGCTCAACTGCTGCCATATGCAGTTGAAATTCAAATTGGAGAGGAAGTTACCATCCCAGAACGGACCTGACAATTCTCATTGGAAGTAATAATTAAAAGAGGACAGAAACTGAAACTGAAAAATCCTGATGCCTATGTTCATCTAAATGCACATTTCCAACAACAAGGGTCGGGGGTAAACCCAACACCACTAGTCAACATAGAATACAACACTATTCTAATATAGGTGGATAACAGCGACCTAAAGAGTATCACTGTGGCGCATGCACCATTATTGGAATGGCGGTTGATGACCGACATTTTTCCATAGATTTAAGTAACAAACTGTTAGGACGAATCCCCAAGGACTGTTTTGACAGTGATAGCAATGATGACACAACACCAGACAGGATCTTCACATGGCATGGGGGGAACTTCCTGCCCTTATGGTAAGGAAGATGTGACCTGTGACTTCAGGAGGGATGAGGTGATCTTTCAAGTCCATCAGGACTGCCTTCCCCACCAGAAGCCATTAGTCCAAGTCAATACTCTGACCAGGGACTTCTCCACCCAGCTGGAGGAGGCCGCTGAGACAGCCAAACCAGAAGTCTTTCCGGGCTTCAGGCAGATGGTTGACGAGAGAGTCAACCTAGCTGAAGCCTGTGAGACTCTGGAGCAAAAGCAAAAATTGGAACAAGTTTTCTTAGATTTTCAAGATCTCATTGCGGTGGACTCATATGACTGTGGTTGCACCAACATCCACACAACAACAATTCCCACAGGCCCTGGCATGACTAAAATAATTAAGAACCTTGAGTCCCGTGGGATAATTCATCCAGTCCACAGCACCTTCAACAATCCGGTGCTGGGGATTTTGAAACCAAACGGCCAGTGGAGACTCTGTGGTGACCTAAGGGAGCTCAACAAATGGGTCCATAGTTCCCGATGGCCTCTTCCCTACATTGACCAAGGGCTGGACCAGATCCAAGGGTCACAGGTATTCACTGCAATTGACCTGACCAATGGGTACTGGACTGTACCTGTCAGTATGGAGGACCAATACAAGCTGGCCTTTACCTTCGGGGGGCAGCAGTACACTTGAACCCAGACTCCCTTCGGATACATCAACTCCGGCAATGAATTTAACATCTTTCTACATAAGGTCATGCATGACTTGGGTGAAATGGGTAACCTGGCCTATGTAGATGATGTTCTAGTCAAAAGCTCAACTGTGGAGGAACACATAGCGGAGATCCGTTATGTTCTGACCTAGCTGAGGGCTGCCCGAGCAAAACTCTCTTTCCAAAAGGTACAGTGGTGTAGGACCCATGTCAATTTCTTAGGGCATGAGATAACTCCTCAGGGTCTCTGTCCCCAGGAAAAGAAAGTAGAAGCCCTCCAGAAAATAAAAGACCCCACAACTCTGCAGTAACTAAGGAGCCTCCTTGGGATAACTAATTACAGCAGAAAGTTCATTGAGGACTATGCAGAGATCAAAAGACCCGTGATCCATTTTTGAAGGGGGGGTCAAGTGGGAGTGGGGTCCAGAACAAGCTGAGGCAGTAAAACAACTCAAAAGAAGACTCTCATAAGCGCCTTGCCTAGCTTACACTGTCAAAAACAAGGAGTTGTTCTTGGAGACAGGGTTCTCATATACATGTTTGACTGCAGTATTATATCAAAAGCATGACAAGGTCAATAAAGTAATCTCCTATGCGAGTAAGACTTTATCCTCTGTGGAGGAAAAATTCAACGATTGTGAGAAGGCACTCCTGGCAACGGTGTGGGCATTGAAGAACTACCACCCATTTATCCAGGGGGAACACATCATAGTGGAGACTCCACACCAACCTTTGCAATATCTTCAAAGTGACAGAATCCGGGCAGGAAATGTGAGTTATTCCAGAATTACTTCCTGGATTCTGTCAATGCAAGGCTTTCCTGTGGAGGTCAGATATGGCCGAAACAAGAAGAGTCTCCTCGCGCAAGGTCTGGCTGAGTTGCATGATTGTGCCAGAGAAAACTGTCTCGAGGACGAAAGTCTTAAAATTAAGGACAACATGGAGGCCTACCTTAATTCCCCACACAAAGTCTATTAAGAAGACCAGTGTGAGGGAATACCCACTGTCTATGTGGATGGGTGCTCCTACCATGTTGACAACAACGGGGAAAAGAAACTTGTGGCCGGCGTAGGGAATGCATGGGTAAATGATGCCCCAGAACCCTTGGCAGGGTACAAAATTGGTCCCCGAAGTAGTCAAGTGGCAGAGCTGATGGCTGTGCATCAAGCCATCCTCACTGCTGTCCAACACCAACTCCACGAACTGGTCATAATCACTGATTCAGATTATGTACGGAGCGGCTTCGTGGAGCACCTGGTTAACTGGAAAACCAAAGGCATGATATGTGCTAATAATAAACCTTTGAAACATGGAAAATTAATACAAAATATTGATGATCTGTCACCTCGAATGGGATGAACATCTACTGGAAAAAGATCAAGGGTCATTCTAAAGTAGAGGGAACAGAGAAAACTGGAAATGATCTAGCTGATCAGCTGGCCAAAACCATAGCCATCCAAGGGGATCTACTTGAGATTGAGTCCCTGTTGGGGGAAATTCAGGTCACTGCAATCACTAGGTCCCAGACAAATGCTCACAATGAACTCTCAACTGCACAATGGAGTAAGGAGACCACAGATGCTGATTTGATTACGGCTCAAAAAAGGGATTCAATAATTGGTAAGTTTTATCAACACATTGAGGACCCGGAGAACTTTCCCCTGACGGATACCGATTACATTGGGAAAGAGGACCTCAGAGTGTGGAATAAATGTCCAAAAATGCTACGAATCCAAGACGGTTTGTTGGTGAGGAGATCCATAGCTGGCCATGACCAGTGGGTGGTCCCTACCTCATTCCGAAGCCTGATGCTAAGTCACGCCCATGATGCTGCCACAGCCGGTCATCGGGGGTTTCATACGACATTAGAAATCTTGCAAGAGGTTGCATACTGGCCACACATGGGGCAGGACCTTGACCAATACTTGAAGGTGTGTCTCGTGTGTGCACAATTTCAGCCAACATCACTCACACACCGTGCTCCCCTCCAAAAGAGGGGGATGACACTGCCTTGGTCAGATTTACAAGTCGATTTTATCGGGCCCGTGATTCGCTTCTCTAGGGGGAACAAGTACATGTTGATCGCAACATACTTTTTCACTAAATGGGTGGAATGTCTCCCGGCCCCAAATTGCAAGGCAGAAACAGCAGCTGCCCTGATGATCAATCACATCCTCTCGCGTTTTGGTCTACCCCAAAGGAATGAGTCAGACCGAGGTAGTTACTTCACTAGCGAAGAGATGACAAAGATGTGGGAGATACTTGGGGTCAAAAGGAAACTACACATTGCCTACCGGCGATCCTCTAGTGGTGGAGTTGAGAGATATAACAAAACTATTGTGAGCATATTAAAAAAGTTTGTGGCAGATTCTGGGCCAAGTTGCGACACTTCGATTACCCATTGTCCTGATGGCCATCAGATCTACCCCTTCTTCTGCAACAAAAATGTCTTTGTTTGAGCTGATGATTGGACGAAGGATGGTGCTACCCCAGCATCTGCTCTACAGAACCCAAGAGCAGATCTTGATAAATACCTCCACAACTCATGAGTATGTTGAGAATCTGAGAAAGCACCTTCAACATGCTTTTGCCTATGCACAGCAGAATCTAGAAAGATCTGCAGACAGTATGAAGACCCACTATGATCTTAAGACAACTAGAAAAGAATATAAAGTAGGAGACCGGGTCTACTTGTACAATTTCCAAAGGAACCAAGCCAAAGAGTGCAAATTCCTCCCAGGTTGGCGGGGTCCTTTTGAAATTGTTGACAGAATCTCACCAGTCGCCAACAGAATCCACATCCCCAAGGGCAGTTTGGCAGTTTGGCAGAAGGGGAAGATAAGTGGGTCCACATAAATCATCTGAAGAGTTGCCATCCCAGGCATACTTTGCGGCAAATAGAGGCGCCAACCGGACACCCAGAGGGGGAAATTCCAGCAACCTAGAAGAAGCCACCTGTTAAAACCATTTGTAAATACAGGCTGGGAATATTGTAAATTGTATTCAATGTATGCATCTGCCCCACTACACCCTCGGGGACTAGTAGTGGGGAAATGTCCATAACCATGCTCTGTTCTGTCTCCTAGCATTGGAACTAAGAAATTCTAATTACCAAGGAGGACCACTTGGGGACTGGGAGGAAAGACCCAAGGAGCCTGGAGTGCCGTCGCACACTACCAACCAGAACCGGCGAGAAGAGCATGTCCCACCAGCACTGATGGGAGAAGGAGATTACTTTCTCCACCTGGACTAAAGAAAAAAGAACATCCCAATCCCCCGACTTCCCATTGATGGGCGGTCAAACACAAGTCGGGAGGGGGGCTCTGTGGGATGTATTGACCCACTTTTGCTATGCTATGCTGCATCACTCCATTATGATGGTGGGGCCAGAAACATCAAAATGGCCGCAAAACCTTTGTGCACGCCAAAACCCCTGATAATCATGCTTTTCAATGCACATAAAGATGGCTTCCAATCTGCCACTCATGTTGTCCGTGGTGGAACAGAGTCTCACTACTGAAATCTATCACTGGGCTCTACAACAATTGAAAGTGGAGTGCATAAGTAAAAAGCAGTGCTTTGCTAAAGGAAACCCCAAATATTGCTTGAAATCACTTTTTCTTTGTTTCTGGAACGTCAGAAGGTGGTACAGAACACCTTTCAAATATTCAAAATTCTAGCTGGGTGCTCCAATTCACTTAGTTTAAGGAATCATTGTGGACTTACAATGTCTTGAAAAGCTGAGAGCATAAAGAGATTTCCACAGCAAACGTGGCCTGCCTGTGGATCTGTCATAAATCTCTGTGCAGCAGAGGGCTGCTGTGATGACAGCTGCCAGGGACCTGCCTGATTAAACTTTAACATGTATAAACTGAAAATCAAATCTTTGCAATCCAAAAGGCCTGTTACTGATAGTAACCCATATTGTAATTGTTTTGATCCCATGATTTAAAATCTTGAATTAGAATTCTAGCTGCTATTTAATACAAGTTGTTTTGTGCTAAGGAAAAGGCCACAGAGTTAACAATTAATTTAAACCTGGCTGAAGCTGCAGAACTTGAATAACAGGTTTTTATCACAGAAGGAAAGTCTTTCCCCCCAGCAGGAAATCACGCAGAAGTGTTAATTATAGGGTAGGAAAGAACCTGGTCTACAGAGGCAAAAGGAACAATGACCAGTTGCAGAGCAGGAAATTCGAAGTGTGAAGATAGTCGTTAATAGCCTCTGCAAGGAACAAACTTGGGGGATGGCTCCTGGGCTTCCAGGGAGACACCAAGGGGTGGAGCCAAGCAACCATTTAAGGACAAAGAAAACATTTTAAAAAGACTGATAACTTGTTATCCAAAATTGTGAAAAATATTAAAATAACAGAGTTGTTAAATTAATTACTGGCTGCACGTTTTAAGAGGCGGCAAAACTGTGTGACATGTTCTGGAAAGCAATGGCAAGAAATGTGATTTTATGCTAAATGTATTTCCACTAGAATTGTGAAACTTTATACACTCATTCCCATGTTAAACATGCACACTTGTAGAAATTTGCTTAAAAATTGGACATTGCGTTCATAGTGAAAAGGGCAAAATTATGTGAAAAGCGGAGACAAGATCCCACAGCTAGGGGGTTTTGAGGAACAGCTGCTATGTAAAATATGCAACCTGTATATGTGATTTCTATAGAGGTTGCACATGTGGAAATATGTATTTTGCCAAAAGTAGATTTTGTGTTCCAGGGGCTAGGGGTGGATTCTAAGCCTCATAAACTTGCACCATAAAGATGACACTCTTTTTCTCTCCTCCTATCAAGGCAGAGAGTAGACTTTGACCCAATCACCTTTCAAAGCTAAACCGGCCCACACACCCCCTTTATGAGGTCATTTCATAGCTTAAATAGAGACAGCTCGCCACACATAAAGACAGACAGATTCACTCACTATCCTGATGCTGGCAGAGCACCCTGCTGCTGAACTCTACATCTTCCTTGCTCCAGACTCCAGAAACTTGGCAAGCAAAAGGCCTATTGCATAGCTGAACCATTCTCAGCTAGGCCTCAAATTCCAGAACAGAAACCCACAAGCCTAAGGGGAAGCAACATAATACAGCTGGGCTGTGCTGTTACTGCTGGCCTGCTGAATTAAATATCTTCAGAACCAAGAAGGGCAGATTCGATCCAGTCCTGTGCCGTGGCCAGAGTGCCTTGCTGACCCTGTCCAGTCATGTGCCGTGCTGTGACCAGAACGCCTTGCTGACCCTGTCCAGTCCAATGCGCCAAGCCGTCTTTCCTAAACCAGATCCAATTCCCTGACCAGAATTGACGGTTCCATTTAAAAACGTATCCAGTGAGTATAAATAGGAAGAATTGTGTCACTAGCATATGTACTTTGCATAGTCTTAGCCCTATCTTAGACCCATCATATCTTGCGTTCAGAAACTGTATTGTTAGGAGTATTTTTGCATTGCCTGAAACCTCTCTCCAACCCATCCTATCTTTCCTCCAGAACTAGTATTGTTAAAAGTATCTCTGCGCTGATCTTTGCTCTTCTAAAGAAGGCGAGTTTTCTTAGCAGGCAGTCACCCTGATCAATTGACTGTGTTCCTGTGTGGTATTCGTTTTGTTCATAGTCATTCTCTAGTGTAACTGTCAGGTTTTGTGGGATTTGGATGAATGAGGTGAAATGAGGATATGATTAACATAGTATGGTTTGGGCCTTAACTTTCTGTGCAGAGTGTGGAGAGCTTCCCAAGTCAAAATGGAGAATTCCAAAAGGATCAGTGATTGGCCAGAAGTAAAAGAAAGGCATTGTTGGAACATTCTAAACCGCCTTTCATTGTCAGAAGCCCAGCTGGAAGGTCTTATGTTTGAAGCTCTTAAGTTTTAGAAAACTTTAGTTAGGCCCTTGTGCCTAATATTAGTTATTTGGACCAGGAAAGTGTTGGAGATTTAAAAAGAAACTTAGAAAACGTTCCGGTGAAAGAAAGAAGCAAGCTAAGTGATTTCATTATCTTTTATGGAATTTATGATTATCAAGCAGGAGTTAAATATCAAAACTATTAATTAACTTGTTCCTGTTTTTCTTAGTTTTTGTTTATATAGTAGTACTTTCAAGAATTTATTTTTGAACTTCTAGAACTGTATTTAAATTAATTGAACTGCGTCACATTTTTTGCACCTGGCAAATTGGAGTGTGGAGGTCTGTTATTCATTTTAGCGTCGTGTGTTTTTTCGGCCGTATAGAAGTTTATTGAGTACTGTACCTTTTGTCGGTAACAGTGCTTTTTCTTAGCGTCGGACTAGCGTTAGAAATCTTACACTGTCTGCGCAAGTGACAGTGTGGTAGCCACGCGACTCCGAGGCGTTATGTTTAATTTACTAACATTCTAACCTGGCGCGTGATCTTCACTGGGCTGCCTCTTCAAGGATTAGTCTCTGGAACTGAGGAATTACTCCTTTCCTGTTTGAGCAATTCATATTAAGAAGAGTGGAAGACTATTCCTTTACGCATGCGCCCAAGCCAGTTTCATTTTTGAACTCAATTCCTTGTTCATGTGCGCTTCCATTTTAGAAGGAGTAAACAATATCTTCACGCATGCGCATATTCTGGTAAAAGGAACGCTTCTTTTACGAGCGATCTTCTTTGCAAGCAAAAGATCCAATTAATGAACACTTTTACACATTCAGAAAACAAACAATTTTAAATTGAATAGTTAGAGTGTCATTCTTGGAATTTGTGTTGAAGCTAGACACCAATACAAACTACATGTATAATATTTCCAGCGGGTTGTTTGGGCAAAAGACAGTTGAACTGCTTGAAGACAAACTCCTTAAACTGAGAGAGATAGCAGTTTTTTGCAAAACCGAATTGAAGAAATCAGTAAGAGCATCTAAGACTCTATTTTTATGTTTTCTTCAGTAGAATTCATACACGTCCTCTACGTTATTCACAGAGGATAATCAGGTATGGTGGCGTGTTTATTTACTTAAATTTATAAAGAGAAGTCAGAGCCAAGGAATTCAAAGGTTAGTGACTAAAGTGAAGTGTTGTTATTTTCACCAACAGGTTGGCAGATAAAGAAGCTGAGCAAAACCTGAAGTTTATTATTTTGTCCCATTTTCCCCCTTTCCCTTGGGGGTGCTCTCAACTGAACTGTTTGATACCAGTTAAGAGGTTAGCATCCAAAGGGGACTGCGGGGGTTCAGCAGCTCCCGGGGACAACATCAGATTTGAGAAAGCCTGACAGTATGAAAGGCCAGAAAAAATAGTCCTCCTAAGCTGTCATGAACCCCGAGTTCTCAATGGAAGCGTTAAGTGTTTTAGTGAGGGAATTACAGGAGGAATTAAAGGTGGCATATCAAGAGAATAAAAAATTAGGACAACGAGTAGATGAGTTAAGTGAAAAGGTAGCACAGACGCAGGGAATTGGGAGAGAAGAATTTCCCCCTGAATTGGTAAGGGCTGGTGAGGAGAGAGGTGTGGGTAGAGGTGATGGGGCAGAGGGAGGTTTTAGGGCATTAGTTATGCCAGTACCTTTGGCAGCTCCAGAGCGTTACTATGGAGATTCAAGTAAATATCAGACATTTGTAACCCAATGTGAGTTGCACTTTCTTAGTAGGCCCGAACTATTTCCTTCTGATGCTTCCAGAGTTACTTTTATGATGTCTTATTTATCTGGAGAGGCTTCTACTTGGGCAGGTTTATTGGTCAGGCAAAAGAGTTCATCTTTAAAAAATGTTTCTCTTTTTATGGAAGAATTTAAGAAAATGTTTGATAAAAGACAAATGTCCTTAGAAGTTGATGGGGAATTATTAGATTTGCGTCAAGGAAACAGAGACTTGGTCACATATATCACACAGTTTAGGTCTCTGGTTTTAGAATCCCAGTGGCCAGCAGAGAAGAGGTCTTCTCTTTTTTATAGAGGTCTCAAGGAGGAATTGAAGGATGCCTTGTCCAGTGTAGCCCAACGCCCTTCTTCTTGTGAGGAATTGATTGATTTAGTAGTTCAGTTGGACTATCGTATAAGTGAAAGAAAAGCAGAAAGGCGTCGTTGTACTCAGGGGGAGGTGAGGTCAGTCACTAGAGGAGATCGTTCAAGGCTTGAGGTGGGTAGTAAAGAAGTGAAACCAAGGTTAAATGATCAACAAAGTAGAATAAAAGGTCCTTTATCAAAGGAGGAAAAGACTAGGAGGCGTGAGAATAATTTGTGTTTATATTGTGGTAGGGGCGGTCATTTTTTAGGAAATTGTCCCTTTACACCCAAAAAATTTTCATCAGCCGGAGGAAAAGGACAGCAAGTTGCAAATACAGTTCAGTCAGCGGTTCCACACATAACTGTAAATGTATCCTTGTATTTGAAGGAGGAAAGGAAAGGGTATGGACCGGTAGTGATTGATTCAGGAGCCACCGGGAACTTTATGGATTGGGGAGTAGCTAAGGCATTGGGAATACCACTTGTGAGGAAGGAAGTTGTGGAACAGGTTCGGGCTGTAGATGGAACTTCTCTTTCATCAGGTCCTATAACTCATGAAACTGGTGTTTTGGTTATGGAATTACTTGGAGGTCATAGAGAAGAAATTTCATTTGATTTAATTGATACACCAATTTTGAAAATAATTTTAGGCATGCCATGGCTAACCTTGCATAATCCTCAAATTGATTGGAGTAGGCGAGTGGTAGAATTACAGTCTAGTTTCTGTTTAGAAAATTGCCTTTTGAAAGGTAATCCTGGGAGGGAAGAAACACAAGGTTTGGTTTCTTTTTTTCTAACTGATGCAGGTATTACAGGACATAATATAGGAGAGGTGTTAGGACATCTTCCGGAGTGTTATCAAGGGTACAAGGAGGTTTTTGATGAAAAGGAGGCAGGAGAATTACCTCCACATAGGAGTTTTGACTGTAAAATTGATTTGGAGCCCGGGGCGGTTTTACCAAGTAGTCGAGTGTATGCATTAACTGAAAAGGAGAATGATTATCTTAAAGAGTACCTTGCAGAAAATTTGGCTAAGGGTTTTATTCGTCATTCTCAATCTCCAGCCGCATCTCCATTATTTTTTGTACCAAAACCAGATGGGTCTCTCAGAACATGCATTGATTATACAGCTGTGAATAGGATTACGATCAAAAACAAGTATCCTCTCCCTCTAATTTCGGAAATCTTGAATCAGGTCCAGGGAGCCACAATTTTTTCCAAACTAGATTTACGTGGTGCTTATCATCTGGTGAGAGTCCAGGAGGGTGATGAGTGGAAAACGGCATTCAAAACCCGATTTGGGCTTTATGAGTACTTGGTAATGCCTTTCGGTTTATGCAATGCACCAGCTGCCTTTCAATTCTTTATGGATGAAATTTTAAGAGATTTTTTAGACATATTAGTAGTAGTATATATTGATGATATTTTGATTTATTCTCAGGATTTAGAGTCTCATAAAATTCATGTGGGAAAGGTTCTACAAAGACTCAGAGAGAATCATTTGTTTGCTAAATTAGAAAAATCCCAGTTTCATACTAATTCTGTGGAATTTTTAGGATACATTGTTTCTCCCAAGGGATTGGAGATGAATCCGAACAAAGTTCAAGCCATCACGGATTGGCCAGCACCAACGAAAGTAAAAGAAATTCAAAGCTTTTTAGGTTTTGCAAATTTTTACAGAAGATTTATTGAAGGATTTTCTCGGTTGATTACTCCCATAACAAAACTCTTAAAGAAAGGTGCCAAATTTGTGTGGTCGACAGAGGCAGAGGAGGCATTTCAAGAATTAAAGAAAAGGTTCAGTTCGGCCCCTATTTTAATTCATCCAGATCCATCTCAGCCTTTTTATGTAGAAGCGGATGCATCGAATCTTGCCATGGGGGCTGTTCTTTCTCAGAGACATCGAGAGACAGGACAACTTCATCCAGTGGCTTACTATTCTAAAAAATTTTCTATGGCAGAACAAAATTATACCATCTCAGATCGAGAATTATTGGCAATCAAGTTCGCTTTTGAAGAGTGGAGACATTTTTTAAAGGGAGCAAGACATACTGTGACTGTGTTAACTGACCATAGAAATCTGCTTTTTTTGAAATCAGCTAAGACTCTCACACCAAGGCAGTTAAGATGGTCATTGTTCTTTGCTGATTATGATTTTGTAGTGACATTTAAGCCAGGTAGGCTTAATGGAAAGGCTGATGCTTTATCACGTCAATTTCCTGGAAGTGAGATGGAATCAGAAAAGGAGATGATATCCATTATCGATCCATGCTGTTTTATTTCTGCCGGAATACAGAAAATTGAGGATGTTAAGGAAGAAGTTCGAAAGTCCATGTCAATTGCACAAATGGAGGAATGGGTTCGAAAGGATCCGGTTCGAAAAATTGAAAAAGGATTGCCGTTTTTTGAAAATAAACTTTACTTACCTATTTTGGAATTGCGAGAGAGAGTAATAAGAGACTGTCATGAATCTATGCTGTCCGGACACCCAGGTTTTAGAAAGACGCTGGAATTGGTCAGGAGAAGCTTCTGGTGGGAAAAAATGCGTCAGGACATCTTACATTTTGTAAAAACCTGGGCTATTTGTGCTCAAATGAAGAATCAAACCGGAAAACCAGTCGGGTTGTTGGAGCCATTGCCTATTCCACCTCGTCCTTGGCATACAATCTCCCTGGACTTTATTACAGATCTTCCTTGTGACAAGGGTTGTACATCTATTCTAGTTGTGGTGGACCTCTTGTCAAAAGAGGCTCACTTTGTTCCAATGGAGGGAGAGGTTACTGCAGACGTTTTGGCCAAAGTCTTTTTGCGAGAAATAGTTAGACTGCATGGTCTTCCTAATCAAATTATCTCAGATAGAGGTCCTCAATTCATTTCTAGATTTTGGAGGGTTTTTTGTAAGGATTTGGGTGTGGAAGTCAGTTTATCATCAGGTTATCATCCCGAGACCAATGGACAAGTAGAAAGGGTAAATCAAGAACTGGAGAAATATCTGAGGTGTTATCTACAGGCAGGGGAAGAATGGGTGGATTTGATTTGGCTTGCCGAATTTGCTTATAATAATTGTGCTAAAGATTCAACTAACATGTCTCCGTTTTACCTTGGAAGAGGTTTTCACCCACGGTTTTTAAGTTTTGAAATTACTGAAGAGTCAGAGAATCCTGGAGTTGAGGTTCGATTAAAAACTATGAGAAAGAATTTGGAAAGAGCAAAAAGGGTACTTTTCGATAGTAAACAGAAGTACAAAAGATTTGCAGATCAAAAAAGGAGGTTGGGTCCTAAATATGAGGTTGGTGACTTGGTTTGGCTTTCGACTAGACATTTGAGAATTAAGGGCAAAAACAAATTTACTCCACGTTTTGTAGGTCCATTTAAAATAGAAAAGGTGATCAATCCAGTGTCAGTACGGTTAAAATTACCTACTTCATTGAAAATTCATCCCACCTTTCACATTAGTCTATTAAAACCTGTTATTCAGGGGACTAGAGTTGTACATCCACCTTCACCAGTTCAGTTAGAGAATTCATCTGAAGAGTTTGTAGTGAAAAGAATTGTAGATTCCAGGAGGTTAAGAGGGAAATTACAATATTTAATAGACTGGGAAGGTTTCGGACCTGAGGAACGTACATGGGAGGATGAGGTGAATGTGCATGCACCACAATTAGTCGCAAAATTTCATAGAAAGTATCCTTCTAAAGTTGGCCCTGGGACAGGGCATTAAGGGGTGGGTACTGTCAGGTTTCGTGGGATTTGGATGAATGAGGTGAAATGAGGATATGATTAACATAGTATGGTTTGGGCCTTAACTTTCTGTGCAGAGTGTGGAGAGCTTCCCAAGTCAAAATGGAGAATTCCAAAAGGATCAGTGATTGGCCAGAAGTAAAAGAAAGGCATTGTTGGAACATCCTAAACCGCCTTTCATTGTCAGAAGCCCAGCTGGAAGGTCTTATGTTTGAAGCTCTTAAGTTTTAGAAAACTTTAGTTAGGCCCTTGTGCCTAATATTAGTTATTTGGACCAGGAAAGTGTTGGAGATTTAAAAAGAAACTTAGAAAACGTTCCGGTGAAAGAAAGAAGCAAGCTAAGTGATTTCATTATCTTTTATGGAATTTATGATTATCAAGCAGGAGTTAAATATCAAAACTATTAATTAACTTGTTCCTGTTTTTTCTTAGTTTTTGTTTATATAGTAGTACTTTTTGTTCTTTCAAGAATTTATTTTTGAACTTCTAGAACTGTATTTAAATTAATTGAACTGCGTCACATTTTTTGCACCTGGCAAATTGGAGTGTGGAGGTCTGTTATTCATTTTAGCGTCGTGTGTTTTTTCGGCCGTATAGAAGTTTATTGAGTACTGTACCTTTTGTCGGTAACAGTGCTTTTTCTTAGCGTCGGACTAGCGTTAGAAATCTTACACTGTCTGCGCAAGTGACAGTGTGGTAGCCACGCGACTCCGAGGCGTTATGTTTAATTTACTAACATTCTAACCTGGCGCGTGATCTTCACTGGGCTGCCTCTTCAAGGATTAGTCTCTGGAACTGAGGAATTACTCCTTTCCTGTTTGAGCAATTCATATTAAGAAGAGTGGAAGACTATTCCTTTACGCATGCGCCCAAGCCAGTTTCATTTTTGAACTCAATTCCTTGTTCATGTGCGCTTCGATTTTAGAAGGAGTAAACAATATCTTCACGCATGCGCATATTCTGGTAAAAGGAACGCTTCTTTTACGAGCGATCTTCTTTGCAAGCAAAAGATCCAATTAATGAACACTTTTACACATTCAGAAAACAAACAATTTTAAATTGAATAGTTAGAGTGTCATTCTTGGAATTTGTGTTGAAGCTAGACACCAATACAAACTACATGTATAATATTTCCAGCGGGTTGTTTGGGCAAAAGACAGTTGAACTGCTTGAAGACAAACTCCTTAAACTGAGAGAGATAGCAGTTTTTTGCAAAACCGAATTGAAGAAATTAGTAAGAGCATCTAAGACTCTATTTTTATGTTTTCTTCAGTAGAATTCATACACGTCCTCTACGTTATTCACAGAGGATAATCAGGTATGGTGGCGTGTTTATTTACTTAAATTTATAAAGAGAAGTCAGAGCCAAGGAATTCAAAGGTTAGTGACTAAAGTGAATTGTTGTTATTTTCACCAACAGGTTGGCAGATAAAGAAGCTGAGCAAAACCTGAAGTTTATTATTTTGTCCCATTTTCCCCCTTTCCCTTGGGGGTGCTCTCAACTGAACTGTTTGATACCAGTTAAGAGGTTAGCATCCAAAGGGGACTGCGGGGGTTCAGCAGCTTCCGGGGACAACATCAGATTTGAGAAAGCCTGACAGTAAGAAACCCATTTGTAATTTTTAAAAGTGCATTCCTGTTTTCCATTCTTGCGAAAAAATGACCTCTACTAAAATGTCTATAATTCCCTCAGTTTTTGTGATAGAAACAAAATTTCACAAACATCCATACCTATCCATCGCACCTAAAACCGATTCTCCCGTTATCGTGAATATTGCACAGTGAAAAGTTTGCCACAAATTTTCGTTTTGGGAAATTTGTACACGTGAAAAACAGCTTTTAATTGCTTCCAACTTGAATTTTAATATTTCAAATGTTTTCTTGGGATTAAAACATTGCTTGTGTTTGTGTGCAACTATCCAAAGCAGCTACCATAAGAATGTATAACAATTTCAGAAATTTTGACCATATTTGGTGTTTTTGCCTAGTCCATTCTAAAGACAATCTGAAAAGCCATTCTGACAGCTTGATAGTCAATTCCGTTTTTCTCTTGTGTTTACGGGGGAAAGTGGGATTTATATTCTGTTTGAATGCTGCCATTCCTGTATACCTGCTCTCTCCTCCTATTTCTTTACCTTACCTATTGGGCGGGTTGAGGGTGTGCAGGGGGAACCTCTAACCACAGTGCTATTTTATCTGAACCAACACAAAAATATTATTTTCTGTGCTGAATTGTTTTGCTCACTACTTACTCCTCGTGTGTTAAAGAGATTATTCAGTGTTACCTCACCCCATTGATGATTGTATACCTCTTAAGACATATTGTGATTCATTTTTAAATACATAAATAAATATTTACCTTTGCAAACCAGCCTGATTCCTGGTTCAGTGTGACTGGGGGTGGGGGGCACTTTCCAGGAGAAGGGCGTGATATGAGTGGCATATTGTTCAGAATAAAAAACTTTTAGACAAAAATAAATAAGGATTTCAGTTGTGCACTACATACTAGGTGTTGACTTGGGGGTGTGCCAGATTGAAATCACTTACACTCTGAAGGCTGTGCAGCACTGATTTCCTTGATCTCTCTGCAGCCATTGACACGGTTAACCACTCAATTCTCCTTGACCGCCTTCTCTCCCTAGGAATCCGTGGCACTGATCTCAAATGCATCCCTTTTTCTCTTAACTGCTCACTCAGTGAACACTGGAGTACCCCAAGGCACATGCCTATCTGTTATCCTGTTCAACCTCTACATGACCACTCTACCAGGAATCATCTGCATGCACATTTCCTGTTACAACTACCCTGGCGATACCCAAATCATCCTAAGAACTTCCAAATCAGGCACCAACCCCTATCCCGACCTTGAATCCTGCCTCTGCGATATTGACCGTTGGATGACAATAAACCACCTCCTATTGAACCCTGATAAAACTGAAAGCATGGTGTGTGGCAATACTGCCCTTCTACCACATCTTCTCCCATGGCTCCCTTCCCTCGGTCCCCCCGCAGCCCTCCGATATTGTGAAAAACATAGGCTGCACTATGGACTCAGGATTAACCCTCTCCCATCAGATCAACATCGTGTTGAAAAGTTGTCAGTACCACCTCAGACTTCTCAGACACATTTTCCCTACCTCTGCTACATGTACAGACTTGCCACAGTCATATCTATTGTGATGTCAAGACTGGACTATGCCAACTTGCTATACCTAGGAGCTCTGGCATACCAACTCAACAAATTCCAAAGAGACCAAAACGCTGCCAAATCTCACCAGCTTTCCGAACCCTCCACTGGCTCCCAGTCAGAAGAAGGGCCACCTTCAAGGCGCTATGCATCACACACCAAGCAGTGCATAAGACCGACAAATTGTACCTACAAGAAAAGATTAAACAATACCTCCCATCTTGCACACTACGATCTAGCATTGCCCTCCTTTCAGTGATTCCAACCTCTAACTCTGTCAGGATGGTAGGATCCGCCTTCTCAACCTTGGCCCCTACTCTGTGGAACTCGCTCCCTCCACATATTCGACTCCCCGAAGTCTATATGACGTTCCGCAAAGCTCTAAAAGCGTGGCTCTTTCCATAATGCCGACCATGACCATCTGAAAAGTTTGAACTGTTGCAAACCAACGATAAATGCTCAATGACATCCCGAGCAATGACGCCTCTGAATGCGCTTAGAAAACGCATGCCTACAATGCTGAATAGCGAACTCCTTAGATCTCAACTCCATCGAAAAACTCACCTCCCATATCACCATGCTTACTCTCTACCAGTGGTCGAAGTGTACAAAAAGAAGTAGTGGAACTATGTGTCCTGCTGGCCTTGCCCTGCTCCCAGAAACCCTGTCACCATGCCCCCTCCCACGCAATTCAAACCCCTAAACAAACAGACTGCTGTTTAAAGGAATGTTCTGTGCAGTGCACTGAAGAGCTCTTTTAACTTCTTACTGCGCTTTTATTTTAAAAGTAAACCATTCCAGAACAGTTCACTTTTAAAATAAAAGTATGGGAACAGTAAAACTTAAGACAACAAAGTAGAGAAGCACCGCTCCCAACCGCTACTCCTCACTTCGACCACTGCTCTCTACTCAACACCATCACACAATTAGAGTGCAGCTACATCCCTCAATCAATTTCGGCCTAGCTGCTCACATACGAACATTATTCCATGAACACCTCATCATTCTAATAAAACACAGCTACATCCCACGAAAACCGGCCTAGCTGCACACATAAGCGTCCTACACAGGCCTAACGCAGTCAGAACCCAGTCTTGGTATCCACCCTCCAGACTGCACACATTCAACTAATATCAATACCACTGCACCTAATGCTAGGATGCAGCTACCATGAGGCAAATTGAATCAGCTGCACACATAACTGGTGCACCAACGCACCCTGAGACACTTTACTCTATCAACTGACCAGGACTACCATCCCCGAGGGCGTTCAACCTACCAGTGCTTTGAGGTCATACCATTGATATATAGAGCATTATATAAATGCCAAATAACATAACATACAGATACTCAAGTGTATCCAGACACAAACCACCTGGAAACACGCACGCACACAGTACCCATGTACTTCTGACCTGCATGCGCCAACACAACAGTAAAGGTATCTTTCATTGTTTCCCTGTGCTCACTATCCGGTAGACCATCTCTTTTTCAGATCCCATAAGCACCAAGGGACTATGCAAATGTCATCAGAGTCCAGTATAAAACCCTACCACATAGCATAACTTTCACCAATCAATGTTGCTGGTTGGCTCTTCT
Source organism: Ambystoma mexicanum (assembly GCF_040938575.1). Taxonomy (NCBI): domain Eukaryota; kingdom Metazoa; phylum Chordata; class Amphibia; order Caudata; family Ambystomatidae; genus Ambystoma; species Ambystoma mexicanum. Next base: position 327,432,314 of record NC_090935.1, read on the forward strand.
GATTACACCTCCTTATTTCCTTAAGCGGAAGTCTCACATATGATGTACAAGGCATGCACAATCTATACTTGAAGTATAGATCACCGTGCTCTAAATGACTGTCATGCCGTTTGCTTTGGAGCAAGTGGTCTACTTATGCTCAACATGTGCGTGCGTAGAAAAGAAAACGTACCTCCATTCCTTCGATATATTTCAGTCTTATGCTTAGAATTCTGTCAAGAAATACGAAACCACACATATTGTTTTCATCGCCCACTGCTATTCTACAGTGACTTTATTTCTCCCAAAGGCTCCTATAATGTGTGCTTGCGTGTTCTGGATGAAACAAGCTACACCAACCGATACTATGAATCCCTTTAAATAAAGATTTGCACCTGACTACATCTGTAGCCAATGCAATTCACCTTTAATCGAAGTGTTCACTTTCTGCCAAGAATGCAAGGGAACCTGACAGTCTTCAAGAGTGAAAGGCTGCAAATGGTTAATGTGGGCGCTCTGGGATGGCAAGATGTGACAGGCTGTGAAAATGAAATGTTGTCTGTGTCCAACTCCTTGCGATTTTTCATGGAAAGGACAATAACGTCAAGAGGCCGGGACCCAGTTCCAGTTTCTAAGAAACCCTCATTTTAGAAGTCTGTTATGAAGTTGACTTGCATTCAAGAGGCAATTGCTTACATTAAGGCGCCGAATGCCTTTGAAATGAAAATGCCCTAGTCAGTTCTAGGCAGTGGCCGAAGTGGGCGTGAGCAGTGCCCCTCTCCTTTTTTAAAAAAAATGTTTCACTGTTCCTATATTTTATTTTAAAATGATCCCGTTCCGGAATAGTTTCGTTTGGAAATAAAAGTGTAGGAGGAAGTCGAGACTTCCACTTCAGTGGAAGGCACGTGCAGAGCAGAGCACATGCAGAGTGATCTGGTCAAACATCTTGGGTTTACGTCTCCCTGTGCATTTCAGGATGAGTGCTCAGGTGTTAAAAAGAAATAGAACAAGGCCGCCACTTTCAAGGGCTTTAGAGCGACGGTATTCGGTATCCAGTGATAACAGTGAATGAACAACAGAGAATTAATTAATAACGAAAACTTTTACAATGAAAAAATATCGAATTTAAATGGTTATTTATAACCCACTTAATACCCGGAGGTTTCTAAGCAGACACCCAGGGGTTGTGACCTGTGTTGCTCCGTGTCCGCTTGCTTCCAAGGCGAGCACGTTGGCCCTGAGCTAACCTCCCAGTTGGGTAAGGAGCTGGAGGGACTTGGGATGGGTTTAATAGCATGGGAAAATGTGGGGTTTGGGGGAAGCACATAAAAAATAAAAATAAATGTGATATTTGTACGTTATAAATGTTTCACTGTAAATGGATTCTCTGTTAGTTCATTCGTTACAATCACATTGAGCCATGCACAGATGCCCAGGTTAGCAGTGAGAGGCCAAGTTGTGGTGCTTTCTTCGCATGACCCTGCATAGCCAATAAAATCCCAATCTCTGAAAGCCCTTGTTTGACCAGGTCACTCTGCTGACCTTGACCACATGGAGAGGAGATCACACGCACTGAGGGAGCCAGTAACTCACACAGTACAAGGCCTGCAATTACACATCCTTGCCCCAATGTAAAGCCAGCTAGATAACCAAGACCAGTGCACAAATCATCCCCACAACACAACTCATCGGATGTCACTACTGTGGTGCCTGCACATCATTGAGTGCATGCTCAACTGTAATCATCACCGCTAAGGGTCACCTGCAGCAAGGCATTGCACCCCATTTCCAATGAACAGTCACCTGTGCCGTTCCCTTGACATTTGGAACTTATGTCACCATTGGAATCCAAGGCCACCATATATGCTCACTAGCCTCATGGACAGTGCATAGTGAAACCTTACCTGAGAACGACAGCGGTTTTAGCATTCAGGCCCAGCCCTGTGCTCTTTATATTTCCAATGTTTGTTTGTTTATTTATTTATTTATAATGCGCGCCAGACCCGGGGGTATTAGGGAGCAGAATGCATAAAGAGGGTTCAGCTTAGGCTACATTGCTGTAAAAGTGTATGTAATTTAGAATTAAATTACATTACATTACAATGCATTAGATCATAGTGCTGTAAGGTACACAATTTAAACATATTATGGCTAGAAACATGAAGAACATTTATATACAATAAGTACAGTCAGTGGCAGGTGATGTGAGCAGAATGTGGTAAGGAGCCATATGTTGTGTTCCTTAGTGGATGAGGTTGGATCTAAAGCATAGGTAGTGTAAGTCTTCCCTTAAGGTAGGTGGGAGTGAGTTCCAGTTTTGGGGGGCTTTGACCGGGAAGCTACTTCCACACATCTTCATGCGTTTAAATCTGGGCACTAGTTGAAGGTTGGCAGTAGCTGTTCTCAAGGAGCAGTTGGAGGATTGTCTCGGAATCTGGTAGTGAAGTATTGTGGGGCGGCCTGGTGTAGGCATATGAGTGTCAGGGAGGCTGTTTTGAGGAACATTTTGTCTTTTATGGAGAGCCCGTTTTTGGATCTTCCGAGGTCGGATATGTGGGCTTTCTTGGGAATATTGATGGCTGCTCTCAGGGCATTATTTTGTAGGATCTGGATCTTATTGGTGATGTATTTTTTACTCCCTACATATAAGGCATTACAATAATCCAGTCTTGAGGATACAAGGGCTCTTGCTAAGGTGATGCAGTTATTAGGTGAAAGGAAGGGCTTAGCTGCTCTGATTAGCTTGCAAGTATAAGCAGTTGCTGAAGCCATGGAGTTTACTTGTTTTTTGAAGGTAAGAGTAGAGTCTAAATAGAATCCAAGAGTTTTGACTTCCTTGGTTACTTTGATGTTGTTGTCTATTATGAAGTTCGAGTAGAGATGGCCCAGTTGGTTGAGGTTAGCCGTGGTACCGACAATGAGGAGTTCCGTTTTGTCATCATTCAGGCATAGATCATGAGATGCCATCCATGCATGGATGATGAGGCACACTCTATTCACAAAGGGCAAATCCTTGTTGTAATCTCCCGTCAACGGGATGAGGATCTGTGTATCATCCGCATAGTTAGTGTAGGTGATACCCAGGCCATCTAGATCATCAAAAAGGGGGTTTGTAAAGATGTTGTACAGAGTAGGCGAGATGCAGGAGCCCTGGGGCACACCACAGGTAATAGGCATGGGGTCGGCAGCTGCTAAGGGTAAGAAAACCTGCATAGTTCTATTGTCAAGGAAGGATTGAATCCAACCTATGGCTTCTTGTGAGAAGTGAGTGGCAGAGTCCAGGTGGTAGCAGAGAGTCTTCTGGTCGACCAAGTCGAATGCCGCTGAGAGGTCAAGTAGCAGTAGTAGTGCTGTTTTACCATTGTCTGTTAGGGTGTCTATTTGTGCTTTAAAGTCGATCAGCACAGTTTATGTTCCATGTTGAGGTCTAAAACCTGACTGGCGTACTCCTAGAAGGTGGTTGCACTCCAGATATTGTTGGATTTGGAGGTACGCCACCTTGTCTAGGATTTTAAGCAGGAACGGAACTGTAGTAATGGGGCAATAGTTGGTAGGTATGGATGGGTCAAGTGTTTGTTTTTTTAGAAGTGGGAGGACCCACGACTGTTTCAAGTTGTTAGGAATAGTGCCGGTGGAGAATGAGGCATTTATAAGCTTGGTAATGAAAGAGGAAAGGTCCCGTGCAGCATCTTTTATAATTTGTGCTTGGCAAGGGTCACCCTGGCAGTTGGACGGTTTGAGAGTTAAGACGACTTTTTCAACTTCAAGAGTAGATACTTTCTTGAAGTTGAAAAGAGGTGTAGGTAGCGTGGGAGGGGCGGGAGGTAGGGGGTTCAGGGGCAGAGGAGCAGTGATTTTATTGGGATTAGAAGCATGGAGGAGAGATTCTTTTTTATTGTTAATCTTAGCCTGGAGGGTCGTTATCTTGTTAGCTAGGGCACTCTGAATGCTAGTGCACCAGTTTGTGTCCTTAAGGTAAGTGTCTGGGGCTTGGATAGGCGTTTCTATTTCTTTGAGAATCGTGAACAATTCGTTTGCTTTTTAGTTAGCTTGGGTGATGCGCAGGTTGTTGGATTCTTCTTTGGCAAGGATTATTTCTTTTTTGTACAGGGAGGCTAGTTTATTGAGGTTATTTTTGTTAGTATCAGATGGGTCTAGTCTCCATATTTGTTCGCTTTTGCGTTTCTCTAGTCTAATGGCTTTTAGGTGAGGAGAGAACCATGTATTCACATGTTTTTTTCTGTTTGCACTTTCTAATTTTCAATGGTGATATTGTGTCTAGAGCAGATAGCATTACTTTATTGTGTTCTTCAACCAAGGTGAATATGTCTGTGAAGAATTCAAGGTAGGAAGAATCAATAGAATGTGTTTGTCCGCTGTAATGTTCTTTTTATTTCTAGTGGGAATGGCAGGAGCTATGCTGTCAGCAAGTCGGGGAGCTGTGGCTTCTAGGGAGAATGAGATCAGGTGGTGGTCGGTCCAGGGCAGAGGTATTATAGAGGTGATGGATGTCTGGCAATTGTGCTCCGCTATCCAATCAAGGGTTCTACCTTTGGTGTGGGTAGCGCCGGTTACCTTTTGGGTAAACCCTAATTCCTGGAGGGAATCATTAATCTGCATAGCGTTAGGATCCAATGGGTCTTTGAAGCCGAGATTGAGGTATCCTAAGAGAAGGCATGGTGAGGCATTTTTAAGATTATCAGATAGCATATTAGTGAGATCTTCTTCGAAGGAGCCTAGAGCACCCAGGGGTCTGTAAATGAGGTGGATAGATATGGTATGGGTGTCCGAGATGGTCAGTTTGGCAGTCAGGGATTCACATGAGTCTACATTTAGTGGAGAAGTGAGTCTCAGTGCTAGTCTGGTTTTATCAATTATGGAAAGGCCGCCGCCTCAGGAGGTGGTGCAGTCTATTCTTAGGAGGGTATAGTCCTCGCGGATTGCTAACATAATCACTGGGCCAGCTGCTGAGTGAGGCCAGGATTCAGTGAAAGCGAGGAGGTCCATTTTATCTTTTAGGAGTAGATTGGCTATTTCTGCGGCATGTGCCACCATAGACCGGGCATTTATTAAGGCTCCTATTATACCAGTCTGTGTGGTCCCCATGGTAGTGCCTGGGTGTTGTGATGGTGTCTTGAGTGGGTAGTAGGGTCTCGAGTGACTTGACTGTTGAGCTGGAGTTGGTGCTGGGTGTTATTAGTTTTGTGAGAGGGGGTTTTGGTGATAGGCTGAGGGCCCCTTGGGTTTCTAAAGGAGTTATTAGAGAGGGGATGTAGGGATTTGGCTGGAGGTTCATAAATTCTGGGGAGTCTAGCACAAATTTTACGGTTTCTCTGGGAGAGATTACACGTTCTTGTGATCAGGTCATTTTGGTTAGTGGGTTTGTTAAGGGGGTTCTCATACACTGACTGAGGGCAGAGTATGAGGTATGATGAAGTCAAGTGTATTAAATAGGCATAGGATGGTCCTCAATAGAACAGTGTAAATTGCAGGCATATACATGGTTTGTACGTGGGGTGGCTAGCTAATGGTAGGTGTGATATATAAAGTTAGTTAAAGGGTGTCAACATGGGTCAGGCTGGACAAGGGGTAGCTAGAGTCGGGATAAGCACTAATGACAAGATTTAGGGTAAGCACAGATGACTAGAGACAATGCTGGCACAATGGTCATAGGAGTCGCAAGGTTAGGCTCAGAATAAGCAATGCTGGCACAATGGTCAGGAATCACAGGGCTAGGCTCAGAATAAACAATGCTGGCACAATGGTCACAAGAATCACAAGGCTAGGCACAGAATAAGTGTAGTGGCTAGGTACAGTGTATGCACATGCAACTAAGTTCAGCGTAGGCACAGGTGACTAGGAACAGTGCTGGCACAATGGTCACAGGAATCATAGGGCTAGGACACAACGCTGCTACATTCAAAATATTTGCATAGGCTGGATTGAACAGAGCATACATGGCGCACAGTGTTATATATAGATTTAGTGAGTAGGCATCAAGTGGTCAACAGAGTCAAATGCCGGCAATGTTAGAAAGATTGAAACAAGGTGACCATACTTGCATAACTGTTGGTTGCATATGCAAAGGTAAAGTACGATGGCGAGTGGAGTAGTTTACTCATAGGACTTCAATTGACGGCACTGCAAGTGCGGGTGACAGCGACCAAGTTCTTTCAGAAGCGATGTCGTGTCAGGCAGTGGCAGGGGAGGTTTTGTGGGGGAAGATACACAGACTAAAATAGTGCACATGATTGGGGTGCAAGGAGCATATGAATTATCATATGAGTATGAGGCAGATCTTACCGTATGGGTGCCAGCGTGCGGGGGCCATACAGCTCCGACAGGCTCACGACAGGCACTGTGCCTTGGTGAGTGCCTTCGTGTGGGCCGGCTCGAGCCTGCTGGCTCACAATTGGTTGGAGAAAAAGGGTCTGGCAGCCAATAGGCATGGAGGGCTTGGTGCTGGGATTCAGAGCATTACCATCAGAAACAGAAGCGGGCGGCCATTTTGGAGGGGCTTTTGCCTCGTGGCAGTAGATGTAAAAGTATTGCATTGAGCTAATTAAAGGCGCAATCTGGACGAAGTAGAGGCCATCCAGAGGAATGGATGGTAATATCATTTGCAACCAGTAAATGTAGAAGTTTTGTTACCGGAGTCGGTCCGCTGTCATTCATAAAGTAGATTTAGAGCACTACCTCTTTTTGGTGCCATTTATATTCAGAGAGATAACTATGGTAACCTGTTTTGGACTTTGTTCCACCCCTATCCCCTGTTGAAAGCTATGTCTGGACAGTTTGACCTCCACAACCAATAGATGCAGCAAAGCTGAAATGAATCCCTGTTTGCCTTCATCGGGTTCTCTGCCTGCCCTGACCTAAGTTCAACAGGGAAATAATGAAACCCTCCACAAGTCAAAACTGGAGGAAGAGGAAACTGAACACCTAGGATAGGGGTCTGCAGCCTATGGTTCTCCAGATGTTGTAGCTTAAAACTCCCATTAATGCTCACCATTGAAGGTTCTGACCTAGGCTGATGGGAATTGTAGTCTGCAGCATATGTAGAAACAAACATTGCACAGCCTTGCTCTAAGCCAACCATATCAATGTAAAACGCTTGCGGATCTTGTTCTGGACCCCCTAAGGCCGTATTCTCTTAAAATAGGATAAATGAAAGGAGTGCAGAGAATGTGCTTTTTGCATTCAGACTATTTTTAGAAATGCTCAGCTGCCCTTAATTACAGAGGTGGCCTGAGCATTTCAGGAGGAGCTGGAAAATAGTGCAATGATGTGCTATCCAGCCTCTTTGCATATAACAGTGTTGCAAGTGGGCTCCCGACACCAAGGGTGTTGCTACGCCTGAAAAAGATCTGGGGCTATCCTAATGTCAGGATTATTGGGACTTGGGGCTAGCTAGCCTTTTGTTTGTAGCCCTTGATATTCAATCTGGGGCTACAACCCAAAGACCCAGAACTATAGCCTCCTAAGCCCCCCCAGCCCCCCAGCAATGCCTCTGCAAGACATTAATGTATGGCAGGCACCCAGAAACCACCTGGCTATGGGGAGCACATTTCACCAAGATGGGCCATCTCTGTGAAATGGCTGGGGAAAACAAAAAGCATTTCCGTCCCTGCATATACTTTCTTAAGGTGGCATGGCATTTTTTTTACATGGCATCAGGGGTAAAGCCAACTTGATAAGTGTTACTATGTGCCTAAACTGACCTACATTAGTGGTGCAAATCTCCAGATATTTTCTTAATGTAGTTGACATTTTTACTTGGCATCAAGGGTAATGCAAACATTTTAAGTGTTATAATATGGCTAGCCTGCTCTACATTGGCGGTGTCACTGTGCATTTACTTATTACTCTTATTGCATTTTTTTACTATGCATCTATGGTTAAGCAAATATAATTAGTGTTGTACATGTCGAGACTGGCTTACATTGGTGACTCCACTCTGGCCATTTATTCTTTGTATGTCATAGCATTTTCCTACTTAGCATGAAGGGTGAAAGCATGCATAATTGTGATTATGTGGTACATTGTGGTACATTGGCCTGTGTGAGAATTGTCAGTCTGGTACTTTCTTTCTGTGGCATGACATTTTTTACTAGCTGGTGAACTGGATGGACCCCAACCGGCCCATGTGACTGGGGGTCTCCAAACAGCCCTTTAGGATGAGTAGCAGCACCCTCGAGATAGATGGGGATGCAGATTTGTACTCCTGCACCAAATAATAATGACAACTCAATAGTTTGGCAAAGGGAGTCTGTTTAATGACAGCAACCGCTTGATCTTCCTTCTCACTTAAACTCCACTTAATTTCATAAAAAACACAATATTTATATAAAAAATTCATCATCACTGACACGTAATCTTAAAAACCTAACATACAACGTGATTGGTTATAGGAAGGTAACTTTAACATACATACTATAACTGTATGTGGTAACAGGGAGAGGGGATTGGATAATCAATGTCAAGTGGGGCAACTAAGCCCTTCCTTCAAAATGGCCACTGTAAACGTCACTAACAGTATGATGTCTCATTGGTTCTACTTACTATAGGACCCTAGATTACATGGTCCAATATGATTGGGTTGGCATCATACTTTTCACTCATGTCTAGCAGCATGCAGAACAACCAGCCAGGTGCAGGGAGTTTGTCTGCACCCCAGGTTCCCTCCAATTATGTTACAATCAATCATCACCTCAGTGGTCATGTGTAAATTACTTCTTTGTAGTTTGGCCTCGAGTCTGCTTCTTGGTCTTAGAATGTTAAGGAGTATAGGTATGGCAGGGGTCTATGTGTAGGTGTGAAATTCTCATCCCTTCCTGCCTGCCTTGTCACGTCATTAGGACACCGTGAAATCAACCTCTTCTTCATGCAATTTCGTGTATTTGATTTAATTCTGCCAGTCTTCTACCATCTGTGGCTTATCTTGACCTTTCTGAACAGGATACTCTGTTCTTTTCTTTTTACTTGTATCCACTGTTAGCCTTTTCCAGCCCGATACGACCTTGGCTTCTTGGCATGGTTACCTTCACCTGGGTTTCTCTCCGTCTTAATTCTCGATTTATTTGCTGTAACACTCTCTTCTTGAGACCTTTAGTAACCTCTGTTCCATTCTGCTCATGTGTGTAGTGGATTTTCACTCATTTATAAAGTGCTTTTGAGGTATATATATGCATGGTTGGCACTTGCCACAATCTATTTTACTACTAAGCATAAGCAAGCTTCACAATTTGTTTGCTTCTTGCGGTTTCCTGCATCTCTACACGTTTAAACTAACTCAATATCCTCATCATGCATATGGCATAAGTTTCTTCATCTTGACATCAACTGTTTCACCTTAGGCTCAAGATGTCACTTATCCATGGTATTCCATCTCTTTGTCGGTATTCTTAGGTCATTATATCTTCTATATGTGCATCAGTCCCATTTCTCATGACATCACCATTAGTCTTCCTTTAGTACCTTCTTGGCTTCTTTGGGTATTACATTCTGACAACCGTAATTTTGTCTTGCCTGTAGATATGGTTTTCTCAAAGGGTACCTTAATGTCCAGGTTTTCTTAGGTGTCGGTACTTCAATAGGTGTTGTTATTCTGATAGGCACTGGGCATAGACCAACTGCGGCTCTCTACTGGTTTATCTGTGCTCCATACATCACATCTTTTGGCGTGAACGCACCTGGTACTTTGAAAGGGGTGGCTGAAGTGTGGATTGTACTTGGCACATCCTCTTCACTCCCCCCTCTGGGTGATTGATTCATCGACCAATCTCACTTATTTCTTTGAAATCACTTTTCTTTCATTCTCTGGATCTAGACATCTAGGTTTGCAGAAATGTTCCTTTGGGGTCCATCTCTTTATGACACCCTTCAAACATCCTGCAGTTCTTACGTGCTCATCTTTATTCCATGTCATTAGTTGACATTCTGCACTTGGATTGCAATAGATCCATTTTACCACATATTTTCTATATTTCTTCGGATACCAAAACTGTGTTCCTTCTGGTGCATAAATGCTGGCCTTCACAAAGTCTCTTGTTTCTTTGTCAGCCAGGTCCTTAAGCTTCCATCCTGAGGCAACATCAATCATGATTGTCATCCCTATGGCCTTTTTGCAGTTTTCTGAAAATGAGAAATGATTAGCTTGATAACACAGAATCCAAGCTATATCATCACCAACAGGGCTCCTAGGAACTTGAATGCATCTACCATCCATCGAGGAACCCATGAAACCAGTGATCCAAGCCAATTGTCATCATCGACTTAGTCAACTTCATCTATCATCTGATTCTGTAGTTTTGTCAGCATACCTATGGCGTCTGTTAAGGTTCCATTTTCGTCATCGTGAGATGGTATAAATGCACAAACACCTCCATCCATAGCTGTGATTATGTCAAGGACATATCTGTTCTGGAGTGTCATTAGTCTGATTGCTCTTACCTCTTCCTTAATTGAATTACATCCTTTTATGGTTGTGTTGATGGTCTACAGTAACTCCCATCTGGTTATCTGCTACCATTTAGTATTTGCTCCAACCTGAACTCTTGACATCAAGATCAAGGTGAATACTGAAGAAGTATGACTGAACAGTCTATGCTCATATGGGATAGCATCAAAAGCTTCTATGGATTTTGCAGAGAAATCATTTCCCCTGTTTGTTCTCTTCATAAACTCCATAGATCTCTTCTTTCTTAGGTGAGCATCTGCATTCAGGAAACTGTCAATATTCAGATCACTTTTTGGAATCACCAACGCTGGAACATGGGCATTCACCAATGTGCATATACCTCCCCAATTCTTTGGCAGTCTCATGTACGCTTTGGATCCACATGTCCAGTAACGATCCATGATCACTGCAGCACCATGTACCATTTTTGGAACGCCAAAGTCTCGACCACAATTCTGATTCTCTCACATTTTTCTTGTGCCATTATTTCTGAAGCAGAATTTCGGACTCTCCAATGGTATTATCTGCAAGGGTCCTCCTCTGTCCTCGACCCATATCAATAGTTTAGCAAGCTTTGGCCATAATGGCTTGCATCCATTTTGCACTATGTCAATGGTAGCCTGGTAACAACCAATCACTATCCATGCTCTGCAGATCACTACTCCTTTCTCCCATCTGTCTTGTGAAAGCACTGTTCCCCAGATTTGCAGTTGACCTCTGTTCTTCCATCTTTGAGCTTCTTCTGGAGTTTTCCTCGCAGTCTCCAATTTCTTGTTTACTTCTCTTCTGATCTTTGCTCCTTTTACTCCAGGTTTTTCATATGTGATCACCACATTCTTTGTTTTGGCATTGTTTCTTGTAGTTATGTCTTGAACATAATCATCTTCATCTGGATCTGTTATTTCAGTTGCCCATTTGAGAGAAGCATCACTTCCCATGAACTGACCTCTGGTCTTGCAAATTGCTATACGTGACAGACAGTGTGCTGTCTGCACATCTATTTCAACAGCTACACAGATTTTTGACTTCCCATCTTGTAAGGTAGCAGTGCACAAATAAAGCATTGTTCGTCTGAAGTTCGTCTTTCAACTTCCTTCATATGTTGGTAACATATGTTGTTTCCCAAGTGTGTTGTGCTGTCCAGGTAATCGTTGAATTCGTTATTGCCTTCTTGTGTGCTTCTTCTAATTCTTAAAGTCTTTCTGTAGTTTGCTAAAACCACATCCTTGAGCACATCCATATAGCGTCTTCGTGCAGGAGGTTTCTCAGGTATCTTCATCAATGATCTGGGCATGTCCTCATGTATTATTCTTGTAGGATAAGGTCAGGTAAGTCTTTCTTTGTCCTCCTGTCTCTTTTTGGCTCTGGTTATGAACGTCCATATTGATTCTGCCATTATCTCTGCACGTGATTTTATTGCAGGACTTCAGCTTGACCCTTTCATCACTGGATCAGGCATGCTCGTTGATGCTGTCTCTGTTCGTTCATTCTTTAGAGTCTTTTGTTTCCTTAACAGTTCCTTTTCCATGTGTCTTATAACCCTCTGGTAAAAAGCTTCTTGTTGAGCTCTGTCTGAACGCCCCCCATTTCCTGGAATGTGATTCTGCAGTCATTGACACTAGACCAGGTGAGTATGTACTCATTATCTGTGTAAGTGTACCCTTCGTCAACCCTTTCTCAGGTTTTCTCTTCCAAACCTGTCTCCGGCTTCTCAATTCACGTGTGTGTCATTGTTTATCACATCCATCTCAAGTTCAGTCACTCTATCATTCTTTCTAGGAACTGGAATGACTATGTAAGGTCTGGGTACCTTTGTAGGTTTCATGCGTACATCATTAGGTGGGTGCACGGGGACCTGAACGCTTTGTGCACCAATGAAAAATGCAGTTCTAATCATTAATGACAGTAAGATGATAATGAATTCTATACATTTGCAAATGATACATGTGTAGGTTAATTTGCAGAATTTCTTCCTGGGCCAATATGAATGTTTCTCCTCCATAGGGGAACAATGTTGCTGCTCTGGTTTCCCATCTCGATCATGTAAAGAAGCAAAACTATCTCTTTAATACATGCTAAACATTGCCACTTTATCTGGATTCTGCTGCCTATGCTTGCAGGTCACGAGTGCTGAACTGATTATCCTCTTTGTCCGAATAATAGACTGTCTCTGGAAACAGTTCTTATTTTATTAACAAAAGTTCGAAATTAGGCAATAAGTTCAGTAAGTTTTAATTTGCCTTTGCCATGTTAATCAATTCCCAATCTATGTCACGAATCTGTTTCACTCCAAACGACATGTTGTTTCCTTGTGAGCATAATCAAAAGTGAAGTCCTTGGCAACACCTTCACGATCTGTCCCTCGAAGGAAAGTTTACACTCTTCTCCTGTGATTCTGATGCTGACTAGAAAGTTCGACCTGCATCACGATTGCATGCAGGAGCATACTCTGCTGTGTAGTGTTCGCTGGGTCTCTGATGAAAGTGAGGACATTGGCATGTCTCCCCACAAGTCTGGAAAGTCTTCAATTAAGTGAAAAAATACCTTACTGGCTATTCTGCTATTCTCTTGTGACAGTGATGTTTATCTTGTCCTCAAAGTACTCCGGGAGCAAAAGAAACTGCTCTGCAATCATGGTGAGCAGCCTCCTTATTGTCTTTTCATTTTCAGGATCTTGAAGAAACTCTGTTATGCTCATGAGCCTTCCCACCAACGGCGGGTATGACCTCAATACTAACTCGAAATAGATCAGAATGTCTTTGGTGAGGTCACTATTGTGTGACACCATAAGTAAGTTCAAATAGGGATTCTGTGTCGAAAGAATCAGGATACTGTATTCTCTTCTAATTTATGTATCCTCGATCAAAATTTGGTGTATCTTTTCCTTATCAAGGCTTCAGTGTGCCTCAGTCCAAATTTCAAAGTTAACAAGCTATTTCGAGGCTTATACGTGCAATTCTTCTTCTTCACCCTGCAACTAAGATGCACAGAGTGTCCCTGTTTTATTGTCCTTCTTCCATTATTTTCCTCAAAGGAAGTGTCCTGAACTAAGCCACAATTTTGCACAAACGTTCTTTGTCTTTTTCTTGGCTGGACATGCATCCTTCTTCCTTGTCATGGACTGATATCGCCCAAGAAGATCCAAGGTCTTCTTCCCTGTAACCTGACTGCTGAGGGTGTGATGTCCTCCACTCTAAACAGGCCATTGAACCTTGGCGCGTCCCACTTTTTTCTCATGTGATTTCTCACCAGGACTGTGTACCCAGAGAATATTGGAGGAACACGTGGTTCTAGAATTTTGTCTGTTGCAGCATCACTTCCACGGTCTATGCCTGAATAATGACAAAACAGAGCTCATCATCCTAGGGACACATTCTAACCTCAAAAAACTAAGCCAGGACTACATCTCATTTCAGATAGATGGTAATATCATTAAGGTGTCTAAAGAGGTGAAGACTCTTGGCTTCTATCTGGATGCCACCCTCTCTTTCAACAAACAGGTGAAGTCTCTGGCATCTGCCACCGCTTACACATGTAAGCTCATTAGAGCAGGCAAACACTTTCTCTCAGACAAAAACTGCCTTATCTTAGCGAGAGCCTAATCCTCTCTAGGCTGGATTATTGTAATGCTCTCTATGTTGGAGCCAATAAATCCATTACCCATCGAATTCAAATCTTACAAAATAATGCCCTGCAAGCCGCTCTTGGTGTGTCTAAAAGATCGCACATTTCAAATATCAGGCGCCAAAACAACTGGCTGTCCACCCAAAATAAAATCAACTTAAAAGTGTCCTCCCTTGTTCACAAAGCCCTGAACAATGCTGCACCGAGCTATCTCACAAACAAACTCAAAAAAGAAACCGTACACGTCCAGCTAGAACTTCTAATGCCAATAGCCTTATCATACCTAGATTTAGGCTAACTAAGGCAGGGGAGGCAGCTTCCAGGTTCGAGCGGCACAATTCTGGAATTCACTGCCTCACCCTTTACGTGAGGAGCAGCCCTTTCTGAAATTTAGGACCAACTATATCAATCTGGTGAGGTCTGCCAATGATTAGCCCACTAGCGCTTACTCTTCATCACGCGACCCCACCTATAGTTACATCACTGTCCTGCCTACTTTTGCTCTTGCAGACACTTTCACTTTGCCCATCTAGCCGATGAGTTATTGTAAATTTAGCGTCTGTACATATACTCTCTTTAGCATACTGTGTACTTATTATGCTGTATGTAAACAGCAAATGCCGCTCTAACTGTAACATATTGTATTTGTATGCAACCCATGACCCTACCCTGTAACTTAAGCCTTGCATTTTTTGTACTGCTGCGCCCGGCTACCTTTGGGTCTGGTGCGCGTTATAAGTGAATAAAACAAACAAACAAACAAACAAACTTTCTGTGTTCTGTACTGCCCTACACCCTTCTTGTCGTCGCAGCAGCTATCCTGAAATTACAGTAAGACAAGATATCATGCAATTCAAGTAGTTTTTCATTTCCAATCCTAACACTTCTCCTCTTGGCTGAGCATCACATCTCGCTCTATTTTGAGGTTTAAATGGCCTTTGCATCCTTCTGCCCATCACGATTTTGTGCGGCGTGAGATGGTGGTCAGAACTAGGCTGGTTTCTGAGTGCATACAGCGCCAGTGGAAGACAGTGTAGCCATCCCTTATTCAGAGTAAGCTTCAACTTGGCTATCCTTTCCTTTAACAAACCATTGAGCTTCTCGCATATACCATTCCCTTGAGGATGATACACCAATGAAAATGTGTGCTTTACACCAAGTAACAAGCTAATCTGTTCAAATACTGCATTAACAAAATGAGGACCATTGTTTTACCTCATTACTTCACACACTCTCAAATACTGCATTAACAAAATGAGGACCATTGTTTTACCTCATTACTTCACACACTCCCCATCTGGGAAACACTTCCCTCACCAAGAATTTGGCCGCACAGGTAGATTCTGGGTGTGTACATGGACCTGCTTCTATCCATCTGGAGAATGGACAAACCACAACAATTAGATACCTGTACCCATTATGTACTTGAATCATATCTACATATCTACATATCTAACATATCTACATAATCAATATGCAAGTGCTGAAAAGGCCCATTAGGCCTTGGGATAACTCCTCTAATCACACATAGTGTATGCCCAGCTCTGAACTGCTGACAGATTATACAGTTTACCATAAAAAATTCATCATGTTCTGCCATGTTCAGTGTGAACCAGTATTTGCTAATTATTGCTGCTAGATTCTCCTTTGTCATGTCCGCTGGATAGTGTAACTGTTCCAGTGCTATCTTCAATAAGGCTATAGGCATCCATCACCGGTTTACCATTGCTGTCTTGTTGCCACAAGCTCTCGGAGGGCTTTAAAGAACACCCATTGTCGCTTCAATAAGTTTTTCTCTTCCTGTGGTGTTTCTCCTTGGAGCTCCATTAACTGAGTTTTTGCCATATTGCTATAGCCTTCCGGCTCACTTCGTGCAACAATCATTCTCTCATGCACATCAATTATTTCAACACTCATAATTATTTCGTGTTTGGTTTCTACACGCTTGGCTTCAGTGTCTGCTGCTTGATTTCCACGTGAGATAAAATCTGTCCCTTTTGTGTGGGCAGCGCATTTCACAACCGCTATGCCCACTGGGAGTTGTAGTACCTTAATGAGCCTGGCCAATAAGGCTGCATTCTGCACTGGCATGCTGTCCGCTCGGAGGTAGCCCCTCCTTTTCCAGCACGCCAGGCCTGCATGCACTGTTGATGTCACATAGGCGGATTCACTGTACACCGTCACTTCCTGGTCTGCGTGATCCTTGAGTGCGAGTATCAATGCCAATAATTCTGCAGCTTGTGCTGAATAATGTGAGGGTAATTGTGCGCTAATAAGTACTCAAAATTCCCCATTTGCGATCTGCTTCACCACAGCGGCACCTGTATATCTCTATCCATCATTTTGATCGATCTTCGAAGACCCATCAACAAAGACGATGTCTCCCTCAGCCAATGCATTTTCCTTCACTCTGGGAATCTCTTATAATTCCATAAATTTCATAAAATTCTTCATAGTTGGCGCAATAATGTATTGGCTCTCCTTCAGTGACTTGCTCTGCTATAAACATGGCTGGGTTCACTATTTTGCATCAAACTATTTTAATCGTTGGATTTGATATGACCGCTTCATGAACAGAAGCTCTCTGAGTCTAAAATGGCAAATAATGCATATTCGACAAATAATGTAATTTGGCATCCCATCACAATGGTTGTAGCCTTCTCTTTGGTGAACGCTGCAGCAGCCAAACTTTGTTCGCACAGGAAATGACCCCTCATCACTGGGTGTAAATTCCCACTGTAGTATGCAAGGGGCTTGTACCCCAATGTGGTTTTCTGTGTGAGTACTGCTGTCATAACACTGCTATTTGTGTGTGAAAACAGGTAGAATTCCTCTGCATAGTTGGGAATCCCTAAAACTGGTGCAGTGCAAATGGCCTTTTTTAGTTCAACAAACCCTTCTTCCATGGTCTCGGTCCACACAAACATTTCCTTTGTTGCCTGTTCATTCTTTAAGGCTTGTAACAAGGGCCTGGTATAAGAAATGTAGTCAAAGACCCATGCCCTGACATAATTACATAATCCTAGAACACTGCTCTTGTTTTATCGTGTGTGGCTTGGCTGTCTTTGAAATGGCGTCAGCTCTTTCAGGGGTAACCTTTTTCCCTTCATGTGATATCAGCTGGCCTATGTACAGCACTTCTTGTTGACAATATTGTAGCTTCTCTTTGTCAACTTTATATCCTTTCTCAGCCAGTATAGTCAAGAGCTGAATAGAATCGTGTATGCACTTTTCCTCTGTCGTGCTGCAAATTAGAATGTCATCCACGTATATTGCAAGACAACACTCTATAATGCAATATTGCTGATGTCCATCTGCAGGACCCTGTTGAAAATCGAAGGAGACTCACAGTACCTTGTGAATATCTGTGCAATGGGATTGAGAAAAATGCATTTTTTAAGTCAACCAATGTGAAATACCTTGCTTCAAAGGGTATATTACATAGGATCATGGACGGGTTCGGGACTAGAGGGAACTCGGCCTCGACTATCTGGTTTATTGGTCGTAAATCCTGGATTAAAAGCAGACCCTCCCTTTGAGTTTTTCATCGGATAAACCGAAGTATTGCATGACAACTCTGATGTCACTAAAATGCCATGCTCCATCATGGCAAAAATTGTCTTAAAAATCCCTTCATCTGCTTCCCTAGACATGGGATACTGTTGTGCTTTTGGTAAAATTGCTCCTGGTTTCAATTTAATCTTTACTTCTCCGACTCCTTTCAGTAATCCTATGTCATAAGGCCCTGTAGTCCATACTGAGACAGGCACCTTTGCCATTTCGTCATCAAAATGTTCAGGACATTTTTGTGCCAGCATCATTCTCTGAGGCACCTCTCTTTT
Organism: Ambystoma mexicanum; assembly: GCF_040938575.1. Classification (NCBI taxonomy): domain Eukaryota; kingdom Metazoa; phylum Chordata; class Amphibia; order Caudata; family Ambystomatidae; genus Ambystoma; species Ambystoma mexicanum. Next base: position 327,450,218 of record NC_090935.1, read on the forward strand.
GATCTTTTTTACCCAATAAATGAGATTAACCTCAACTGTCATCTCATCTTTGCCTATTTGTTCTTCAAATAGATTGTCATCAGTGATGTCAGTCAACCTGTAACCTTCCTCAATGGTGATTACTGCGCACCATTGTCTGCCTTCATCATCACAACTGTCAAGAAAAGCCATATCCCCTCACACTATGGCTGCTTGTATTGTCAAAGGAAATAATTGTCCCTTTTCCTCATGCATAGGTATTCTTGGTCTGAACAAAAACTCATCTGGTGTTCTCTTTGTTTTGTCTGCAAGGCCTGGTAGCCATAACATTAAAAAAAGTGGAAATCGATGCTCCTGTGACTGTGATTTCGTGGAACACAAGGGGCTTCAGTCATTTATACAATGACTTCCCGATAGATCTAACGGACAACTTCATAATTTGTCTCCAGGAAACCTGGATGCGGGTGCCACCAGTCAAAGATGGCTACGTAACACTGTTAAATCCAGCAGAAAAAAACAACAAGGGACGTCCATTCTCTGAACTAATTACCATGATAAAGACAGGAACAAACTGGGAAGTAATTGAAAAAATCAATCCCAATAGCTATGTCCAAGGAACACTACTTCAAACTATGAACGTCCGCAATAATGAAAAATACCTTTTATTGCTGAACGTGTATTGGAACCCATTAAAAATCTCGACTGAAGCATTTACATCTGCTGTAACGAAAATAATAGATAATTATCAAAAGACTTGCCTAGACATTGCAATTATCTTGTCTGGAGACCTGAACATCTCCTGGTTTGACGAACATAAGAAACTTATCGAAGATAATTCGACTGATGGATGCCTACGAAATGCAAGAAGATCACAATGGAGTAAAGAACTGGAAGCATGTGACTGTATGATGGTAAATGGTCATGTAAAAGGTGATGCACCACCAAATTTCACCTGGGAAAACATGGGCTACAAGAAGACCATAGATTATTTCTGGACATCAAGAAATGTCTTTGTTACAATCAACAACCTACAAATCACACCAACCATAAATAGTGATCATTGCCCATTAGTAATGTCCTGCCCGCTAATGTGCATAAAGCAATCTAAAAGTAAAAGTCAATCACTAGAAGTAAACCACGGGCAAAATCGAATACGAATAAAAGACCATCACATCATCAAAATGTCAAACGAAATCCAGGAGACAAATTATGATACTGATGACTCTTTTGACTACATACCGCAGCTACCAAGTTTGAAACAGGTTTTTCTAGAAAAAACCATGAAAGTAACAATGAGCATAAGCACAAATGGAGCCTCATCCTGAGAAATCAAAAAAAGCTTCTTAAGAAAGATTTAATTAAACTAAAAAAACAATATGGAATGAATGCCTTGCACCACTTAAAACAGAGAAAACAACACTATCGGAATTGGCTAATATCCTTTTCCCATCAGAGAGATCAAGAGCGTGGTGAAGTAATGTTGGCATTGATTAAAAAGAACAACTCAAGAGAAATTCGGGGAATCCTGAATAAAGGAACAGTTAATCAGGATTCCTTAATGACAAACGGAGTGACAGAAAATGACTGGGTGGCACACTTTCAAAAGGTTTTCACAGGAATGGAGATGCCACATCTAGTAGAAAGTGGAAACGACGATAAAGCCTGGAATATAATTGAGACCAGCGAAGATATTCTAACAGCTATATCCAAACTAAAGACATCTAGAGCTGCTGGCCCAGACGGCATCAGTAACACGCTGCTAAAAGAACACAGGCATGCGTGGTCAACTTTCATCAGAGAGCTATTTGTGGTGATAGCAGATAGAAAACAGGTCCCGAGATCATGGACTGAAGCCATAATAGTACCAATATACAAGAAGGGCAGTCGGGATGATCCTGCCAACTACTGCCCGATTGCCCTCCTGGATACCATCGGTAAAGTGTTGGCAACATTTCTGCAAAAATCGCTATCAGCTTGGGCAACGGAAATAGATCTACCGGATGTTAGACAAACAGGATTCACAAAAGGAGTGGTAATAGAGAATAACCTAGCCTTGGTGAACCTGCTGAAGCTCGAGACACTGAACAACAAGCACCAGTTATTCATGGCCTTCATCGATTTGCAGCAGGCTTTCGATTCAGTGAATCAAAATAAATTATGGAAGAAGCTGGAAAAAAGAAATTGCCCAAATGCCCTGTTGCTCCCTATAAAGGCATTGCACTCCAATACAACAATCAGAGTAAGACTAAATGCAAGTGGAGACCTGTCCAAATCTATCAACACCACTAGAGGGGTGAAGCAGGGTTGTCCACTTGCTGCCATTCTGTTTAAACTTTATATTGCTGACATCTCCATAGCTTTAGCAAGTGTCAATTGTTTCCCTCCAAAAATCAATGGATATCACATAAGTTATGTGATCTATGCTGACGACATAGTACTGTTTGATGATAGGGCTACAGCGGCTTCTGTTGACACTCGAAACTTACATGATTGATAATGATCCTTCAATCAACGTGAAGAAGACGAAAATCATGAAAATGGTGAATTGATAACAAACTGATTGAAGAAGTGAAAGAAATTCGCTACTTAGGAATACTAATGAACACCTCGATACGTGAGTGGAGCTGGGTTCGAGACTTGTTCCATCGGACCCGAATGCTTGCCTTACAAGGTGCGAGATTACATACTCTATATGGAAAATTCTCTGTAACACCGCTCAGCACGTTCTATCTTCAAAAAGTGGTCCCTGCAATAACCTTTGGGGCAGAAGCCGGCTGGAATATAGACCAAAAGATCTGGTCTAAATTGGAAGGCCTGTTTCGGCGCCTAGTCTTGAGACTACCAAAATATCTCTCAATGACCATAATACGTCAGGAACTGGCCCTAGAAAATCTTTATGGAACAGTGCTATGGAAATCCTTGTCATTGCTACGTAAGATGGAAATATTGAATCCTGAACCAGCCTATAAAATATTGAGATCGGAATATTGACATCAGCATAAAGGCTTACTCTTAAGATGGTCAGACAAAGTAAAAGCCATCATGCATAAGGCTAACATCTCAATGGACACACTGATAAACCACCCACAAATCGCGAGAATAAAGTTAAAAGAGTGGTTATGGATAGACAATTTGGACAAGTATGAAAAGATGCCGACAGCCTTAGATCTAGGTCCGACTAAGAACAAAGTGGATAAAATGCCAAAATATCTGCGCCAATTCCCTTCAAGATATCATAGAGACAAATTCCTTAGACTAAGAATGAATTTACTTAAGACAAATAAAATGATGGTGATGAGAAAAATGAAGCCTTTCACCAATGAAGCTTGTCGGCATTGTAAAATCCATGTAGAATCACTAAAACACCTGATAACTGAATGCGTGGCTATAAGTGAACTGAGATCTATCCATTTGAGCAAATTTAAGCCTGTAAACAACATGATGGAAGATCTGTGGATTCGGATACTGAGTGGAAGCTCGGTACACCTAACTTGCTCAGGTGATACATTTTCTAGATAAAGTCTTAAACTGAAAGGACAAGAATGTAACTGTAAACTCAAAGTGGGACTAATGAATTGATGAAGAGTTGTAATAAAAGTTTGTAAAAAAACTAGATGTTACAAATAATAAAAAAAAATAAAAAAAAAATAACATTAATATACACACTTCATATGCAAATATTTCTGGTCCAAATGGAATATCTCTCATGGTCATTTATCCTGCATAGGCTCTAATCATGTTGCATATGTTTAAATAATGCATTCCTGGAGTTGAACATACTATGCCTTTCTCTGTGAACGAGATTGTCATGTTTAACTTTTTCATTAGGTCTCGCCCCAATATATTCACTAGTGTCTGCCTCGAATATAGCAGTGGCACTTTCATGTCACATTCTCCTATGGAGACTGGAAGTTCTTTTGTAAAAGGAACATGACTTGTTGCTCCGGTAAAGCACTGAGTATTTATGGCATCACCGTACAAAGAAAACTTGCCTTAACTTATACACAAGCATGTCACACCCGTGTCAACTAAGAAAGAATATTCTTTATCCCCTACATAGGCATCTACGCTTGGTTCCTCGTGATGGTTCAGTGTCACAGATAGGATAGATTACATCATGTCTCCCAGTGAGCTGTCCTAGTCCATATATAATCTTGTCCCATTCTGAGTGAATGGAATTCCCCGTCACTTGTGGCATCTCTTATTATAGAATTCAGTATCTGTCCTGTACCTATTGTTTGTGACAGTTGCATTGGGGACTTTTGAGACTGTCCCTGTGGAGAATGTGTTACATTCTGCTGTGGCTGCAAGCTTTGCTGTACTCTTGGCACTTGCTGCTACACATTGTGATTCTGCGCAACTCCATTTTGACCCTGCTGCGAGAATGCAGATGGAGTCATCATCCCTCCTCCTGTGAATTGGTCATTTTGCACCATTCCTTGACTTATGCATGTGCGTGCTAGATGCCCTGTCATCCCACACATTCAACATGTTGGCGGTGGTCTGATTAATTGCCCATTTTGCATGTCCTTGCATATTTTGAAATCCTCCCTGATTACTCTCAAAATCTCCCTGATTACTCTGCCATCCTCTTCCTCGAAAGCCTCTTCCTCTTGGGTAAAACCTGTTATTGCTTTGATCAAACTGCTTTTGGCTGCCTTTGGCTATTGGCCTGCTGCACGTTTGTATTGGTTATCTTTGCCCCTTCAATGGCATACTTTGATAATTTTTTCTGCACTAATTTAGCCTCTTCACCTTTTCATGCAGCATCCTTTTTGCAATTCTTTTCTTGCAGCAGCCTGCAATAGTGCGTGATGGGCAGCTGTATTTCAGACTCTTGCTTAGGCTCAATCGCTACCAATTTCTTGAGCTGCTTCTGTACCTCTTCTAGCAGCCCCTGATATAATATATGGCAAAACACGGGTATAGATTTCCCCCAAGATTCACGAGTTTCCAGAACCCACGCGGCTTGGAAATTCTGAATGTAAACTAAAGGATCATCTGACTCCTTCATATTGCGTGTCGTTATAGCTCCCATATCAGAAGTGTCCGGGTATAGCACTCAAAGTGCTTTTCATCTTGCGGTTCTGCAATTGATAAACAACGCTCCGTCATGCACAGTATTAACTGTTGTCACTCCAGGGTAACCTGCACGTGTCCACACATCATCAGCTCTATCACCAAGTATGACAATTAAAAGACCCTGTGACGGTGTCCTTAAATGTGATAAACCCACGTATACAGTAATACATATTGAATGTATAACCAGGAAGTCCTGTTTTATTTAATCCATGTATGGACTTTCCTCTAATGACAAGGCTGTCATTTGTTTGTTACCTAGGAGACGGGGTCTCGAGTGGAAGACGGAGAAAAAGACGGTTACGCATGGGCGTATTGAAGAGGTGTGTTACTTTTTAAGAAGCAGCTGTTGGCTTCGGCCTGAAATTTAGAAATACCGATACGAAGTTGCGCCGTTGCGCAGGTTGCCGAGTTTTTGTTTGCTGTACGTTTTAATACAGCGATTGTGATCGCTGACTTTGCCGAGAGAGACACCATCCCTGAACCAACTAAGGAGCCGTGTCTGGAGGGCAGAAGCTGATCGTGGAAGTGGCTGAGGCGAGAGGCAGTGGACGCCGTTATCCTGGAGAAGCCCTGCTGAGTCAATACAACGATCGTGGTCGCTGACTTTGCCGAGTGAGGCACCCCCCCTGAATCAACAGTGAAGACGTATCCGGAGGGCAGACGCTGATCGTGGAGGTGGCTGAGACGGGAGGCATTCGACGCCGTTGTCCTGGAGAAGGCGTGCAGAGCCAGCTACGAGTGATGCCCAGAAGGGAATGACGGATCGCAGAGGTCCTTGCCGAAGGAAACAGTAGGACGGTGAATAAGTAAGTTCAGGAAAAACCCGGATGGGAGCTTTGATGCTAGTGACAGACTTCTGAAGAGGGAGATCATTTAGACTGCAGCGAACCACCAATAAGGAAGCACCTTTAGTTAATGGATATTTTTATGAAGCCGATTGCCTGATAAGGATTACGATACGACGCTGTGTAAATAAACAGCGAACTGCAGAATCTCTTTGCAAACATAACTAGAAGAGGCTGAAGAGGGTGAGAGGTCGAATACAACATACTTATGAATAATATTTAAGTAAGAAGGGAGTCTCAAAGGTACTTTTATCACTTCCGATGAACCGAAACACCTATTGAAGAGGAGCTGCAGAGACTTGGCGACGATGTGATAGGAAACAGGACTACCAATATTAGCCTCTAAAATATATTCAGAAGTGTTAGAGGATAAGTTTGGCTAATTGAGGAAAACAAACATAGAAGTTACTCTGAGAGAAAAGAGACAAGTTTTCAAAGCTGTATGGTGGAAGGAGAGAAGTAACAACATCCCCAAAAGAAAGAGTCAAAGTAGAATAAAGAGACACAACTTACCTTGGACCAGAGGAGAAATCCGCATTGATACAAAGCTGACCAGATCCAACAGTGAAGACGTATCCTTTTCCTGTGAACGATCTCTGAAAGAAAAGAGGAAAACATTGTTAATAAAGTTATTTGGATTCTCGTTGAATTCCATACAAACTATTTGTTGTCTCAGACTTTTAATTTATACAATATTGAAGACAGGCCATCACAGTTTGGTGTCAGAAGTGGGATCGAGAGAACGCAATGGAGGAACTTATCAAGACCCTAAGTGAGGGACAACAAATGTTACAGCAGGCCTTGCAAATGCAGAATCAACAGGCCCAAGCAGACAGACTAGCTTTTCAGCAAGCTTTACAAATGCAGCAAGCACAATTATTAGAGGTTACTAATACTAGGAACAACCCTCAAGTACCTACATCTGTCTTGCAAAAATACGCGACTGGGGAGGATCCGACCCATTTTTTTGTGAACTTCGAGAGGGTAGCTAGGAACGCCCAATGGCCAGCCGAGAGATGGTGCCATTACATTGCACCATTAATGACCGGAGAAATGCAGTCAGCCTATCAGGCCGCCAACCCAGCGGGAGATACCCTATACGGAGATATGAAGAAAGTGGTGCTGGAACGAATGGGACACGATGAGGAAATGTACCAAATCAAGTTTAGAGAAGTCAAATTGACTGGAGAGGAAACCCCCAGACAGTTATTTTATAGAGTGAAGGAACTGGCGGAGAAATGGTTATAACCTAGTCTGACCACTACAAATGAAATAACAGAAAAAGTGATCTTGGAACAGTTCATTGAGGCCCTTCCCGGTCCTGTGCAGAGATGGGTCAAACAACATCATCGACTGTCTCTACAGGAAGCGGTAGATGTGGCCTCCGCTTATCAGAAAGCGGGTCAGGGACGGTTGGTATCCTATACGACAACGTATAAAGCACATACAAACTACAATAAAGCTGGGTCTCAACCAAGATGGCCCCACTCCATGCTGAGGAAGCCAGAAGGAGAAGTGGTACGGTCCAGACCCAACAGTGAGGGACCCATAAATTATCATCCCTCCACCATAACCGTTCGAGGACCTCAATGTTTTGACTGCGGAGACTGGGGCCACCTTGCTAGATTTTGCCCGAAGAAACCAAGAACAGAACCAATGGATGTGGGGGTCTTCGACTCCATTAAAGAAAGTGAATACGTTGAACAAGCGCCTGGAAGGCAGTCACAATACTTATATACGTGCGAGGCTGAGGTGGATGGAAAACCTACAACTGCCCTAGTCGACTCAGGAAGCCTTCAGACTGCCGTGACATCAGAATTGGTAGGTGAAAGTTATAATTCCTCAGGGGAGATCCCAGTTCGCTGTGTACATGGGGATGTAAAGGCTTATCCATCAAAGTACATACAGATCAAATTGGGAGGGGAGGAATTGGGAGTAAAAGCAGCCGTACTACCCTCTTTACCAAAACCCTTGTTAGTTGGAAGGATAAGAATATGCTCCCGTTAGCCGTTGATTGGAAGCTAGAAGAGGATGGAGATAGTTTTAGGTCGGCTCAAGCGCTGGATCCATTACTTCAGTATGCTCGGGAACGAACGTCAGACGATCCTACGGGACAAGGTCCACGTTTCATAAAAGAGAAAGGGTTATTATACCGAGTGAGTAAGTCCAGGAGTGGAGATGAGCTGAAACAACTTCTAGTCCCAAGAAAATATTATCAAACAGTCCTGGAAGTAGCTCACTTACAAGTTGGTGAAGGCCATCTCGGAACGGAAAAGACAACGAAAAAAATTTTGGATAGATTTTACTGGCCAGGCGTATACCAACAAGTGGTTAGGTTTTGTCAATCCTGCGAAGACTGTCAGAAGAAAAATAGAGCTAATATAAAGAAAACACCATTGCAACTGATGCCACTGGTTCTAGAACCTTTCAGTCGGATTGGACTTGATATTGTCAGGCCGATAGACCCCACAAAAAGAGGACATAAGTACATCCTCGTTGTGGTAGACTATGCCACTAGATACCCAGAAGCTTTTCCGTTGAAGGCCACCAATACGCAACAGATATGTGATGTATTGATTCCCTTTATTGGGCGAGTGGGGATCCCAAGAGAAATCGTAACAGACCGAGGGTCGAACTTTATGTCTAATGTCTTGAAACAAGTCTGTGAGATACTAAAAATTGGACATCTAAAAACAGCTGTATACCATCCCCAGACGGATGGGTTAGTTGAGCGCTACAACCAAACTATTAAACAGATGCTAAAGAAGACAACTTCACCAGGAAACGGAGACTGGGACAGAATGTTACCGTGGATATTAATGACTCTAAGAAACACACCCCAGTCATCAACAGGTTTCTCGCCTTTCGAGTTATTGTTCGGAAGAACAGTAAGAACTTTATTAGACATCCTGAAAGAAAATTGGGAGGAACAACCAGATCAGGAGTTGACTTTGACAGAATACGCATCACAGTTACAAGATAGAATCAAGAAGCTACAAGATATAGCTAGAAACAACCTTCTTCAAGCTGAAGTGAAACAAGAAAAATATTATAACCAAAAGACCCAGTTACGTACGTTCAAAACAGGGGATCAAGTACTAGTGCTGATGCCCACCTCAGACAATAAGATGTTGGCCAGCTGGAAAGAACCTTTTGAAATTCAGGAAGTACTGGGACCTTTAACGTATAAGGTGAAACAGCCAGGTAGTAGACTGGCTTGTCAGACCTATCATGTGAATCTACTGAAAAAGTGGATACCTCCAGTGCGAACCATTGCAATGATTACCAGTGAAGCACCACCAGAAGAAAACTTCCCACAGATTAAGGAAAGGTTCGGTGTGGAAAGCTTAAACAACCCTGAACTGTCTTTCCTACAAAAATCTGATCTGTCTTCCCTCTTACAAGACTTCACAGAGATATTCTCATCCCTACCCGGAAGAACCAAATTGACTTGCCATCGTATCGATACTAAACCTGGATCTCTAATAAGACTCAGACCCTATCGAATACCTAAATCAAAAATAAACGCCATCAACCAGGAAGTACAGGAGATGTTAGATTTGGGTATCATTGAGCCATCCCATAGTGATTGGAGTTCACCGGTGGTCTTGGTACCAAAGCCAGATGGCAGTGTAAGGTTCTGCATGGACTTCCGAAAACTGAACGAAATTTCTAAATTTGATGCTTATCCCATGCCACGCATAGAAGATTTATTGAATAATCTAGGGAAGGCCAGATTCTTAACCACCATTGATCTAACCAAAGGCTATTGGCAGATACCGTTATCACCGACAGATAAGGAGAAGACAGCCTTTGCTACACCTACCGGCCTATACCAGTTCACGGTGTTACCCTTTGGGTTACATGGAGCACCTGCAACATTTCAGAGATTGATGAATTATCTCATAAAGGGTCATGAAAGTTATGTTGGCGCATATCTTGATGACATCATTATCTATAGTCATTCATGGCAAGAACATCTAGTACATCTGAGGAATATACTTTCGACTTTGAGACAAGCTGGGTTACACATAAACCCTAAGAAGACACATGTAGCAACCTTTCATACTAAATATTTGGGATACTATGTGGGTCAGGGAATGATTAGACCCCAAGAAGAAAAAGTGAAGGCTATAAAGCAGTTGAAATTCCCCGAAAGTCCAAAACAAGTACGGGCATTTCTAGGATTTGTGGGGTATTACAGACGGTTTATCCCGCATTTTTCTACTTTAGCCGCTCCTCTAACAGATCTGTTGAAGAAACCCACGGTACCTAAGAAAATTTGGGAAACGGTCGAAACCAGAAAAGCCTTTGATCTTCTAAAAGAGGCCCTCACCGAAAGAGCTGTCTTGCAATGTCCAGATTTTAAATCTCCATTTACTCTTCAGACTGATGCTTCAGGAACGGGACTCGGAGCAGTGCTTCTTCAAAATCAAGGCGAGGGGGAGAGGCCTATACTGTTCATCAGTACGAAATTGTTACCACATGAGTTAAGTTACCCGACCATAGAGAAGGAGTGTCTGGCCGTCAAGTGGGCCATTGAAGCACTCAGGTACTACCTGCTTGGTCGAGAGTTTACGCTGATTACAGATCACGCTCCCTTGGTCTGGTTAGCCCGTAATAAAGACTCAAACCAGAGGGTTCTAAGATGGTTTCTTTCCCTCCAGCCCTTCTCCTTTAATACTGTTCATAGACCTGGAAAGATGCTGTCACAAGCTGATTATTTGTCCAGAGCAGAAACCCTTCCCGAACGTAAGGGTTTAGTAGAGGGGGTGTGACGGTGTCCTTAAATGTGATAAACCCACGTATACAGTAATACATATTGAATGTATAACCAGGAAGTCTGTTTTATTTAATCCATGTATGGACTTTCCTCTAATGACAAGGCTGTCATTTGTTTGTTACCTAGGAGACGGGGTCTCGAGTGGAAGACGGAGAAAAAGACGGTTATGCATGGGCGTATTGAAGAGGTGTGTTACTTTTTAAGAAGCAGCTGTTGGCTTCGGCCTGAAATTTAGAAATACCGATACGAAGTTGCGCCGTTGCGCAGGTTGCCGAGTTTTTGTTTGCTGTACGTTTTAATACAGCGATTGTGATCGCTGACTTTGCCGAGAGAGACACCATCCCTGAACCAACTAAGGAGCCGTGTCTGGAGGGCAGAAGCTGATCGTGGACGTGGCTGAGGCGAGAGGCAGTGGACGCCGTTATCCTGGAGAAGCCCTGCTGAGTCAATACAACGATCGTGGTCGCTGACTTTGCCTAGTGAGGCACCCCCCCTGAATCAACAGTGAAGACGTATCCGGAGGGCAGACGCTGATCGTGGAGGTGGCTGAGACGGGAGGCATTCGACGCCGTTGTCCTGGAGAAGGCGTGCAGAGCCAGCTACGAGTGATGCCCAGAAGGGAATGACGGATCGCAGAGGTCCTTGCCGAAGGAAACAGTAGGACGGTGAATAAGTAAGTTCAGGAAAAACCCATATGGGAGCTTTGATGCTAGTGACAGACTTCTGAAGAGGGAGATCATTTAGACTGCAGGGAACCACCAATAAGGAAGCACCTTTAGTTAATGGATATTTTTATGAAGCCGATTGCCTGATAAGGATTACGATACGACGCTGTGTAAATAAACAGCGAACTGCAGAATCTCTTTGCGAACATAACTAGAAGAGGCTGAAGAGGGTGAGAGGTCGAATACAACATACTTATGAATAATATCTAAGTAAGAAGGGAGTCTCAAAGGTACTTTTATCACTTCCGATGAACCGAAACACCTATTGAAGAGGAGCTGCAGAGACTTGGCGACGATGTGATAGGAAACAGGACTACCAATATTAGCCTCTAAAATATATTCAGAAGTGTTAGAGGATAAGTTTGGCTAATTGAGGAAAACAAACATAGAAGTTACTCTGAGAGAAAAGAGACAAGTTTTCAAAGCTGTATGGTGGAAGGAGAGAAGTAACAACATCCCCAAAAGAAAGAGTCAAAGTAGAATAAAGAGACACAACTTACCTTGGACCAGAGGAGAAATCCGCATTGATACAAAGCTGACCAGATCCAACAGTGAAGACGTATCCTTTTCCTGTGAACTATCTCTGAAAGAAAAGAGGAAAACATTGTTAATAAAGTTATTTGGATTCTCGTTGAATTCCATACAAACTATTTGTTGTCTCAGACTTTTAATTTATACAATATTGAAGACAGGCCATCACAGACCCTTAATACCCCCTATAGCTAACATGCTCCCTCCTGTCATTTTTCTAACTCATGTATCCATTTTCTGGCTCCCGATGTCAACATTGGGAGCTTATTTTTCAGGTTTTCTCTATCCATCTGTGGCTAAGGTATATATTGTGGCCTCGTTCCTCCTTTTTCTAGTAAGGGGAACTGTGACACATGGCAATCCTTTTCATCTCTCACCATTTTTCTGTCCACTGCAGAGGTAATATTCCTGCTTCGCTATCTACCTGGCATTGTCTGTAATCTGCTCACATAGGGTGGTGGAGACACCCCCTCTGACCGTATGATACTCCTTCATGCCGTCTTAGGTGCAGACCCACTAGAATCTGCCCATCTTATTTCCTTTGCCCTAGAAAAGCATCTTTTGCGTCTTCTCTCATCTTCTCTTTCTTCACATTCTTCTATTTCTGCGTACGATATTGTCTGTGCCCAAGTCGTGCAACTTCTCTCATCCTCCTCATTTCTATTTAGAGTCAGCCTATCTAAGGACAGCTGTCTATTTCTGCTACTTCGGGAGGCGTCCTCAGTATCGTACAACTGAGTGCTCTCAAGACGCTCATCCTCTCCTTCCCTTTGGGGTACCTTTTCTAGCCCCATCTCATCGTATATTTTATTGATCGTCTCTCCGATGCCTCTGATGTCAAAGTAATCTTCCATATTTGCTCTAGACGTGCCTGGGACTGAATCGTACTCAGGAAAGAATTCTTCTATATCTTCCCAGTCTACTACTAGATCAGGTTTTTTAACCTCCCTTTCCAGATATTCTATATCCTGTGCTCTCGTTCTTCACTTGCGTTCTATGTCATCCTCAAACTCTCTACGCTTCCTTGCTTCCTCCCTGACTTTTTCTTGCTTCCTCACATCTCTTCGTTCATTTGCCCTTCGCATTCCCTCATTTCGTTATCTTTTTTATCTCTTCTCCTGTATTTTTTGTTCTTCTTCTTCTATTCTCTTTTGTTCTTGGCTATCCTGATCATCAGCTGTTCTCTGCTTATGATCATGTTTTCTTTGTTTGTCCACCTTTTCTTGTTTTCTGACCTGCTCATCACAATATAACTTCTCTTGTTTCTGCCTATCTTTTTTCTTAGCCCCTTCGTCTCTCAGTTGTTTTTCCTTTTCCTTCTCTTTCCTTTCCATTTCATCTTGTTCTCCCCTTTGTCTCATATCTTCAATGCCTTTACCATTGATTTTCAATAAAATCTGACCTCCCATCCATTTCCGCACCTCGAGATGTACTTGCTTTTGCTTGATCTCCTTTTTCTTTCTCTTGTCTCTCCTTGTGCTTCGGGACTTTGGATGTAATATCCCTTTCTCTGTCCTTTTCTGGTCTTTCGTCACTACTTTGCGTAGGTGACTCATATGATGGGTTGCTATATCCCGTGGCTGCTTTAAGTTCCCTTAATGGGTATAGTGCTTCTTTACTAGCTTAGCTTTTTATTTCAGATGGGACGGGTGGCGCAGAAGGTTCTTCACCTCCCTTTGTGCATATATTCAGTATGCAATCTAATGATGGCTGCTCCTCTTTTTATTGTTGGTACATTTTCCAAAGTTCTAAACTAGCTAGGCATTTGTCTACATTTTTGGCAGTATACGTGGCGTGCAAATATGTCATCATGTGTGCTGCAGGACCGTTTTAGATAGCAATCCGCCTTGGGGCCATGGCATAAACATTTTGTCTGCGGTCCCTTTAACCCATTCTGCATTGTACTGTTTAAGCTTAGGTGCATGCTTCGGCAGCTGTTTGCACATGTGTATCAGTGGGGTAATGTCTTCCGTGCTTTTCTTGTTTATCTTATCTTTGTATAACACTTTATTATGCTTTTCACAAACAAGATCAACAATATGAGCGAGCACCAATCGTCGCAAGCTCCAATCCTGTATTTCAACAATAATTTCACTTTTACTTTTGTTAACTACAACCATCAATCCATGCCATGCAATATCATATCATTACAATTGTGCAATTTGTATGCTATTTTAAAAAGGTTTTTTACCTTATGACATCATAGATCTTTCTAAACACATAAAACAGACAGACAGACTCCGGCCGGCCACACAAATATCATGCCATCTGTTTCCTCAGATGCATTCTGCGCCTAATTCGTATTCCGACATGGAATTTAAGCCCATTTCTTTCAGATTGTCTTTAATCGATCTGGTCTTCTACGTCATCCTATCAATTCCAGACCTTAAATGAAGGCTTCTTCTAGCACTCTTTAAAACCTAGAACATTGGGTGTATACTCTTATCTCGGTCACTCCCGGTATCTCTCTATATTGCTCGGCCACCCTCGAGTCAATATTTTCCCCTTATATAGACTTGGGAAATGGTTCTTGGGGGAAAGCAAAGGTCTCTTCACACCTAACCTGCAGGGTTTTTAATTAAACTAGCCACTATCTACGGGAAGATTCTCGTTCTTTCAGCCGGATGGCAAAGGACGCGTGATATTGCCGAGCACCCAAAGTTACTTATGTCGACAGTCAATGGGTGTCTTATCTAATCTAACCATCTAATCTCTGCTACCAAGTGAACTGGATGGACCCCATCCGGCCCATCTGACTGGGGGTCTCCAAACAGGCCTTTAAGATGAGTAGCAGCACCCTCGAGATAGATGGGGAAGCAGATTTGTTCCCTTGCACCAAATAATAATGACAACTCAATAGTTTGGCAAAGGGAGTCCGTTTAATGACCAGTACAAAACACGGGGAGTACAATGAACATCAGCAACCACTCGATCTTCCTTCTCGCTTAAATTCCACTTAATTTCAGAAAAACCACAATATTTTTATCAAAAACCCGTCATCACTAATACATAATCTTAAAAACCTAACATGCAACGTGATTGGGCATATGAAGGTAACTTTAACATAGGTACTACAACTGTATGTGGTAACGGGGAGAGCGGATTGTATAATCAATGTCAGGTGGGGCAACTAAGCCCTTCCTTCAAAATGGCCACTGTAAACATCACTAAAAGTATGACGTCTCATTGGTTTTACTTACTAAAGGACCCTAGATTACACAGTCCACTATGATTGGGTTGGCATCAACTCCACTCATACTTTTCCACTCATGTCTAGCAGCATGCAGAACAACCAGCCAGGTGCATGGAGTTTGTCTGCACCCCAGCTTCCCTCCAATTATGTTACAATCATCACCTCAGTGGTCATGTGTAAATGACTTCTTTGTAGTTTGGCCTCAAGTCTGCTATTTGGTCTGAGAAAGTTAAGGAGTATGGGAATGGCAGAGATCCATGAGTAGGTGTGAAAGTCTCATCCCTTCCTGCCTGCCTTCTCACGTCATTAAAACACAGTGAAATCGACATCTTCTTCATGCAATTTCGTGTATTTGATTTAATTCTGCAAGTCCTATACCATCTGTGGCTTATCTTGAACTTTCTGAACAGGATACTCTGTTCTTTTCTCTATAAATGTATCCACTGTTAGCCTTTTCCAGCCCGATACGACCTTGGCTTCTTGGCATGGTTACCTTCAGCTTGGTTTCTCTCTGTCTTAATGCTCAATTTGTTTGCTGCAACACTCTCCTCTTGAGACCTTTAGTAACCTCTGTTCCATTCTGCTTATGGAAGTTGTGGATTTGGCGCTTGCCTCAATCTATTTTACTACTAAGCATAAGCAAGATTTACAATTTGTTTGCTTCTTGCGGTTTCCTGCATCTGTGCACATTTAAACAAACTCAATAGGCCTCATTACGAGTGAGGCGGAACGGGTTAACGGGCTCCGCTAAAGGAGGCGGAACCGTTAAACCCATTCCGCCTCATTACAAGCTCCCCTCGCGGAACCCGGTAAGTAACGCCTGGTCAAACCAGGCGTCCTTACCAGGTCCCACGAGGGGAAGAGGGAGCAAAAACGGGCCGTTCGTAATCGGCCCGTTGTTTGCACGCTCTCCCATTCCCATTGAGCCCTATGGGGGCTCAGATGTGAATGGGGAAGGTCCGGGCCTGGGTTCCTGGAGGGAGGAATTACCGGGCCCTCCAAACTCGGAATGGCCCGGTAATTCCCCATTCTGGGAACCAGGATCTGGACCCGATTTCGGCGGCAGCCATGCCGCCAATAGCAGCATGGCTACCGCCAAAGCCGTAATGAGGCCCAATATCTTCATCATGCGTATAGCATAAGGTTCTTCATCTTGACATCAACTTTTTCACCTTAGGCGCAAGATGTCACTTATCCATGGTATTTTGTATCTTTGTCAGTATTCTTAGGTCATTATATCTTCTATATGTGCGTCAGTCCGATTTCTCATGACGTCTCCATTCGCCTTCCTTTAGTATCTTCTTGGCTTCTTCGGGTATTACATTCTGACAACCGTCATTTTCTCTTGCCTGTAGATATGGTTTTCTCAATGGGTACTTTGCTGTCCAGGTTTTCTTAGGTGACAGTACTTCACTAGGTGCTGTTATTCTGATAGGCACTGGGCAGAGCCCAATTGCAGCTCTCTGCTGGTTTATCTGTTCTCCACCCGTGACATATTTTGGCATGAACGTACCTGGTACTTCGAAGGGGGTGGCTGGAGGGTGGATGGTGCTTGGCACTTCCTTTTCACTGGGAGTCCTTATGTGGTAATGCTGGCATATCTTGATGCAGCCTGCATAGACATGTATGGGCAAAGCCAAGCCAACATGAAAATGATTTGTTTACTGGCATATTTTGTGGCAAAAGGCAGCATGAAAAAATGCATTTGAAAATGGCCCTGCGCACCGTTTGTAATTTGCATCTATTGCATTTTTTCATGTGCTACCATAAAAAAAGATTACAAACTTTGGGTTTTTACCCAATTTTTCAAAGAAAATGCTGTAAAATGTACCACTTTAAAACTAATTAAAAAAAAATGTTCATGTTGGAAAACCACCTGCAACCCTCTTGTTTGGTTCAGACCCCCTCGCTGTGCTCGTTTGGTCATGCATATGCAGCGCATATGACCCTCCAGTTCAAAATTGTTTGTTTGTTTATTGATCTGTATTGCGCGTCGAACCCAAGGGTATCTGGGCGCATTTGTTCAAGGTTACAAGTATACTTTAGGCATGGGTTACGATAGTTACAATGGAATGAGTTACAAAGATTACAATTAATTATACAAAATAACGACAGATAGTATATACATGGAAATACAAAGGATAATGCAATGCAGGTACAGAATTGAATAATAATGGTCAGTGACTGAGGTTACAATGCCTGCGAGTCATGTAGCGAAAATTGACAAGGCTTAGAGAAACCAGGTATGTCAGAGGTCCTTAGCTACAAGCCAGACGTTAGGGAAGGGTTGGTCAGGTAGGTGTTCCGGGTGGATAGCTCATGAGTTAATTGCTTGCCTTTTGTATGGTGTCAGCCTGCACTGATGCAAACATCCGGCATTCCAAGAAAAAAGGCTAATAAAAACACCAGTTATTATAGTGTTTAGCAACAGGAGGAATCTGGCATTAAGTGCAATATAAGGACATACATTATCTTTAGGAATATCCAGAATCTGGTAGCATCCTTCTCCACATAATAAGGCCTGCTCTATATGAGATACAATGGTAGATACACTTCAGAAACCAGAACCGTCCTGGCATTATCCTGGACCTTTTATAAATCCTGAATAATAAAAAGGTACAGTCAGCAAGACTGAAGGCAGCAAACAACGACGGTTGCTCAGAACTTTCTTGATGAAGTTGGGGCATTTTGGTTAGGCTGTAAGATACGGATGGCACAGGAAGGGTTGAACACTGATTCTGAAATAGCAAAAATCTAGAATTTAGCATTTGGCACAGTAGAACATTAGAACCCTGACCAGTGGGAATTTGGGATTGTTGGTTAGCACAAGTACAGGACCTGGTTTAGAACAGGCCTCCAAGATTAAGGAAACTATTCCCTGTTGCTAGCTTGACAAGCATGTAGACTATTTAGTGTTAGTTAAAACATTATCACATCATTATTTCAGCTCAACCCAAAACACGCATATTAGCTTGGAATGAATGATATGAGAGTAATATGATTTAGAGTGTGTAGGCAGCAGCTAGCAAGTGTGTGTAGGTCGCAGCTAGGGAGTGTGTGTAGGCAGCAGCTAGGGGGTGTGTGTAGGCAGCAGCTAGTGAGTGCGTGTAGGTAGCAGCTAGGGAGTGTGTGAAGGCAGCAGCTAGGGAGTGTGTGTAGGTAGCAGCTAGGGAGTGTGTGAAGGCAGCAGCTGTGGGGTGTGTTGGGGTGTGTGTAGGCAGCAGCTAGTGAGTGTGTGTAAGTAGCAACTAGGGAGTGTGTGTAGGCGGCAGCTAGGGAGTGTGTGTAAGTAGCAGCTAGGGAGTGTGTGTAGGCATCAGCTAGGGAGTGTGTGTAGGTAGCAGCTAGCGAGTGTATGAAGGCAGCAGCTATGGAGTGTGTGTTTGCAGCAACTAGGGATTGGGTGTACCCTGACGTACCTGAGCACCTCTGCCATTAGTATACAGAGAGAACCAATAAAAAAACATTTGGTCTAAGTGGGCACACATCAAATCTTCAGCACTAGCACTCTATCCTAAATCACCAACAGCACCCGCCCACGTGCCTGACTTCTGGGCTGCTTACTGGAGCCTAGCCAGCCCACCCAAGTCCTAACCCGGCAAAAATGCACACAAGCATCTTTTAATTTAAACTCTTAGAACCTCCTACACATGGACTGTGGTCACCTAGGGCGCTCCAACCACAAAGCGCTTTGAGGCCATAGAAATGGGGAAAGGGCGCTATATAAATGACAAATACAATACATTACCAACTAGAGAGATATTATCATTGAAGGCTACTCATAAACCTCATTCTCATACCTGTAGATTCTGCGGAAATGAGGGACAAGTTGAATCCTGGAAGCACTTGTTGGTTGATTGCACAGGCACTTTAAATAAGCAATGGTTGCATTTTAGCTCCTTTCTTGACTTTAAGTATATTCTGACTTCCACTTATTTTTGGAACCGTTGATCCATAGCTTACCAGACCCCATTCACCATTGCAGTTGAACGAGTAATCAATTCCATTCTGAAAGCCATTTACGACTGTACGATGCACTTTGTTGTTGAAATTATGTATTATTGTCAAACTGATGTATTCATTTTTATGGATTTATGCTATTGTTTGATTTATATATTTCATAGGATGATATATTGTGATAAACCAAATCAGAAAATAAAAACAAAATGAAAAAGAATACCCGTTTTTTAGAACACACTGCTAATAGCTAGATGGTGCTTCTTGTCCTTTACTTCTTGTCGTATGTAGAATATCTCCCACCAGCGATGTCGTGCTCAGACAGTTCAAAATATGATCATTTTGGATCTTGCATTCATGATGAAGTGCATTTAATTATGCATCAAATAGCTTACTAATAATGTGCTGATTCATACAGTTGATACTCCATTATTCAACTTTGAGAGTTGAGTTTATGCCATATATCCTTGACTTTATAGCAGAGAAGCAGTTGGAATTATATAGTGACACTATCTTGTGCTCAGCAGCGTACACTGACCTCAAACCGTTTGCCTTGATCTGTTTTGCCCCCCTCCCTAGTGGGATGCGCCTGTCACTGTTTTTGTCATAATTGGGTGCCACTTATGCTTATTGCTTATTTTGCGCGTCACTATATATGACTGCTGTATTATTGTGCTCTCTTTTCACTGATTGCTCCACAATGATTGCTACATTGATTGTACCCACTTGCTTGCCTTGTGATTGCCAGTGTTTATATTTTCCTGCTCACTGCTTCCCTGTGATTGTGCCTCATATTAATTGCTGCATTGACTGTGCTCACATACTCACTGCTCCCTTGAGATTGTGCCTCATATTAATTGCTGCATTGCTTGTGCTTACGTGGTCACTGATTTCTTGCACTGACTGCTGACCCCTCTGTACATTGATTGCATTGCATACATCTCGACCCGTACTTATCATGTTGCCCAAAATCATAAGTAAGCCCCTTAGCTCTCACCCAACCACTTTTAACTGGCATCACGCCATTACCACTGTGACTGCCCTCGTCCTTACCTACACCACCTCTACTCAAACTATTCTAGTTCTTCATGCTTATAGCCATTACATCATAACCTCACCCATAGATTCCCTCTCCCCTTCACCATGCCTTCACACACTATTACACAACTGCCTTTCCATGCCCACACAGTGTTTGCACCAACCTGGTCGTGCCCACCCAATGTAGTCAGCAGACTCATTAGGCTGAGAGCCCGTACTCAACCACTGCAACACACCTGCCTCCCTATACCCACTGCTTCTAGGAATCTCATATTAGGCTTCGGATCCTTCCTCAGACCCACCTCATACCTCGCTCGCCCATCTGCCTTGGAACCATGGCCTACCCCTCCTCCGAGTATTTCTACCACCAAACACACACCCACTGCATCCAGCTTCCCAGCAACATCAGACGCTGACAGCGAACCTGAACCAGCACAAGAACCAGAAGCTAATGAAGAGTGTGACCAGGCACTGGAAACAGCACAAGGAGAAACAGAAGGAGCTACGATCACAATTGAAAAAGAAAAAGCTGGAGATACAGCAAGACTGTACAGACAGCATGATCTGAATAGAAGCATTGGCTACAACTTCCTTGACGAAAGGTACCAGAGCTCCACAACAAAATCAGGAACAACAACAACAAAAAATAACAAACATGTTCATTTTTTAGGGCCTACTCGGGCCAACATACCACCAAGATTAGAACCAAGAGAGGAAAGAGAGCGGGGACCAAGAAACGCCCAAGAACAACAAGAAAGCGCTACCAGACTAACAAGATCAAAAACACAACGACAGCAACAAGCGCCACGGTAATACATCTTGTGACAAACCTCTCCAAGTATATCCTATCTGAACATGATTCGGAAATTCTGAACCAGGGTCTTTCCTTTGCACCAGCCAAACACACCAACTTTGTAGACGCTCAAATCGATCTATTGATATATATCAGGAAGCTCAAGTTAAAGAAATTCCTCTCCAAACAAGTCAAGTGGAAAAAACCCAAAACGGTACCAGTACCCTTGAGTACTTTTGATATGGAACACCTCGAATATACCCATCTTTTGACAAATCTGGACCAATCACCAGACAAAGAAATGCAGACCATGTCACAAACCATGCTTGATCTGAATATCTAGGAAAGTAACCTAATAATACCAGGAATGAAGCAGAAATCCAAATTTACTACCAATCTTCAAGAGGACAATGCTATAGACATCTTCAGCCAGGAAGTCACAAGAGACCTCCAAGCATTAGAGGACCGTTTGAGATCAAACCTCTCGAGGAGAGCAGACAACATCACTAGTAAAGAACGCCTTGCACTGAAAAAATTACAGGACAACCATCAAATTGTAATTAAGGAAGCAGACAAAGGCGGCAACGTGGTTATTATGGACCGGGCAGACTACGTCAAAATGGCCACTACCCACCTAAACACCCCAGGTTGCTATGACACCATCAACAAGAATCCAACAAATGAGATTGTAACGGAAGTAAACAGCATGCTGGCCAAATGGCACAGACAGGGTTTTTTGTCAGACGAGGAATTGAAGTACTTACAGCCCTCGCATCCAAGAATGCCGACTATATGCTTCTTACCTAAGATACACAAGAAATGTGACCCCTTACCGGAAGGACGACCAATTCTGAGCAGAATTGGTTGGATCACTGAACCTCTGAACAAATACATTAACAATGTTTTGGCACCAGGGGTACCCAAGATACCGACTTTCTTACGAGATACTATGCACACTTTGCTGATCCTACAAGAAATTGTATGGAACGATGAATACACTCTGGTTACTCTCGATGTCAAAGCCCTGTACACATCAATAGACCATGGACTAGCTCTCAAAGCCATAGACCTTGCCTTCATGAAGGCTTCTGCTTCGTATTGGTCACATCTGGAACTCACAAAAGAATTTTTGGAATTCTCACTAACTAATACCATCTTTTTATTTAACCAACAGTACTACAAACAAACAAAAGGCATAGCCATGGGGGCTACTTATGCACCCTCCATGGCTAACCTTTTCATGCACCACTATGAGCAAGTACATGCCTTCACTAATCAGGACTTCAACAAACTGATCCACACATGGATAAGATATATAGACGATATCCTGATGATCTGGCGTGGAACAGAAGAAGAATTAGAGTCATTCAAACTCTACTTGAACCAGAACAATTTCGGCATTGAACTATCAGAATCTTCAAGCAAGGATAACATTGATTTTCTTGACATTACCATCACACCCGCTGGTGCAAGGCTCACAACCTCGACTTACAGGAAACCAATAGAAGTCAACTCAGTTCTACATGCTTCCAGCTGCCATAAAAAATCTGTTATTAATAACATCCCCAAGGGGGAACTCCTCTGAGCCAAAAGGAACTGTAGTGACCTGCCAGCATTTGCAAAAGAATGCACAACACTCAGCAAGCGTTTCCATGAGAGAGGCTATCCGGAACAAGCAATACAAGCAGCTACAAC
Source organism: Ambystoma mexicanum (assembly GCF_040938575.1). NCBI lineage: Eukaryota > Metazoa > Chordata > Amphibia > Caudata > Ambystomatidae > Ambystoma > Ambystoma mexicanum. The sequence goes on from NC_090935.1 coordinate 327,472,839, forward strand.
CATGGCTAACAACAGAGAATGCAGCACACTCCTTTCCCCCAAAATACATACCAGCAATGAGACAACGAAGGACAGCGAGATAAGATACATTACCCAATTCTGTAGTGATAGCTACAGAGTACAAAAAATCCTCAAAAGACACTGGCATATCCTAACAATGGATGAAGATATCAAGGGATGGATCCCAGACAGACCCACACTTACCTATACCAAGGCCAGAACACTCAAGAACATCCTTAGTCCATCATTCTTGGCACCAACCCCAAAAACTGATACCAATTGGCTCACCAGCAACAAACCAGTAGGGTTCTACAAATGTGGAAATTGTTCCATCTGTAAATTTGCCACCACAACCAAGACTGTGACTTTCAGCACCACCGACACGCTTAAAATTGGGCAATATATCAACTGTAAATCTAAATTTGTGGTATATGCTATCAACTGTGTATGTAATCGCAAGTATATTGGAAGCACAAAAAGAGAGCTCAGAACTAGGATCAGGGAACATCTGAACTCCCTGCACTCGCAAGGCTCCAGATATCCGCTGGCATTACACTGGAAAGAAAAACACCAGTGGGACAGGGAAGACATCACCTTCATGGGTCTGGAGAAAATACCAATCAACATGAGAGGTGGAGACAGAGAACTCCAACTACGTCAGAGAGAAGCCAAGCTGATATGCAAATTTCGAGCTGTCACCTTTGGATTGAACAGTGACCATGACTTTCATGTTTTCTTATAAATATGTACACATACAAATGTAGTACTCTGCACATTCTGGGATCATTTTCAAACAACACACTCTACAGGGAACTGGTTATTGGCTCTTTTACCCAGGACACCAACCTTTCTACCACACCATCTCAGCATCTGGTACTCCACCCATCCTTATTCTAGAACCATTTTATCAATTGACTGTGCCCAAGTTCCAACTCCTTTTCGTTATCAACACAGTGTAGGGCCACTACTATGCACCTTCAACTATTGACATGGTCACCTCGGGCCTCCTCCAACTTCTTGTGCCAACCGGCTTCGGGCAATCCCCCCTTCTCCCTCCATCTTAACCACCTGGGTTGATCAGTTCATTTTTGTCCATAACCATTTACCTCTAACCAGAGCGTTCTACATCATACAATACCGCAAACATATCAGCCTTTCAAACCTCGCACTCGCGTAGACACTACTCCCCAGCATGATTGCGCTATCCTGATCGCAACCTCACACAAAGCTATGCGCCTTCTCCCAACATCATGACACACTGGCCCATCAACCAATCAATGGGCACTATGCAACGAACAAATCACTTCGTTCGTTGCATCATCCAATCACAGCACACCTTCCTCGTGTTACCAGGAAGAAGTGCACCTCAACACTAGATGACCCGCGACTCCACCGGCAGCAGCACAGCCGAACCCGGCACCAGGTAAGCGCCACGGCAGGCACCTCCCAAGCTAACGCACACATGTGTTCTGAACCTCTGTCGGAATTACCGATCTCCGGGCGCACTCACGACCCCTACTCTTTAACTTGCTTAATATAAACGGTGTATCGTAAACATTAAGTCAACGACCACTCGCACTTTTAAAACACATCACCAGGCGCCACAACTCTGATCTCTACCTCCTATATTGCTTTTGCTAACTAATGCTAGTAATTTCAGAACACGCTTACTAATCACAAGCGCTTCAATCAATTATATAACATCGTCTGGTACCCAGACCATGTCCACCGCCATTGTCGATCCTAGCTCTCCCTTCACTAACGAGGCGCCACTAAAAGGCACATATGCGCATATCTGGCAGGCGGACCGGCTGCACAAGCACCATGCACATTGCCCCACCCCCGAGAATTCCAACCACCTCATCAGCCTAGTCACCGGATTCTATATACTTCAGGCAATAGGCACTGTCCATAGCCTCCAATCACACCATATAAGTCACGGCAAATCGTCTGTTCAACCAGGGGGCACCAACCAACATGCTAAACACGCCATACTACTACTATTCCTACCACAAGCATCCCTCCACCCTCCACAGCCATATACCTCAACCAGGTGCATTCTCTTACAGAAACGACTAACCAGTCCAGGAACAATTTTCTAGCCATCCTCCCAACTAACCATAACCTGTGTCCTTCTGCTCTTCTCCCTTGGTACATGGCTTCTACTCCTCATGTTAATCATATTGCAATTGGCATTTTTAATCAAACAACTGATTTCTTTTGCTCTGTACTTTCAAATATGTTTCTGTCACTCTCACTTACCATCACCTAACATGGTATTTCACCTCCCCTGGGTGTCACAATATGCTTTCACATAAATCATGAATTGTTTTGTTCTACCATGTGCAACTGCCCAATCATGTATTCCTAATGGATGTGAATTGAATATCCAAAATACGATTTGGACATGTATGTCACCTCACTGGGTTTACCAAAACATTAACACACAATATCACCAAATTCACAGCCTTGAAAAAGACTCAGGTTGAAACACGCGTCGGCTGTGTAAACGTAACATCTGGTTACAATTAAAACGATCTCATGGGTGACAATCACCATGAAAACACTAAAAACTTGACCAATCAATTATTTGTGTAAGCTGTTTTTCAACTGCTAGTGGCTTATCAAATCCTACCAGCGCCTCACTAGTCCAGTGTTTGCCAAAATCCCACAAACACACCCAACACCCCTTCTCCCCCACTTAATCCAGCAACAGCCCTGACCCCCATAACGCGTGAGTTTAAAATCGTACCTACATCACATCTCAAATGTGCCTTTCTGAACGTTCACTCCCTTCCTGCCCACACCATGCAAATTAATGATCTCCTACTGAGCCATGACCTCAACCTACTAGCCATCACTGAAACGTGGTTACACAAAGCATCTGGCCCCCCATTGCTTTAGCGCTCCCACTAGGCTAAACATCCTGAGGCAAGATAATGCCATCCCGCCTAGGAGGTGATGTAGCCCTTGTCTCCAAAGACACCCTATCCCTCAGACTGAACAGTCAACCGTGGGTAGGTATATGCGACATCTTGTCTGCCAAACTCTCACTGTCCCCTAACAGCACCATCAACATTCACATTTTATACTGTCCCCCAGGCCTCCCAACAGATTTTCAAGGACACCTCATTCACTTACTTAGCGACAACATTAAAAGCACCACCAAGACTCTCCTACTAGGAGACCTAAACCTAGAGTTCAATGACCTAAAAGACAAAGCTGCCGCTTCGCTAGCTAAAGAACTTAAAGACCTAGGATTCATACAAAAAGTCACACGCCCTACCCACTCTAAAGGCTGCATCCTAGATTGGGTTGCAGACCACAACTGCCTCACCACCATTACCTCTATTAATGCTTATCCGTGGACTGATCACAAAAGTATTCACTTCACTATACCCATTTCCTCTACAGCTAAAACTTTTACCCATGCTCCCCCAGCACAAGTAAGAAGCTCTAAAAAACTCAACAAGGACAACCTTCGCCCATACCTGAATGTCCCTCAACTAGCGCCCCCTTCTCCAATGACCCTAACACTCTTGCAGACATACATAAGGATACCCTCACCAAAGCCATCAACTCCATAGCTCCACTCGAAAGTAAGAAAGAAAAAAGTCACTACACTCCAACACCTGGTTCACTGAAGAACTACAGGCCTTACGCTCTAGCAAACGGAAGGCCCTCAACAATTGGCATTCTAACCCCAACGACTCTACTAAGAGTTGCTTCAACCAGATCTCCCAACAATATAAAGACGACATCACCAAAGCCAAATCCGACTCCTTCAATCTCCGCATCACGAATGCCAACTCCCAAACTAAGGAAATCTTCACCATCTTTAACAAACTCATCTTTCCCCCTACCAGCCCAGACGAGATCATCAAAGATGAAGCCTGGTGTGCCAGAATACAAACTGCCATGCTTAACAAAGTTCATCCCCTTCAGAGAAAAATTCAGGACCACTATAAAGCCCTACCTCAACAACAATAGGCCTGATCGAAATTCCCCCAATCCAACCAACCCCCTCTTATCCTCTTTCTCCTTTAGAGACATCACTGAACTAGAAGTCATCAAGCTTCTCAAACACCTTAAATCATCCATGTGCAAAGGGGACATGTGCCCACCTAAGTTAATCAAGGACTGTGCAGACTCCCTTGCCCCGCCACTGTCAGCCTTCATTAATGGTTCTTTCAAAACAAGCATTATGCCTGCAAGTCTTAAAGAAGCTTTGATACACCCCCTCCTGAAAAAAGCCACCCTAGACCCCTCACAGCTCAATAATTACCACCCCATAACCACCGTGCCTTTTCTCCTCAAAATCTTGGATAAAGCTGCCCATTGCCAGAACCAACATTTCGTTGAATTTAACGCTATTCTCAGGAAGAGACAATCTGGCTTTCGGAAAGGGCACGGCACTGAAACTGCCTTGGTAGAATTAAAAAAACAAATCAGCCAAATCATGGATAAAGGCAAGCCAGCTCTTCTGCTACTATTAGATATCTCAGCCGCCTTCGATCTTGTTGATCACAAAACACTCACCTCTCACCTCACCCATTCAGCCAACTTCTCCACGGAAGCAGCCTCTTGGATTACCTCCTTCCTGGAAGGTAGGGCAATGAAGGTATTCTCCAATACAGCTAATGCAGCCCCTACCACCATCCACTGTGGAGTCCCACAGGGCTCATGCACTGTCCCCACACTGTACAATTTGTTCACAAAGCCCCTCTTCGACAAGTTGGACACACTTGGTATAGCGTATACCAACTACGCTGACGACACTCAAGTACTCCTACCTCTCTCAGGCTCATACAACCAAGATGCTGAAGCATGGCACCTAATCTACACCATGATCCAAGCCTGGATGGTGGCCAATGGCCTTTGCCTCAATGGCGATAAGACCAAAATCATTATTCTCAGTCAAAAAGCCACAATAGCCAAACTCGACAACCTTTACTCTAATTTCACCATAGACAATACTACCATCCCCGTCTCCTCATCTGTCAAGACCTTAGGGGTCTACTTAGATTCTACTCTGTCCATGACTAGGCAGGTCAGCGCCATTGCCTCGGCAAACACCACCAAACTCATCAACACAATTAAACCCTACCTATCTAAGCTTAACTGTCTATCTATAGCCAGAGTAACTATTGGTGCTAAATTGGACTATTGCAACGCCCTCCTAGCAGGAAACTCTGCAAAAAATCTAAATAGGCTCCAAATCATGCAGAATAACACCTTATGGTCAGCATTAAGCATTCCCAGGGACCACATTTCTCTCGCTAGACAGGCAGCACACTGGCTCCCTGTATAAGAGCGCATCACATTCAAAATCCTCACCCTCTTACACAAATGCCTCACCCTCTCTGCTCCATCAAACCTATCAGAGACCATTGCTAAATCCACTTCCACATGACCCACAAGATCCCCCTACTCAAACCAACTCTACACTCCCCACATTAACAGGGCTAAAGCAGGGGGATCGGTTTCCCCTACATAGCTGCCAAACTCTGGAACACACTCCCTACAGAAATCAGAGTTGAGACCTCCCTCCTTGCCTCCGAAAAAAACGGAAAACTTCTCTCTTCAACTGATTTCTTAATACACTGTATATTCTTCTGCCTGTACCTACAAATGCAAATTGTTTTCTACCCCTGTAACTAAGAATCTATCTGTAACAAGCGCCTCCATGCCCCTGGGCTGTCTGCGCACTCTACAAATATGAATAGATAAATAAATAAATCTTTAAGAAATATTGATTGCACTCTAAAGAGGGCACAGGGCTCCCATAGCCAAAGGTTCCACGTCCATCATAGAAATGAAGACCCAAGTCTTCCAGTCAGGGGAACTGATGTCAATCTCTTCATCTTATTTACAGACCACCAGGCCCATTACTACCATTTGAGGAAGATATCTTAAATCTCCTCTCACTGGAGGCTAAGCCTTCCTCTAAAATAGTCCTTATGGGGGATGTAAATCTTGGATTTAATGGCCATGCAGACTCTAATGCGCTTGCTCTAGCTAACTCTATCAAACCCTTGGGCTTATCCCAACGCATCACATGCCCTACCCATGACAAAGTTTGCACTCTAGATTGGTTGGCAACTGCAACATCATTATCATGTCTGATGTGCCTGGTCAGACCACAATGTTATATCTTTCACCATTCCTACGAACAATCTCCCGCCTTGATACTACCTCCACCAGCTAGCTACCTTCACAAGAAATCGCCAGAATATCACACCAGCCAGCATGCTTCCACTGTTGAAGCCCCTGACAGCCTACCAACCCACGATTAATGACCCCACTACAATGGTGAAATTATACAACCAATCACTTCTACATGCTATTGAGGAGGTGGCATCTATGAGCAAACGCAAACATAAGCCTTTATCTCACTTTAACACCTGGTTCACCCATAACCTCAAAGTTCTTAAATCTCAAGCCCAGAGACTGCACCTCTCCGGTGCTGAAATCCCTCTGCTGGCTCCCCGTGGCTGCAAGGATCAAGTTCAAGACCCTCTGCATTGCCCACAATGCTTTCTGGGGACTGGGACCTACCTATCTGCAATGATGCCTACCTAAATGCTGTCACTCCCGAGCCCGCCGCTCATCTATTTCAAACCTTCTGTGAGTGAACCAGTTCTCCAAGCAGAGATTTGGAGAGAGATCCAAGTACTCTGAATGACTGCTGTTTCTCCCCCTTGTTTCCTCCCTCTTTTTGCGGTTTGAAACACTTGCCATATGTATAGGCGCTTTACAAATAAACATTACAATACCATACCGAGTTACTACCTGGAAAAGGTATCCACCAGTCTCTGTTACTGATAGCTTTACCTCACTCTCTAAAACTTATCAACAGGTCATATTCTAAGCCAAAGGTTCGACGTACAACAATAGAAATGCAAAAGCCAACTCAGGCCCTTGAAAGCTCTTTTCCATACTGAGGGAACTTGAATAACCAGTTCCCCCTCCAGCTAGTTTCTCCAATATACAGAATGCTTGAATGGATAGAATCTAATCACTACAAATAAAATCCTTCCACAGAAAAACAAGCTAACTTCCACTGAGGCCCTACCTGACCCAAAACCATCACTGCCCTCTCATTACACACACTTGTTTGGGTTCAACCCGGCCTCTGACTTGGAAGTAATTAAATCATCAAAGGGCTGAGGTCCTCCAGATGTCAAGGGGATATCTGCACAGCCTCGGATATCAAGGACTGTGCATCAGAGCTCACCCCATTCATCTCATCGCTCATTAATACTTCCTACTCTGGTATTGTGCCGACCAACCTAGAAGACTCTTGGGTCTTACCCCTCCTCAAGAAGCCTACCCTAGATCCAAACATCCCTACCAACTACAGCCCTATCACGAATATCCCATTTTTACTCAAAATACTGAAAAGAGCAGATTACTTACAGATCCAAAGGTATTTAGAAGACAATAACCTTCTTGGGCTGCAGCAATCCGAGTTCTGTCCAGTTCATGTCACGGAATCAGCACTCCTAGATTTAAAAATCCAAATGAGTTCAAAGACAGCAGCAAACTTACTCTCCACTTCTTGCTGGATCTCTCAGCTGCCTTTGATTTCGTGGATCACAAAATTCTCTGCCAACACATTTCTTCGGCAGGCCATTTTCCTCTTAAACAACAGCTTGGATCTCATCCTTTCTATCAAATAGAACAATGAGGATGTTCTCCTCTCTGCATTAGCCCCTCCAGCGGCAGTCACCTGCGGAGTCCCTCAATGTTCCTGTGTCCCTCCTACTCTATAAAACATCTTCAAGAAACATCTCTTCAACCTCCGTGACACCCTGGGTATCTCCTACACTAACTATGCGGACAATACCCAAATACTCCTACACATCTCAGGCACCAACAACACTGACTCAAACACACTGGGCAAAGTCTATCAAACCATTCAGGCCTTACAATCTTTATGCCTACACAATGACAAGACTGACCTGCTCCTTATCGGATCACAGACAAACCTAAACAAACTTGACGAGCATACAAGTCTTTCATCATCAACGGTATCACCATCCCAGTCTCTAAAGAAGTTGGGGGTCTGCCTGGACTCCTCTCTATCACTAACTAGACATGTAAATGCAATTGCCTCATCTGCGGCCTACACCACTAAACTCATTAATTCCTGCAGACAGTTCCTTTCCACTGACAGTTGTGTCACAATTGCAAGAGCGCTCATTGTTTTCAGATTAGACTATTGTAATGCCCTTTTTGAAGGATCTTCTACCTGTAACATTATGAAGTTACAGATCATACAAAAAAGCACTATTAGCAGCCTTGAGCATTCCAAAAGAAAAAGGCAAGAAGAAATGTTCACTGGTGCCCATTCATGAGTGCATTCTGTTTAAAACCCCCCACTTTAACTCACAAATGCCTTTCAAACACAGCATCAAGATATTAGTCAAGAACATTTATTTACTAACAATCCATCAGACCCACCCGTGACACTCACTCGCACCGCCTCATCATCCCCAGATTCAAACTGCAAAGAGCAGGGGGTTCGCAGTTTCCCATTTGTGGCTGCAAAACATTCGAATGCCCTAACACCACCATCAAGATCGGAACCGTCATTTTGGACCTTCCGCAAATGCCTCAAATCCTGTCTCTTTTCACAAGACTTATAACCCAATATTAGCCTTAATCACTGCACAGTGATTCAGCATGTCTTAAGCTTGTAATTGCTCCTCTCATTAACTGTATGTCTGTACTGTCTGATTCACAAAGCTGCGGTTACTGTAACCATCCCCTTGATGCCTTTGGGTTTGGTGCGCTTTACAAATGACAAAATAAATAAATAAATACACAGACTTAGGACAACAGCTTTTGCTCTCTAATAATGTCAATAATACCACACTATTCTATGGAAACAGTTTGATCCACAATGAAAGATGTTTTATGACAATTCTTATACCCTGTTTCTTGTACCTGGAGATTGATTTATTACTTGGGTATATAAATTGCTTTCCGGTTTTCAGAAAAGAATATCATATTGACTCAATAAACTCTCTTTGAAAATGATCCCATTGGAAACAGGTTGGATATCCAGTTGGTCAAGTTGGTGAAAACAAATGACAGGGTAACGGAGGAAACTGTATGCTATGTTTTTAACTTATATTTTAATCACAAAACTATGAAAAAAGAGTCATGTTTAGATATTTTATTTGAGTTAATAGCAAAGGTGCATTTTCAAGCAGTGTCCTTATTTTGGGAGACTTCAACAGCGAATGCTTAGATCCTGATTACTATAGGGTGAAGGTTCAAGTAAAAGTCTTCCTCCAGACTCTAGCTTGGGGTAGGCTTATAAGAGCAGAGATGAAAGGTTGGGACTTAGCCTTGCTTAATGGAAACATTATGGACAATAAGCCACCTCATTTTACCTGGAGAAATGGATTTTTGACGTCCACTTCAGATTATGTATTTATTTCAAATGATTTGAGTATGCTATGTTCTAGTTTGGATGTTGTAGAAAGGAGAACTAGTGGTCATCCTTTGCTTGCACTGTGTTTAGCTCTTAATGTAGTGGGGACCGTATCTCCAAACATAATGAGTAGGGTTGACGTCCACACCCGTATATGGAAACCTGAGTTAGCAGATCAATTCAATGTTAAGGTCTTGTATGCCAAAACTGTTCACTAGGAGCTTTTGTTGGATCTGTCTACCTATCATAAAGTAGTCTCCAATTTATTAGATATTCAAAGGTCTGTGAGCCCCTCTACCGAGAACAAACACAGTGGGCCTCATTACGACCCTGGCGCTAAGGGGTCTGCGCCAGCGTTAGCTGCGCGGACCCCTTACCGCCAACTACGAGTTCCTGGAGCGCCATGGTCATTTTTCCGCCCGCTTTTTGCGGGCGGAAAAATCCATGGCGCTCTGGGACCTTGGTGTTAATTACGCCACCGTATTTTACGGTGGCGTAATTAACTCCTTCCCCACTCCCATTGAGCCCTATGGGGCCGAAATGGGAATGGGGAAGGGTAAATGGGTCAATGGGGACTTACCGCCCCGCCGACCTCGGAATGGGGCGGTAAGTCCGCCATCCGCCATGGCGTAAAGGGACTTTGCGCCATGGCCGGAAAGTCCGTCGATGGCGGAAAAAATCCGCCAGGGTCGTAATGAGGGCCAGTGAGCTAAAACGTGGATGTAGACCCTCGCGAGTCAGCACCTATCCTTAGAACAGGTTCTTTGACCCTGATTGTTCTCGGTAGAGGGGCTCCCAGATCTGTTTTGTGTATTTTTAGGAACTTAGGTTTTTACCCTAAGTTACTTAGGGTAACCCAAACGTGGACCCTTTGCTCACTGTGCTTAGAGAGGCACAGCTTCACCTCACTGACGTGTCTGGGGTTGCTGTTGGTACTCTTGTTCAGAGGAGAATTGCGTAACATTTTGCTGCTGGACTTCCCAAGCGGCTTAGACCAGACTGATATGCAAATGGAGATTTCTCCTCTGTGAAAAGTACAGTGAGCTAAAACGTCACTGTAGACCTTCCCGAGTGGGCACCTACGCATATAACAGGGTATTTGGCCCTGTTCGCTCTCGGTAGAGATGCTCACAGTCCTTTTTAGTCCAGTTTATTTGAGAATTGGTATGTCCCAGAATGAATGGTTTGTAGTTCCTTAGGAGGGAAGTATGTCCATAGACATATATATGGCAAACAACTTGTGGATAGTGTAAGAGGATTCAATCCAGCACTACAGCTAAGTCAATGCCTAGTCTGGGATACTGAATGGAAACCCTTATTGATATATCTTTATGTCCAGTTCATGAGTTCTGGATGACTACCCCTATATAACACCCCTCTCTTGGAACCCCCCTAACCCCACTGAGCCAAGAAGTAGTTCTGTTTTGCAAGTTTAAACGGTTTATTTGAGAATGTAAACAATATATATATATAACACTTTATGATAAATTAATAATTAATATCACACTTCAGAACATGAACAGTTAACAACAATGGGTAATGTTCTACAAATAAACTGATTTGATTACCCAGGAGTAGTATAAAAGATGAGGTAGCACGCTTGGGAATAGGAACAGAAGAATAAGGTGGTAGAGAATGCTTTATCTAGTTTCAGATGGATGCAATGTTGAATGAAAATGCAATTCAGAAAATACTCAATATGATTTCAACAAAACAATGTAATCACTTTTCTCTGGCAATCCACCCCCCCCCTTATGCAATGTAAGGAAATGAAGAGGAGAGCACACAGTTCTTAGAAATGCAATCAAATAGAATTCAGTTCAATTCCCCCTCAGCAGCTTATACAACAATAGGAGTTTTGAAACACAGGCAAAATGCTTTGAATATGGTGACCATGCAGTGAGAAATATGCTGAAAATGCTTTTAATTCCCTTCAGGAGGTTCAGGGTGAGTGGTATCTAGTTAATATGAGTTCAGGCTCACTCTAGCAATTATTCAGGGATGGTTCTTAAGAGGCTAATGAAATTTGAGCAGTTCAGGCAAAAGCTGCTGATTTTTACAGTAAAGAAATCGGGCCAAATCGCAAATCGCGGCAAAATTTGCAAATACGTGAATCGTGATTGCGGAGAAAGTATAAGGAGTAGGAAGTCGGTTCTAGGCTTGTTGGAAAGGTAAGATTCTAAGCTTTCAGAGGAAAGTTAAACCAAGTTCCTCCGGTTACAGAGTTATGAACGATTTTGTGAAGGTTGTTTTTCGGATTTGAAATTTTAAAAGTTCAAAGCGACAGGTTTCAGCTTGCAGCTAGAAAATGACAGGTGACAGTTAGCAGGCAGTTCTGATTAGATTAAAATAGTTTGGATTAGATTATTTTAACTAAGAGATTGGTTCTGCACAGTTCTGCTAGGTACTCACAATATATTTTTGAAATAGGCCTCGCCACGGATCTGGTCAGGTTTTGGACTGGACTCCGGTTCTGGTCTCGGCACTTCACAGTGATCTGGGTCAGCTCTGCTCTGCTGGTCTAGCCTCTCTGGATTCTGGATGTAAAACTGCTTTCTGGGTACTGCTACAGGTTCTGGAGATTGATGGATTTGAAGTCTGGATCTCTGGATGTGAACTTGTCGGTCAGCCTGCTCCGCAGAAAATGGAATTGAATCTCCCTCTACCTGTCCCAGCAGTCTCTTTTTATGTGTTTTGAAAGTGGGTGTGTGCCTGGGCCTAGCTAAGCCTGCCCCTTTCCACTTGTCATTGGCCCAATTCTCCCCTCTCCCATGATTGGGGGAAGGAAATGTGAGTCAAAGTGATGCTGTAGGTTTTATGGGTCAGAGGATCCTCCCCTGGTCAGTTTGCCCACAAATCTATATTTGACCTAAAGACATATTTCATAGATACACAGTGGTTTGAAATTACTTGCACCCATCACGTATCACATGAGGTATACTCTGCTCAAACTCTGATGTTTGTAAGAGCTTGCATTCAGAAACGGCAACATTTTGCATTTTTTAACTGGTTTTGCAATATTGGTTTTTCATTCAAAATTATACACATATACACGGACTGTCCATACATACTCCAGTAAATTCCCATGTCTATAGCTTAAACACAGAGTCTGTAGTATCCATAAATAGCGGGGTTTTGCCCCAGAACATCACACAAATTGGAGTTTGGGCTTGAATCGAAGGTACATTTTTTAAATTAAGGCTCTCAAAGTTATACATTCCTGTCATTTGATTACAAAGAGTTATCAGTGTTTCTGTAAAATATATATTTTGCTTTCAATTCAGTTCTCAGAGTCTTGGAGTCCGCCTCCAAGACTTGGGTGGGTCAGTGATCACATGTGTCTTCTGCTGGGAGCTCTTTGTGTACAGTCAACAGTCAACATCAGCATATTCTATTCAAGTGCAAGAGCCTATTGTGTGGTCTCCAGGAGGCTGCCAGCAAGTCTGCCTTCTATCAATCAAGAGGTCATGTGAGATTCTGACTCCTGGTGTGAATCTCTGGAGGTGAGAGGTTTCCCAGCCTTTGGCCTGTTAATTAAATCAGATTGTCTTCTGGGAACAACATGTGGTTAAGATTTTAATTAACTCCCAGCCTTTGATGTAAAGGCCTCTCCTGCAACTCCTGACATGCAGTTTCCCTGTCAGAGTTTAGACTGCTAGCGCCGCCCTCAGTCAAAAGCGGGTACTGCATGCATTTTTTTGGATCAGTCTTGAATTCAAGCATTTCAAACAAGAGATATTACATGAAAGTATATTGTCCAAGCTCAACAAATGGCATTGGTGTAGTTCTGCAGTAAAATAATTTTGTGCCCATAAATTAGCCATGTTTGACCTGAAGAAAACGAATTCCCAACAGTTATGGGTTGCTTTTGGAAATCAGCATTGCCCCTTTTACAATGGTTTTAGGCTCTGTGCCCTTCTGTGCTCACAACATAGGCAAAAATGGGTGGCACCTTGGGTGACCATCTTGGTGTGCGCACAAACTGCGTGGTTCTCCTGGATTCTGGCGCACATGTGGGCTTCTTGGCCATCTTGGATTTTCTAAGCCCACAGCACCAAATGTTGCAGCATGATAGCTCAAACGTGGGTCAGGACACCCAACAAAGCCCCCCCACCCGACTGCACTTTAAATCTGAGTCAATGGGGAGTCGGGTGCAAAGAGTGTTTTGACCCATGTACTGGTATGTCCGCATAATCTTCTCCCAATTCTGCAAATGGCACAGTTCAGCATCTTTTCCTCCATCCGGTACTGATCGATCGGTTCTCCTCGCCGGTCCTGATGGGAATATTGGGCGGTACCCCGGGCCCCTTGCGTCTCTGCTCCCGGTCTCCGGATCGTCCTCCTTGGCCAGTCTCCAGGTTTTCTTCCTCCTAGGACAACAAAGGAAGAGCAGCAATACCTATTCATGGACATTTCTCCACCACCATTGATATAGTGGGGTGGCATATATATTTTAGAACTCAACAGATATGAACATGCACATTTTTTTAAATTAAGCGACAGGAACACATAAACTTGAGAAACACAGAATTTGATAGGTTATATGTAGGATATTTTAGGGTTGGAATTGAATTACTCTGGAGCGGTACCCTCTGGGATTGCAGAGGACTCCTCCAGTTGCTGCAAAGTGTGCCTGGGATGGCAACACTTCAACTGGTTTATGTGGACCCACTTGTCTTCCCCCTCTGCCAAACCGCCTTTGGGGATGCGGATCTTGTAGGCCACAGGGGAGATCTTGTCTATAATTTCAAACGGTCCCTTCCATGTAGGCAAACATTTTCGCTGTTTGGCCTGGTTCCTTTGGAAATTGTATAAATAGACCCGGTCCCCCACCTGATATTCCTTCCTGGAAGTGTTCAGGTCATAGTGGGTCTTCATACTCTCAGCTGATCTTTCTAGATTCCGCTGAGCATAGGCAAAAGCATGCTGAAGGTGTTTCCTTAAATTCTCCACATACTCATGAGTATTGGAGGCATTTATTAGTGTCTGCTCTTGGGTCCTGTAGAGCAAATGCTGCGGAAGCACCATCTTGCGTCCAGTCATCAACTCGAATGGTGACATTTTGGTTGCAGATGAAGGGGTAGATCTGATGGCCATTAGGACCAGAGGTAATCAGATATCCCAACTTGGCCCAGAATCTGCCACAAACTTCTTTAATATGCTCACAATTGTCCGGTTGTAACGTTCCACTGCTCCAGAAGAAGCTGGCCTGTAAGCAATATGTAACTTCCTTTTGACCCCCAGTATCTCCCACATCTTTGTCATTACTTCACTGGTGAAGTCGCTACCCCTGTCTGACTCAATCCTTTGAGGTAGACCAAAACGGGAAAAGATGTGGTTAATCATCAGGGCAGCTGCTGTTTCTGCCTTGCAGTTTGGGGCTGGGAGACATTCCACCCACTTAGTAAACAAGCATGTAACGGTCAACATGTACTTGTTTCCTCTAGACGAGCGGATTACAGGGCCTACAAAGTCGATTTGCAAATCTGACCATGGCAGTGTCATCCCCCTCTTTTGGAGGGGTGCATGGTGCGTAAGGGATGATGGCTGAAATTGTGCACACACAAGACACCCCTTCAAGTATTGGTCAAGGTCCTGCCCCATGTGTGGCCAGTATGCAACCTCTCTTAAGATTTCCAGTGTTGTGTGAAACCCCCTATGACCGGCGGTGGCCGCATCATGGGCATGACTTAACATCAGGCTTCGGAATGAGGTAGGAACCACCCACTAATCGTGGCCAGCTTTGGATTTCCTTACCAACAAACCGCCTTGGATCCGGAACATTTTTGGACATTTCATCAACACTCTTAGGTCCTCTTTCCCAATGTAATCGGTATCCGTCAGGGGAAAGTTCTCAGGGTCCTCAAGGTGTTGGTAAAACTTACCAATAATTGGATCCCCCCTCTGAGTTGTAATTAAATCAGCATCAGGGGTCTCCTTACTCCATTGTGCAGTTGGAAGATCATTGTGAGCATTTGTCTGGGACCTAGTGATAGCGGTGAACTGGATTTCCCCCAACAGGGACTCTATTTCGATTAGATCCCCTTGGATGGCCTCGGTTTTGGCCAGCTGATCAGCTAAGTCATTTCCAGTTTTGTCTGGTCCCTCTACTTTGGAATGACCCTTGATCTTTTTCCAGTAGATGGTCATCCCATTCGATGTGACCAGATCATCAATGTTTTGGATTAACTTCCCATATTTCAAGGGTTTGTTGTTAGCACATAACATGCCTCTGGTTTTCCAATTAACCAGGTGCTCCACGAACCCGTTCCGTACATAATCCGAATCAGTGATTATGACCAGTTCGTGGAGTTGATGCTGGACGGCAGTGAGGATGGCCTGATGCACAGCCATCAACTCTGCCACCTGACTACTTCGCGGACCAATTTTGTATCCGGCGGAGGGTTCTGGGAACTCATTCACCCATGCATTCGCTACGCCGGCCACCAGTTCTTTCTCCCCGTTGTTGTCAACATGGTACGAGCATCCATCCACATAGACAGTGGGCATTCCCTCACACTTGTCTTCTTCAAAGACTTTGTGTGGGGAATTAAAGTATGCCTCCGTGTTGTCCTTGATTTTTAGACTTTTGTCCTCGAGACAGTTTTCTCTGGCACAATCATGCAAGTCAGCCAGACCTTGCGCGAGGGGACTCTTCTTGTTTTGGCCATATCTGACCTCCACAGGAAAGCCTTGCATTGACAGAATCCAGGAAGTAATTCGGGAATTACTCACATTTCCGGCCCGGATTCTGTCACTTTGGAGATATTGCAGAGGCTGGTGTGGAGTCTCCACGATGATGTGTTCCCCCTGGATAAACGGGTGGTAATTCTTCAATGCCCACACCGTTGCCAGGAGTGCCTTCTCACAATCGTTGAATTTTTCCTCCACAGAGGATAAAGTTTTACTCGCATAGGAGATTACTTTATTGACCTTGTCATGCTTTTGGTATAATACTGCCGTCAAGCACGTATTAGAGAACCCCGTCTCCAGGAAGAACTCCTTGTTTCTGACAGGGTAAGCTAGGCAAGGCGCTTGTGAGAGGCTTCTTTTGAGTTGTCTTACTGCCTCGGCTTGTTCTGGACCCCATTCCCACTTGACCCCCCCTTCAGGAGATGAATCAGGGGTCTGGTGATCTCTGCGTAGCTCTCAATGAACTTTCTGCTGTAATTAGTCAGTCCAAGGAAGCTCCTTAGTTCCCGCAGAGTTGTGGGGTCTTTCAGTTTCTGAAGTGCTTCCACTTTCTTTTCCTGGGGACAGAGACCCTGAGGAGTAATCTCATGCCCCAAGAAATTAACACGGGTTCTACACCACAGTGCTTTCTGAAAGGAAAGTTTTGCTCCGGCGGCCCTCAACTGGGTCAGAACATAACGGATCTCCGCTATGTGTTCCTCCGCAGATGAACTTTTGATGAGGACATCATCTACATAAGCCAGGTTACCCCTTGCACCCAGGTCGGGCATGGCCTTGTGTAGGAAAATGTTGAATTCATTGCCGGAGTTGAGGTATCCGAAGGGAGTCCGGGTCCATGTGTACTGCTGGCCCCAAAGGTAAAAGCCAGTTTGTATTGGTCCTCCCTACTGACAGGCACGGTCCAGTATCCATTGGTCAGGTCTATTGCAGTGAATACCTGTGACTCCTGGATCTGGGCCAGCCCTTGGTCAATGTAGGGCAGAGGCCATCGGGAAGTATGGACCCGTTTGTTGAGCTCCCTAAGGTCGGCGCAGAGTCTCCACTGGCCGTTTGGCTTCAATATTCCCAGCACCGGATTATTGAAGGTGCTGTGTATTGGACGGATTATTTCCCGGGACTCAAGGTTCTTAATTATTTCAGTAACGGACTCCATTGAGGCGAGAGGCAAGCGATATTGCTTCACAAACACTGGAGTCATGCCAGGGTCTGTGGGGATTGTTGTTGTGTGGATGTCGGCGCGGCCACAGTCATATGAGTCTACCGCAAAGAGATCTTGGAAATCCAAGAAAACTTGTTTCAACTTCTGCTTCTGTTCCAGAGTCACACAGGCATCAGCTAGGTTGACTCTCTCTTCCACCATCTGTCTGAAACCTGGAAAGACTTCTGGTTTGGCTATCTCAGCGGCCTCCTCCAGCTGGGTGGAGAAGTCCCTGGTCAGAGTGCTGATTTGGACTGGAGGCCTCAGGTGGGAAAGGCAACCCTCATGGACCTGCAAAATCACCTCATCCCTCCGGAAGTCACAAGTCACATCTTCCTTACCATAGGGGCAGGAAGTGTACACCAGGAAGTTCCCCCCATGCCGGGTAAAAATCCTGTCTGGTGTTGTATTGTCATCACTGTCACTGTCAAAACAGTCCTTGGGGATTGGTCCTAACAGTTCATTTCCTAAATCAATGGAGAAATGTCGGTCATCAATCGCCATTCCAATAATGGTGCCTGCGGCTAGAGTAATACTCTTTAATTCGCTGTTATCCACCTCTATTGGAATGGTGTCATGTTCTATGTTGACTAATGCTGTTGGGTTTACCCCCAACCCTTGCTGTTGGAGAGAAGCATTTAGATGTATATAAGCATCAGGGTTTTGCAATTGTTGTCCTCTTTTAACTTTCACTTGCAGGGAGAATTGTCGGGTCCTTTCGGGGACTTCCTCTTTGATCTGAATTTCAACTGCATAAGGTAGCAATTGAGCTGACCTAAATGCTTTTTCTGGATCATCAAAGCCCATGGGGTTATCCGCTAATCGGGACCAAGCTTTGAAGTTTATTAGGTCCAAACTAATGGCAAAGCGATTGAGAATGTCACTGCCTAAGTAAAAGGCGGCAGTGACGTCTCACACAACCCTACAATTATGGACATGTTGTCAATGGAGATTTTGAGCATACACCTGTTTGGCAGGAGATGTTTGGAGTTAGGTGCTTCCAGGTCCATTTCCCATTTGTCTATCAGTTTGAATGTGGGAATGGCTGGATCTTATGGGAGTTGGCGGAACATGGCTTCGCTGATGAAGCTCTTACCATTGTTCACGCACACTCGAGCGAGAACAGAGTCCTTCCCATCATTTAACTGAACAGGGATGAACAATTGCTCTCCAATTTGCTGAATATCAGCCAGGCTCTGAGCTGATTTCACATCTTTCTGGACTATAGGAGTGGGAGTTTCTGATTGTGGATTGGTAAAGAATTTCAGGGTGTTTCCTTCCAGTGTGGAATACCCCCTTAAACTGGAAGGAAGGTTGATTTTCATAAATAGAGAGGACCCCCCATCACCAGTCTGTTGTCCTACTGCTATTACTGTCACGTCTGGAGTTTGGTTGTTCTGGAAGTGAAATTCTACTTGGTCAGATTTTTGTTCAACCATGTGGCAGGTGCCGTTTAAACTAACATGGTTGACACTCTGTTTTAATTTTATTGGTCGGCTAGTCTGGGTCCAGAGGACCTTGTTTACACAATCTACTAGGGGTGACAACCTTCTCAGGAGGTCATTCCCTAGTAAACAAGGGGTGCCCTCTGGAGTCACTACTATGACCGGGTGTTTCACCTTGTGTCGCCCAATTTTAATGTCCAAGTGTGCAGTCCCCTCAACGGGAATTTCCTTCCCGTCAAAGTTCTGCAGTTGTCCAGGAAGAGAGGTGAGAGGAATACAGTAATTCTCCCCCCTTCCTGCATTTAGTTCATCAAAGGCCCTTTTGGACAGAAGGGTAGCTTGGGATCCAGTGTCCACCAGTGCCAAAATTGTACCCTGCCCCTGTACTTGTACCGGGGCATAGTATCTTCCCTCCGTCTCCTCAAGGGGGCACAGATAATGCACATTTTTGGACAACTGGTGGGCTAACTTTCTGGTTTTGGACATTGCTAGAGAAGAGATTTGGGCAGAATTCTGCGGAGAGTCTTGGGAATCTGAAAGAAAAAGTTGGCAACTGGAGATCAGAGCCATTGTGGGTTCCCCTGGTTCCGGTTCTGGGCCGCCCCCCCCTTTTTGGAGGCAGTCACCAGGATGGGTTTCAACCAGGGGATTTCGGTATTGTGGGTTCTGGGATGAGATGATGGGCGGCGGTAGCTCAGTCTCCATATCTCCCCAGTCTGAATTGACATCCCTTGGGACCCATTTTTCCTTGGGAGGAGTTCCCCCATTTCTGAAGGAGAAGATCCTTTTCCCAGGATCTTCTGAGGATCCCTCTCCCTCAAATTGGAAGACCTGTACCTCCTCCACAAAGTGGGTCTGTTTGGGTCCTTTGTTTCTCCTACCTCCCCTCTGCTCCTTGGGAGGCGGGCTTTCAGGGGCAGGAGATTTTGTTTCCGGTTCCTGGTTTTCCAGGGGCTGTTTACAAGTTGGGAATGAAGCTTCCTCCAAGGCTTTACACCCCCCTTTCCCTTGTGCCTCCTCCCTGGGAACCGGTGTGTTATCGGGGTGCTGCCCCCGTCATTGTTCTGGAGCACCAGTTTGGGGCATTCTGCGGTGGCATGCTCATCTGAGGGTTCTGTTGATTCCTCAGTATGTGACCCAGATCCCGTGCCATATTTTGGACCTGGCGCTCAAGTTGTGAAACCCGCTCAGGCTGATACGGGGCTCTATTTTCTCCCCTGGGCTGATCCCGGGAAGGGTAGCTATCCCTTCTCTGGTAGTACCCCTGGTTGGGAAGATTTGGGTACCCCTCCACCCTTGGCCTCCCCTCTCCCGGATTAGGTTGTCTGGGCTCAGAGAATTGGGGAAAGAAGGATGGATGATTTTGGGGCTGGAAATTGGGCGGATGCCTGGGGAAAAAGTTCTGCCCAGGATTTGGAGAATTTCTGCCCTCCTGGGGGAAGTTAGGAGGGAAGTTCCCCGGGTCAGGTGCTTGACTGGACCCCCCCCTTGGGCTGGAGGAGTCAACACATAACCCAGGATTGGTCGGTTTCCCTTGTAGCGGGGACTTACATAGTCAGGGGAGCGGGGGACCCCATTTGTGGGACTACCTCCTCGACTCCCTGTCTGTGACTGGCCCGAGGGCCTTCTGGGCTGTGAATTATTTGGTGCAGGCAGGTTTTTAGGCCCCCCCATCTCCAAATCTAGAACGGGGGCAACCTTTACCTCTGCCACCTTGGCAGCAGCAGGGGTGCTGTTGGTTTTGGGGTTTTTCGGCGTGTTATTTTTATTTTCGAAAGGCTTCTGCACCTCATAGATCCGGGTAGCCTGTTCAATGACCCAGTCTAAAGATCTTTTCTCGTGAAAATCTCTCACGAGCTGGGTCATGATGTATTTGGGCAAGGCATGGAAAAAAGTATTGATAAATTCTCTGCTGTCTGTGCGCACCCTTCTGGTGGTCTGTGCAAAAGCACGCTTTAATTCTTGCACAAACTCTTGTGGGGCCTGATCCTCCCCACACTGCAAATTGTAGGCTGCCTTGCGAGCCTCTTGGGGATTTCTGTGAACAGAAAAATGTTTTAATATGGCCGCCCTATAGGTGGACCACCTTGAATGATTTTGGTCCTCCAGCCCCGCAAAGAAACTGGAGTACTCTGGGGAGAATGTCCACTTTACATATTTGATACAGCTTTGGCTGTCCTTCAAATGAAAAGTCTCCATCATTTGCTCATAGAGCTCCAAGTGTTCCCAAACAGAGTACTTGGCGTTCTTATGATAAGGCGTGATGACACTCCTGATTGCCTTAATCTGTTTCAATGGGTCCTTAAGCAAGGCCCTTTTTGCCTTATTGGCTTTTTTGGTTCGGGTAACCCTGGTCCATTCATCCTCTGACTCAGAGGCACTGCTCCCAGAGGTTCCTGTCTGATCTTCCAGGTTTTCCCGGATTCTGCGAGCCTGGGAATGGCTGGCAGAATGTGGGGACCTGGTCTCCTGTGTCCTGCGCCGTTCAGAGGAGTCTTCAGATTCCTCCTTGCTGCCAGGATTTGATGGGTACCCCCCCCCACTGACCTAACTGGGCAGAAGTTTTCAGGATGCCCTTAATGGGCCTATTTGTCAGCACCAACTTCTAATACAGTTGTAGTACCCTTTTTTATCTCTTCAACCTCCTCACCTGTGGAGTCGTTATCCTCCTCAACTGGGCTGAGCGCTCGATGTGCCGTGTAGTCCTTTTCCTTTTTTCGAGGCTGAGCGTGTCTCCCACAAGAGGAAGCCACAGTGAGAGTGTGTAAATGCGCCCTGACCGTGTCCCCCTCCCAGGAGGGACAAAAATGGGGGAAAAGCCAGAATAGGCAAAAAATCCCTTGAACCGGCAGGTATCCTGATGGCAGCTGGGCGTGTAAGCAGATGATCAATGGGAGAAGGCAGCAACAGGACCCTCCAGGATAAGTAAACTCCAGCAAACACCGGAAGAGAAAGTAAACAAACTAAAGGCAGAAAGCCGTGCACGAAGGAGTGAAAGTACGGAGGAGGGAGAGAACAGAAGGCGGGGACCGGAGAAGGACCGGGAAGAGAAAGTAAGGTGCAAGAGGGAAGGCTCGAGGAGCAAAGGAAAAACAGCGTGTAGCAAGACCGCGGCAGCGAGGAAAAGCAGCTGACTGTGGAATGTTGCAACGTGCTGGACCCAGGGAGAGGAGTGGTTAAATAACGCTACGGTCACCCTAGCGGAAAAAAGATTAGACCGCTTAGTGAGCGTCAAGCGTGACGGAAATCAGGAAGCCCATAAGCGGCAGCGGGGCCAAAGACGCCAGGTGAGAAAGCTGCGCATGACACTATTCTCCTGGGGTTCCCCACTAAATTGCACTGTGCTTGGGTGCCCATACCCGGATGCCCGCCCATCCATTCCTGGGAGGTACTGGCCTATGAGCCCCATGCTTCTGGCTGGATAGTAATCTGCCATCCCTGTGGCCTGGTGCTCATGTGCGCCAGGGGACATGGGGGTGGCAGAGTCCAGGGACTGAGAGAGATAAAGGCCTCTGGTACTAGGGCTCCTGAGATTATGCTCAGGAGTTTCCCTTTCCCAGCGAACCTGGTCTCTATCCGCCCCTGCTCCCTGTTGCAATGCAAGAGCCTGCGCTTTCAGTTCCTCAGTTAAGGCCTTACTAGACTCTATCAGTCGCTCCTGCATCGCTACCTGTTGTTGGAGCCTATCATTGTGCTGACAGAGAGCCTCATTTTCTCTCTGTGCCTCCTGATTGGTCCTGGAGTACTGGGCCAGTCTCTGCTGCAGGAGGGTTACCTCCTGAGCTGTGTCCCTATTGGCCTGCTCCTTTCTTGCCAGAGCATCCTCCACCCTCCTGGTGTGCTCTAACAAGTTCTGGTGTTCTTTTTGGAGGTCACCCAGTCCCTGGAGGGCCAGGTGATTTTCTTCCATTTTCCTTTTTAAGTGGCAGACTTCCTGGCCTACGGTATCCCTTTCCTGACTAAGAGCCTGCATCTGTGCCGCCAGGTCGTCCCTTTGCCTTTGGAAGGCACCAGTTTTCTGGCGCTCCCGGTCAAACTCTGCCTGGGTATCCAGTTCTTTCAAAATCAGTTTATTGCTCTCTGCCTTCTCCCTATCTAGGTGGCTTTGCAGGGTGACTACCTGCTCAGCACATGCCCTATTGAAGTCTAACTGTTGCTCCAGCTTTTTCTGGCTCTGCAGTAAGGAGTCCAAACCTTCTTGGTACTCCTTCTGCAAGGCCAGAAATCTGGTATCCTGGTCCGCCTTTTCCTGTTGCAGCACATCCATATCCTCCTTTATTTTAGTGATGTACCGTCTGCTGTCATTTTCTGACTCCTGGCTCCTGAGCAGCCTCTGCTCAGAAGAGTCCAGATCAGATTTGGCCTTCTGTAATGCCAGCAGTTGCCTACTCGCCAGATCTTGGCCTTCAGCACATTTGTCCTGCATGGCTCCCATATGTAAATATAAATATGTCGCTACCCTGGCAATCTTGTTGTGCTCATCCTTGGCTTTAGGGGCCATGTATAGTTCACTCAGGGACACATGTAGGGGACCCTGATCTCCCCATATATCTGACCCTGTTTCAGGGACCTGTTGCGCGATTGCCTGCAACCAGACCATTTGGTCCTGATGAGTCCACTCACCTCTCACAAATAGCTTATGTAATAAGTGCTCTCTGGCTATTTTGATGTCTACCAGTGTCGTCATTCTGGAATTTGAGTTCCTTCCTGACTTACAGAAGTTTGTATTTTATTTTTGCAAAACAGACCGTTTCCTTAGAGCTTTCCTTTGAGGAGTGCTTTACAGCGTAACACAGCGTGGTGATCCGACCGGATGTATGTCTCCTGTCAGTTAGCACACTGTATTAATCTGCACAAGTGATAAATCTAACCCAGACGTCCGGCTCGAGCCCCCACTTTGTAAGAGGATTCAATCCAGCACGACAGCTAAGTCAATGCCTAGTCTGGGATACTGAATGGAAACCCTTATTGATATATCTTTATGTCCAGTTCATGAGTTCTGGATGACTACCCCTATATAACACCCCTCTCTTGGAACCCCCCTGACTCCACTGAGCCAAGAGGTAGTTCTGTTTTGCAAGTTTAAACGGTTTATTTGAGAAAGTAAATAATATATACATATAACACTTTATGATAAATTAATAATTAATATCACACTTCAGAACATGAGCAGTTAACAACAATGGGTAATGTTCTACTAATAAACTGATTTGATTACCCAGGAGTAGTATAAAAGATGAGGTAGCACGCTTGGGAATAGGAACAGAAGAATAAGGTGGTAGAGAATGCTTTATCTAGTTTCAGATGGATGCAATGTTGAATGAAAATGCAATACAGAAAATACTCAATATGATTTCAACAAAACAATGTAATCACTTTTCTCTGGCAATCCACCCCCCCTTATGCAATGTAATGAAATGAAGAGGAGAGCACACAGTTATTAGAAATGCAATCAAATAGAATTCAGTTCAATTCCCCCTCAGCAGCTTATACAACAATAGGAGTATTGAAACACAGGCAAAATGCTTTGAATATGGTGACTATGCAGTGAGAAATATGCTGAAAATGCTTTTAATTCCCTTCAGGAGGTTCAGGGTGAGTGGTATCTAGTTAATATGTGTTCAGGCTCACTCTAGCAATGATTCAGGGATGGTTCTTAAGAGGCAAACGAAATTTGAGCAGTTCAGGCAAAAGCTGCTGATTTTTATAGTAAAGAAATCGGGCCAAATCGCAAATCGCGGCAAAATTCGGGAATGCATGAATCGTGATTGCGGAGAAAGTATGGCGTAGGAAGTCGGTTCTAGGCTTGTTGGAAATGTAAGACTCTAAGCTTTCAGAGGAAAGTTAAACCAAGTTCCTAGCCCAAACGGTTACGGAGTTATGAACGATTTTGTGAAGGTTGTTTTTCGGATTTGAAATTTTAAAAGTTCAAAGCGACAGGTTACAGCTTGCAGCTAGAAAATGACAGGTGACAGTTAGCAGGCAGTTCTGGTTAGATTAAAATAGTTTGGATTAGATTATTTTAACTAAGAGATTGGTTTTGCACAGTTCTGTTAGGTACTCACAATATATTTTTGAAATAGGCCTCGCCATGGATCTGGTCAGGTTTTGGAGTGGACTCCGGTTCTGGTCTCGGCACTTCACAGTGATCTGGGACAGCTCTGCTCTGCTGGTCTAGCCTCTCTGGATTCTGGATGTAACACTGCTTTCTGGGTACTGCTACAGGTTCTGGAGATTGATGGATTTGAAGTCTGGATCTCTGGATGTGAAGTCGTCGGTCAGCATGCTCCGCAGCAAATGGAATTGTATCTCCCTCTACCTGTCCCAGCAGTCTCTTTTTATGTGTTTTGAAAGTGGGTGTGTGCCTGGGCCTAGCTAAGCCTGCCCCTTTCTACTTGTGATTGG
The DNA here is from genome assembly GCF_040938575.1 of Ambystoma mexicanum. Lineage (NCBI taxonomy): Eukaryota > Metazoa > Chordata > Amphibia > Caudata > Ambystomatidae > Ambystoma > Ambystoma mexicanum. The sequence continues at coordinate 327,498,025 of NC_090935.1, forward strand.
CCCAATTCTCCCCTCTCCCATGATTGGGGGAAGGAAATGTGAGTCTGAGTGATGCTGTAGGTTTTATGGGTCAGAGGATCCTCCCCTGGTCAGTTTGCCCACAAATCTATATTTGACCTAAAGACATATTTCATAGATACACAGTGTTTTGAAATTACATGCACCCATCACGTATCACATGAGGTATACTCTGTTCAAACTCTGATGTTTCTAAGAGCTTGCATTCAGAAACGGCAACATTTTGCATTTTTTAACTGGTTTTGCAATATTGGTTTTTCATTAAAAATTATACACATATACACGGCTTGTCCATACATACTCCAGTAAATTCCCATGTCTTTAGCTTAAACACAGAGTCTGTAGTATCCATAAATAGCAGGGTTTTGCCCCAGAACATCACACAAATTGGAGTTTGGGCTTGAATCGAAGGTACATTTTTTAAATTAAGGCTCTCAAAGTTATACATTCCTGTCATTTGATTACAAAGAGTTATCAGTGTTTCTGTAAAATATATATTTTGCTTTCAATTCAGTTCTCAGAGTCTTGGAGTCCGCCTCCAAGACTTGGGTGGGTCAGTGATCACATGTGTCTTCTGCTGGGAGCTCTTTGTGTACAGTCAGCAGTCAACATCAGCATATTCTATTCAAGTGCAAGAGCCTATTGTGTGGTCTCCAGGAGGCTGCCTGCCAGTCTGCCTTCTATCAATCAAGAGGTCATGTGAGATTCTGACTCCTTGTGTGAATCTCTGGAGGTGAGAGGTTTCCCAGCCTTTGGCCTGTTAATTAAATCAGATTGTCTTCTGGGAACAGCATGTGGTTAAGATTTTAATTAACTCCCAGCCTTTGATGTAAAGGCCTCTCCTGCAACTCCTGACATGCAGTTTCCCTGTCAGAGTTTAGACCGCTAGCGCCGCCCTCAGTCAAAAGCGGGTACTGCATGCATTTTTTTGGATCAGTCTTGAATTCAGGCATTTCAAACAAGAGATATTACATGGAAGTATATTGTCCAGGTTCAACAAATGGCATTGGTGTAGTTCTGCAGTAAAATAATTTTGTGCCCATAAATTAGCCATGTTTGACCTGAAGAAAACGAATTCCCAACAGTTATGGGTTGCTTTTGGTAATCAGCATTGCCCCTTTTACAATGGTTTTAGGCTCTGTGCCCTTCTGTGCCCACAACATAGGCAAAAATGGGTGGCACCTTGGGTGACCATCTTGGTGTGCGCACAAACTGTGTGGTTCTCCTGGATTCTGGCGCACATGTGGGCTTCTTGGCCATCTTGGATTTTCTAAGCCCACAGCACCAAATGTTGCAGCATGATAGCTCAAACGTGGGTCAGGACACCCAACAATAGAAAATGTTGTCTACGGAAAGACCTAAGACATATAAATACGGCAGACCTGGACTCGAATGCGGATATAAAGCACTTAAAATAAAATGACAAAAATTGGATAAAAAATCATAGTTTTAGCTTAAATATTGTTGGTGCTGAGGTGATACTTGGAGTAATTGTGTCTAAGGATGCACAAGCTTTTTGGCAGTTACTAAGGGCACCAGACCTTCAAGGTTTACTCCAATCAGAGCCAATTCAAGCTGAGTTATGGGAGACACATTTCTCAAAGTTATATGCTGAAAGGGGGAAAGTAGAACCTGGGCTCAAACTAACTGATACTTGGGCTGATTCTATGGTGGTGCAGTTGGAAAATGTTTGGTTTCTCATTGAAAGGTCTAAATCTTCCAATGCCCCGGCCCGGATTGGTTAGCAAATGGTACATTGAAATCTAATGTTAATTTATGTTCAGCTATTTTGTGGGGTCTTTTACAAAACATGCTGAGGTCAAAGAATTTCCCTGTATCCTGGAAAAGGACCCTGATAGTAGTAATCTATAGAAGTTGGGATAGATTGCTCCCAAAAAATGACCGCCCAATTTCGGTATTGGATTGTTCGAGTCAGATATTCTGTGCTCTAAATTTACAGGGATTACAGAAGTGGGCTTTAATGAAAAACTGTTTGGATGTATGGCAGTCAGGGTTTAGGGCTGGTATGAGTACTGCCCAGAATTGTACTGTGATTCACTTGTTGCAAGTCCAGGCACAGTGTGAAAAGAAAGTTCTCTGTTTTGCATTCCTGGATATAACACAAGCCTTTCACTGTGTCGATAGGGCCATGTTGTGGGACAAATTGTTCAAGCTGGGCTGCCCAAGAGGCATTTTGAGCATGTTGATTGCTATTCATTCTGACACAGAGATACGAGTTAGGCTGTACCAAAATGGTAATTCAACTAAGTGGATCAAAACAACCCGTAGTTTACATCAAGGTTGTGTTCAAGCGATTTTTTAATTTAATTATATATCGGTGATTTTGAAATGATTTATAAAAAAAATATCAAACAACCCCACCACGATTGGGTCAACTGCAATTAAATTATGTGGCATATACGGATGACGTTGTTTTGTTCGACCAGGCGCCAATAGGTCTGCAGAGCTTTCAAAGAGACAACCGCTTATTTTCTACCAAAGCACCATCAATTGAATATTAATGATACATTGTATGAAATGTGGGAAGCCGAAATGGTACTGGTTTTTAGAACATATGTGTTTAGAAGTGGTCCACAAATTAAATGTGGGGTTGTTGTCTCTGCTAGAACTTTAAAGCATTCCGCATTTGACAATATGCAAAGTAAAATCAAGACTAATGCCATGGAACTAAGAGTTTTTTTACAATAAATTTGGTCGTTTTTCAGCCTCTCCTATATTGAAGTATTACCGTCAAAGATGGTCCCTCGTCTCCTTTATGGAGCAAAAACTGGCTTGTTGTCTAAACTATGGGATAAGGTTTAAGGGTTATTATGGAATCAGGTTTGGAGTAGTCAGTGTGGAATTCTGATTCCAGCATTGAGACATGATGTTGGTCTCATTTCTTTACGTGCTCGAGTAAATTGGAAAAGAGTTCCAAATGTGGAGAACATCCTTTTACCTCCTAACTATTTTGTTTTCTCAGCTTTAAAGACAGAATTGAATCGAAATGTCTGTAAATTTTTGTTTGAATGCAAACAACAATTTATGGCAGTACTAGATGTTTATGACATCACTGAAGAAGACTTATTAGCCTGTCATTAAGGTGTTAAAAAGAAAATGTTTGAACATGATGGGATTGAAAATAGGGACTCAGAAATAAATTATCACCTCTTTTTATCATTTTAAACATTTAATGTATTGTCTTTTTACCTAATAAAGCATCCGTCGAGACAGCATCGACATGCGATTTTACTTTTTAAATTAAATCTATTTAAAAAAGAAGTACAAGGTGCAAGGGGAAAAATACCTAGGTACTTGCAGCTCTGTAGGTTTTGATTTGACAGAAGTTAAAACACTGCCGCATTTCATAATTGTCTGTTCCATCCCTTGCCCTCAGAGATTGGACCTATTTGCTAATGAATATGTTTCAAATTACTCTTTTTTAAACAATGAATCGTTTTGGATTTTAAATAGTAAAATAGCAAGTGTATTGCTAAGTGTGTACTGTCTTGCTGTCAAGTGCCACTGCTCGACCTGCCATTTACTGTTGGACTACTATTTTGCTGAAAGAACCATTGTTGGTGCTTGCCTGGCCCCCCTTCCCAGCAACCTTAAAAATCAGGAAGCTTGCGCATTTGCGCGCATGCATGTGGCAAGTGTATTGCTAAGTGTGTACTGTCTTGCTGTCTGGAGCCGCTGCTCGACCTGCCACTTACTGTTGGACTACTATTTTGCTGGAAGAACTATTGGTATAGACTCATATTAGTCCCAGCATATGGACTTTGAAGAAATAACTTGGATTGAGTAACCGTTTCTTTCTTCTGTTTCTTTTGCCGTAGTTGGTGCTTGCCCCGCCCCCCTTCCCAGCAACCTTGAAAATCAGGAAGCTTGCGCATTTGGAAAGTGTATTGCTAAGTGTGTACTGTCTTGCTGTCTGCTGGGAGCGGGAGGCGGGAACGCTCTGTTACTCAGTAAGTTGGTTGTGCATGTTATTCTCATAATCGTGTTAGCTGTTTCGGGTGCTACACTCTGCCTTATGCAGAGAAATTTATATAATATATGTCTGTATTGTATTCTTTAACAACTAACATGCCCCCTGCTAAGGAAATAAAAACATGACTTGTTGCAGACCGGAAAATGTATATACACTGCCCCGGCTAACAACTGTAGTTTGCAAGCCAAAATCAACTGTGCGTACATGCCGTTTATCGATCACATCAGACGTTCTGAAATTTCTGAGTGGAATAATGATGCATCAGCTGCGATGGTCCCTGTGGAAAAAAGTAAAATATTTTCTAATGCTCCCGAATCCCAGGGAACATCTGAGCGAAACGCTGAGCCACTCTCCCCTATTCATGTAGATGACCACTTTTCTTTTGATGCACAAAATGGTAATGTTATTGACATAGACCAGTTGAGAAATGATAGTATAAGAGAACTATCACAATCTCCTACAACGTTTGCTCTGACTGCCCAGGAGCAGTCAATCCTGTCGATATCTTTCACTAATCTGACCCCGAGATGTAGAGGATTCACACCTCTCATTCTTAGTGAAGATAAACACTCAGCCCCAGCAATAGGAGTGGAAGCTGCAATACAAACTAAGGTAAATGAGGCCCTGATAGGAAAACTCATACACAATCAGATCTATTGCATTCACAACTTAAGAAAATAGCAGAAGCAGAAGATTCTCTTATGCAGAAGCAATGTTACCAGTTTAAACCTATAGAGAACCAAATCCCTTTGTAGAGGAGGAGCCAAGTACCCCCACTCCACCTACCCCGCCTACATTACCTGACAAGTATGAACCAAAGTATATGACATATACTACACCAGTACCTATAAGAATACCTATATCTAAGAGAATATGGGAAGTAAAGTACCCATTAAGGAAACCATACCTACATTCAAAACAATATTAGTGACATTCATAGTGGCCATTTTGAAGAAAGGGCTTAGTTGCCCCACCTGATGTGAAGTATCCAATTATTTCTCTTCATTACTCTATACAGATATAACACCTATGTTTAGTTATTCACTTAGAACCAATCCCGCTTCCCGATAGGTTTTAAGTTTGCCACGTAGGATGACGTTGGTAATGACCCCGGTCAACACGTCAGCTATGATTAATTTTGAGTTTAAGAACCCAGCTTTCTAATGAAATAATTGAGAGTTGAGTATCGAGCGATTGCTGATGTTCGTTGTACACCCTGTTTTAGATACTTGAATTAAAACAGATTCATTTTTGCCAAGCTATTTGTGTCGTCTGAATGATTGATGTTTAATTAAAATCTGCATCCTATCCATCTCAAGGGTATTCACACTCATCTTAAAGGGCTGGAAGTCTCCAGTTCACTTGGTAGCAGAGATTGATGGTTAGATAAGATACCATTGGCCGTCGACATGAGTAACTTTAGGGTCTCTGCACTATCGCACGGCTTTTGCCATTCGGCTGACAGGACATCAAGCTCCCCGTAGATCATGGTTAGAATAGGACAAAATCTTGCAAGGAGGGTGTGACGGGACCCATATTTTAATATAGGAACCCCTCCCACATCTACGCGAAGCAGATCGGAAAGCAGCTCGTAGAGGCGGTAATAAAGGCGGTGATCCTGAGGGTCCGAAGAAGAAAAACATGGGAACGGTGAGTGAATAAGACCAAAGAGAGTATCAAAAGGGATGCATGCGTAGTAGATAACGGAGTGTAATGGAGGGAGGCAGGATAAAATATAATGCAAGGGTAAGAGAGTAAAATATATTTATATGGGGAAAAGATATTTGACTTGAGTGTTATCAAGTAATATATGAGGAAAATAGTAGTGAGGTGTAGCCACGCTATGAGGATACGCCCTGTTCCTAGACTTTAAAGAGTGCTAGCAGAAGCCTTAATTCAGCTCCCTTACATGGGACATATAGGAGACGAGATAAGCTTAAAGACTTTTTTAAGGGAATTGGCTTAAGTTCCAATCGGAACAAGATTTTAGAGGGTAAGACGAGTACTAAGGGAGGATTGTGAGGAGCATGTATATGTGGCCGGTCAAGTCTGGCTGTTTTGTTTTATGTGGTTGTAAAGTGTGATGACGTCAGAATTGAAAAATAAATGTTTTAAATGATAGAGAAACGTGAAGTTAAGACGCAAAAAGTGATTATTATAAGATTAAACATTGATTGTTGTTTTTTAGCAAGATTAAAGTTAAAAATTGAATTATGACGGGATTGGAGCTTGCAACGATTGGTGCTCGCTCATAAGTGTATGTTGATTGAAATGCAAAATTGAAAACTGTAACTAAAGCATAAGCAAAGTGGTAATAAAAGGAGAAGTAAAAGTTAGAAATGGGAGAAGTTACGCCATTAGTGCATCTTTGCAAACAGCTACCAAAGCATGCGCTTAAACTTAAACAGTACAGTGCAGAATGGGTTAAAGGGACGCAGACAAAATGTTTATGCCATGGCCTTAAGGCAGATCATTATCAAGAAAAGTTCTACAGCATATGACGACATATTTGCATGTACACAGGAAAGAATTTGCAAAAGCGCCTAGCATGTCTAGAACTTTGGACAATGTATGAACACGAAAAGGAGGAGGAGCCTCCTTTAGATTGGATACTTAATATATGCAACGAGAGGGGTGAAGAGCCTTCTGCTCCGCTCGCCCAATCTGAAATAAAAGACGAAATTAAGAAAGACGAAGGGTTATACCCATTAAGAGAACTTAAAGCCGCAACAGGATATAGCAATCTGTCAAATGAGTCACCTACACAAAGTAGTGACGAGGGCCCAGAGAAGGATGCCGAGAAAGATATAACCTCAAAAGTCCCAAGGGACAAGGCGAGACGTGATAAGGAGAGAAGTGATCAAGCAAGTACATCTCTAGACATAAGGAAAGAAATAAAGAGATGGAAGGGAGATAAGGATAAATCTGATGAGATAGCGCTCATACAGAATGAGTGGTTGCGAGGTCAGATTTTACTTAAACTCGATGGTAAAGGCATCAAAAATGTAAGACAAAGGGGAGACCAGGACAAACAAAATAGAAAAGACAAAGAAAGGGAGGAACGATTGAGAGATGAAGGAGCGAGAAGAAAGATAGACAAAGACGAGAACAGCTCTATCAAGATGAGCAAGATAAAAAACAAGAGAGAGCAGAAGAGCAAAGAAAGCTTGATAATAAAAGAAGAACAGCTGATGGAAAAGAAAGGCTAAAAGAGAAAAGAATAGAAGCCGATGAACAGGAAAGGATGAGAGAGAAACTAATACAGAGACGAAGAGATGAGGAAAAATGAAGGGTATATGAATAAAGGGATATGAAAAAGCAAGAGGAAAATAGAATAAGAGAAGAGGCTAGAAAGTGCAGAGAAGTCAATGATGACATGGAACGCAAAAGGAGGCAGAGAGCACAAGATCTTGAGTATTTGAAAAGGGAAGTAAGAGATCCCAATCCACGGGTAGCATGGGAAGACATAGAGTAATTATTTCCTTAGTCCAAGTCATTTCCATGCACGTCTAGAGTAAATCTAGAAGATGAATTTGACTCACAAAGCATTGGGGAAATGATCAATAAAGTATATCACGAAATGCAAGCCCAGAAAGAAGCACAAAGGAAGGGAAAAAATTATCGTCTTGAGAGTACTCAGTTGTGTGACATGGAGGAAGCCTCCTGTAGTACGAGACAGAAGGAGCTGTCTTTAGACAGGTTAACATTAAATAGAGATGATGATGCAAGGAGTTGCACGAGTTGGGCACAAGAAGTATCAGACGAAGAAAGGGAAACCTACTCGAGGGAGGTTAGGAGTGACATATGTGATCCAGAAGGATGTCCGCCTTTGGATAGAGAAGTAAGATGGTCGGATTAAAAACTACCTATGTCTAATGCATCAGAGCCACTGACACAGTCAGACCGACATAAGGGACAACCCCATGGTCAGAGGGGGAGTCCCCGCCCTATTTAAGCAGGCTAAGGTAAGAAGGGTTTGACGAATTGAAAAAAATCCATTTGCACGGCTCCAGTTCTAGAGATTCCCATCAATACAGAGGAATTATCTTTATTCTTGCACACAGATGGTACTTTTATGACAGCAGTACTCACACACAGAACTACATTGGGGTACAAACCCCATGTATATTACCGTGGAATTTTGGACCCAGTAATGAGCGGTCATTTTCCATGCAAACAAAAGTTTAGCAGCCGCCGCGTTTGCCATAGAGAAGGCTACAAACATAGTGATGGGATATTCCATGATGTTATTTGCAATTTTAGAGAAACCAAAAGGCACGTTGACTTCTCAAAGGGTTTCTGCCTATGAGGTAATCATATTGACTCCAGCGATAAAAATAGTCTGATGTAAACTAGAGAATCCAGCTATGTTTATAGCTGAGCCTCTTACCGAAGGAGAACCTATACACGATTGTGCAAATTATGAAGAGTTTTGTGATGAGCTCCCTAGAGTAAAAGAAAATGCACTCACAGGGGGAGAGATTGTCTTAATTGACGGTTCTTTGAGAAACAATCAAAATGACGGGCAAAGATGTACAGGCGCCGCGGTAGTGCTCATAAGTACTCGATTGCCATCACATTATTCAGCACAAGCTGCAGAATTACTGGCGTTGATACTCGCAGTTGAGAATCACGTAGACCAGGGTGTGACAGTGTACAGCGACTCTGCCAATGTGACATCAACAGTGCATGCAGGATTAGCGTGCTGGAAAAGGAGGGGCTACCTCCGAGCAGACGGCATGCCAATGCAGCATGCAGCCTTATTGGACAGGCTTATTAAGACACAAAAACTCTCGGTGGGCAAAGCAGTCATCAAATGCGCAGCTCACATGATTTTATCTCGCACGGAAATCAAGCAGCAGACGCTGAAGCCAAACGCATAGTGAATACAGATACAGAAATGAGGAATGATTAACCCACTGATGTAAATTAAAGTATGACTGTAATGACAAATGTGGATGAGGGATACAATCATATATCTAAAATACAGATAGTGGAACTTCAAGTGGAGGCACTGCGAGAATAAAAGAACTTGTGGAAGCGAAGAGGGTGTTCTTTAAACCCCTCTAAAGCATTGTGGCGACATGACAGCACTGGTAAACCAGTAATTCCTATAGCCTTATTAAGTGTAGCGCTAGAACAGTTACACTACCCAGTGCATACAACTAAGGAGAAGCTTGCTGTAAACATTGCTGAGGATTGGTTTATACCAAACCTAATGGAACATGTATTTTTTATGGTAAATTGTTTTATTTGCCAGCAGTTAACGGCTGGGCATACACTGCGCATAGTGAGGGGAGTCATCCTAAGACCAAATGGCCTTTTCAGAACTTGCATATCGACTATGTCGACATGATACAAGTTTGTAATGGATACAGATACCTTTTAGTTGTAATATGTCCTTTCTCCAGATGGAGAGAGGCAGGTCCATGTACGCACCCAGACTCTACCAGACTCTGTGCAGCCAAGTTCTTGGTGCATGAAGTGTTTCCTAGATGGGAAGTATTTGAAGTAATGAGATCAGATAATGGACCTCACTTTGTTAACACAGTTTTCGAGCAGATCACCTCGCTGCTTGGAATAAAACACAAGTTTTCTTCGTCTTATCATCTGGAAGGAAATCGTGTCTGTGAAAAGCTCATCTGCCTGTTTATGGAAAGAATAGCTAAATTGAAGCTTACTTTGAAAAAAGGGTGGTTGCACTGCCTACCACTGGCATTGTATGCATTGAGGAACCCGCCAGGTTCTGACCACCATCTTACGCCGCACGAGATTGTGACGGGCAGATGAATGAGAACACCTTTAATGCCTCCATCCCAAGTTCGAAGTGATGCTCAGCCAATGTCAGAAGTGTTAAGACTTGAATTGCAAAACTACTTGAACTGTTTAATGTCTAGTTTTCCTGTGATTTCAGGACAGTTGCAGAGATAAGGGTGTAAAGCAGTACAGAACACGGAAGGAGATGCTTCAACTATCCAAACTCCCAAATGTCTACATCCAAGAATCTACCCAGGAGGTAAGATTCTGATTCGTAGTCACATGGATGTGGTGACATTTCTTAGAGACCCAAGAAATACTACACATTTGAATGTGATCCTGGAAGTTATCATAATCCAGGTAGCAATCTATTCTAAGAGAAATCACAGAGCTGTGCAAAAACTTTCCTCCGAGGGACAGATCGAGGAAGTGATAAAACCTAAAACTTTGTTCATACTGATAGGGAAGCTACAATGCCATCTGGACTGAAGCAAATTCGAGGTATCGATTGGGAACTGGTTAATAAAGCAGAATTTATAGCAGCTCGCAGAAATAATCTTTTTCACGATAAAGGAACATTTGCACTGCAACTGGTTGAGAAATTGGTTCCAGAAAGCAGCTAGTTGATCGAGGACGAATGCTGAAGAAAACAACAAGCTTCCTGAAGCAATTTAAAAATAAAAGTGTCATTAAGGGAGTGTTTTTCCTTCCTTAGCATTAAATGATCGAGATGGGTAATCAAAGTAGCAACTTTGTCTTTCCCCAAGAGGACAGACGTTCAGATTGTCCCAGAAGTAAATGCTGTCGCATTACATATCATTGAATTGTTTACACATGTATTGTATTCATACTCATATTGCTTTCACTGACATCTAGACCTGCTTTTCATGATGCGAAGCTTCCTATATATGTGTTTGAGCAGAAGGAAAAGGTAAACATGGCAACTACAAAGCAACCCAGGCCATTCATAGTCATTCCCGTCCCTAGAGAAAATGGACAGATACCTGAGATTGAAATGGATGTTATTAGTAATACATCACACACAGCACTTGTTTCAGACACTACTTTTGAATGCCGGAGACAGGGTCGGTGGTACAAGCTAAATTAGGGATTGACGAAGGTTGGGGCCACACAGATAATGCATGCATACCAGTGGCGTAACACAAAATGTGGGGGGCCCCCTGCGAGACCTCCCAATGGGGGTCCCCCAAGCTCCACCGCAACATAGGTATGCCCCACCCACCAATTTAGACCACGCCCACCACCATATGCCCCACCCATACAAATTTGCTCCACTCGTATATTTATGCTCCACTCATAGCCATTCGTCCCACTCATACCTTGACGAGAGTCTGCACTCAAGTACAATGTTCCCACTTTTATTTCCTAAACATTGCTACCAATTAATGTACAATGTATTGAATCTAATGCATAGCACAGCCAGAATATAATGCAATACTTATGTTATCCTACGACACATACAAACTAAGCAAATATACATAAAAAAGTGATAAAGATAACAAGTCCCAAATCAGAGTATAGTGATCTAAGCCAAATATTATAAAATATATGCTTCTGCTTATTCGTAACACAATATAGTCATTATCCCAAATCAAGTATTGGAAATTTGGAATTGCAGTTTTCCAAAAATAGGACAATTTTAATGACATATGTAAATTCACATATAAATACAAAGAAAAGGCATGTGTTCATGCCAATAGACAGCACATAAACATCAATGGGAAACAAAAAAGGCAATTGAGCAGGGTAAAGAAAGAGCAAAATGGTCTCACCAGTGTGACAGTGCATCGATTTAGGGAATTAAGTCACTTCAATTAAAAGTGGTCAGAAATAAAAATGATTACATCCATAATAAGGCTGCAGGGCAAATGCAGAGCTTGGCAATTGGGCCATTGTGGAAGCATTGGGAATTCACTTCAGTAGCCCATGTATATAGCAAGCATCGGTAAAGCCAATAAGCCTTGTTTTGCAAATGTAAAGGATAACCTTTTTCATTTTTTGGGACTTTATAAAAAAGGCCCTCTACATTTACACATCATGGCCAATTCCCTTGGCAAATGTCCAATGTGTATGGCAGTAATAAGCTATATAAATGTGAGCCCCCATTTTTATTTTTCACTGTTAGGTGGTGCCAAAAAAAAGGGGGGAGTCTGTGTGGCTGTTGCCACTCCAGGAAGAGCAAGTGCCTCGACACCTTGCCACCGATGTCACCTGCGTCTTGCTGCCTGCCCCCACTCCTACCCTGCCAACATCAAGGGACTGTCGGAGCCTAAACCTGGCACAGCCTAGAAGCCCTGCTACCCGCATCTCACTGCCTGCCCCAACATTAGGGGACTAAGCCAACGGGGCTGCTTGTGATCCCAGGTGTGGCTTTGCCAGTCTTTTTGGAAATGGGCAATCCACAGAATTTGGCCTGTGGTAGTAAATATCCCAAATAGACACTGCTGTGAAGTGAACTGGTCTCCTGCAGTCCTCCAAATGCTCAAAAAGGGATCTGTAAATATGTGTCTTGATGCTGTGAGCTTGCATGGAAGGCCTATATACTTAAAGCGGACCCCAGTTAAAATGCATGCAAAGCTGTGCTCCCGCAGTGTGTAGGCATGCTCTATATTGTGCCAGCATGTCTAGAACTTTGGACAATGTATGAACACGAAAAGGAGGAGGAGCCTCCTTTAGATTGGATACTTAATATATGCAACGAGAGGGGTGAAGAGCCTTCTGCTCCGCTCGCCCAATCTGAAATAAAAGACGAAATTAAGAAAGACGAAGGGTTATACCCATTAAGAGAACTTAAAGCCGCAACGGGATATAGCAATCTGTCATATGAGTCACCTACACAAAGTAGTGACGAGGGCCCAGAGAAGGATGCCGAGAAAGATATAACCTCAAAAGTCCCAAGGGACAAGGCGAGACGTGATAAGGAGAGAAGTGATCAAGCAAGTACATCTCTAGACATAAGGAAAGAAATAAAGAGATGGAAGGGAGATAAGGATAAATCTGATGAGATAGCGCTCATACAGAATGAGTGGTTGCGAGGTCAGATTTTACTTAAACTCGATGGTAAAGGCATCAAAAATGTAAGACAAAGGGGAGACCAGGACAAACAAAATAGAAAAGACAAAGAAAGGGAGGAACGATTGAGAGATGAAGGAGCGAGAAGAAAGATAGACAAAGACGAGAACAGCTCTATCAAGATGAGCAAGATAAAAAACAAGAGAGAGCAGAAGAGCAAAGAAAGCTTGATAATAAAAGAAGAACAGCTGATGGAAAAGAAAGGCTAAAAGAGAAAAGAATAGAAGCCGATGAACAGGAAAGGATGAGAGAGAAACTAATACAGAGACGAAGAGATGAGGAAAAATGAAGGGTATATGAATAAAGGGATATGAAAAAGCAAGAGGAAAATAGAATAAGAGAAGAGGCTAGAAAGTGCAGAGAAGTCAATGATGACATGGAACGCAAAAGGAGGCAGAGAGCACAAGATCTTGAGTATTTGAAAAGGGAAGTAAGAGATCCCAATCCACGGGTAGCATGGGAAGACATAGAGTAATTATTTCCTTAGTCCAAGTCATTTCCATGCACGTCTAGAGTAAATCTAGAAGATGAATTTGACTCACAAAGCATTGGGGAAATGATCAATAAAGTATATCACGAAATGCAAGCCCAGAAAGAAGCACAAAGGAAGGGAAAAAATTATCGTCTTGAGAGTACTCAGTTGTGTGACATGGAGGAAGCCTCCTGTAGTACGAGACAGAAGGAGCTGTCTTTAGACAGGTTAACATTAAATAGAGATGATGATGAAAGGAGTTGCACGAGTTGGGCACAAGAAGTATCAGACGAAGAAAGGGAAACCTACTCGAGGGAGGTTAGGAGTGACATATGTGATCCAGAAGGATGTCCGCCTTTGGATAGAGAAGTAAGATGGTCGGATTAAAAACTACCTATGTCTAATGCATCAGAGCCACTGACACAGTCAGACCGACATAAGGGACAACCCCATGGTCAGAGGGGGAGTCCCCGCCCTATTTAAGCAGGCTAAGGTAAGAAGGGTTTGACGAATTGAAAAAAATCCATTTGCACGGCTCCAGTTTTAGAGATTCCCATCAATACAGAGGAATTATCTTTATTCTTGCACACAGATGGTACTTTTATGACAGCAGTACTCACACACAGAACTACATTGGGGTACAAACCCCATGTATATTACCGTGGAATTTTGGACCCAGTAATGAGCGGTCATTTTCCATGCAAACAAAAGTTTAGCAGCCGCCGCGTTTGCCATAGAGAAGGCTACAAACATAGTGATGGGATATTCCATGATGTTATTTGCAATTTTAGAGAAACCAAAAGGCACGTTGACTTCTCAAAGGGTTTCTGCCTATGAGGTAATCATATTGACTCCAGCGATAAAAATAGTCTGATGTAAACTAGAGAATCCAGCTATGTTTATAGCTGAGCCTCTTACCGAAGGAGAACCTATACACGATTGTGCAAATTATGAAGAGTTTTGTGATGAGCTCCCTAGAGTAAAAGAAAATGCACTCACAGGGGGAGAGATTGTCTTAATTGACGGTTCTTTGAGAAACAATCAAAATGACGGGCAAAGATGTACAGGCGCCGCGGTAGTGCTCATAAGTACTCGATTGCCATCACATTATTCAGCACAAGCTGCAGAATTACTGGCGTTGATACTCGCAGTTGAGAATCACGTAGACCAGGGTGTGACAGTGTACAGCGACTCTGCCAATGTGACATCAACAGTGCAGGCAGGATTAGCGTGCTGGAAAAGGAGGGGCTACCTCCGAGCAGACGGCATGCCAATGCAGCATGCAGCCTTATTGGACAGGCTTATTAAGACACAAAAACTCTCGGTGGGCATAGCAGTCATCAAATGCGCAGCTCACATGATTTTATCTCGCACGGAAATCAAGCAGCAGACGCTGAAGCCAAACGCATAGTGAATACAGATACAGAAATGAGGAATGATTAACCCACTGATGTAAATTAAAGTATGACTGTAATGACAAATGTGGATGAGGGATACAATCATATATCTAAAATACAGATAGTGGAACTTCAAGTGGAGGCACTGTGAGAATAAAAGAACTTGTGGAAGCGAAGAGGGTGTTCTTTATACCCCTCTAAAGCATTGTGGCGACATGACAGCACTGGTAAACCAGTAATTCCTATAGCCTTATTAAGTGTAGCGCTAGAACAGTTACACTACCCAGTGCATACAACTAAGGAGAAGCTTGCTGTAAACATTGCTGAGGATTGGTTTATACCAAACCTAATGGAACATGTATTTTTTATGGTAAATTGTTTTATTTGCCAGCAGTTAACGGCTGGGCATACACTGCGCATAGTGAGGGGAGTCATCCTAAGACCAAATGGCCTTTTCAGAACTTGCATATCGACTATGTCGACATGATACAAGTTTGTAATGGATACAGATACCTTTTAGTTGTAATATGTCCTTTCTCCAGATGGAGAGAGGCAGGTCCATGTACGCACCCAGACTCTACCAGACTCTGTGCAGCCAAGTTCTTGGTGCATGAAGTGTTTCCTAGATGGGAAGTATTTGAAGTAATGAGATCAGATAATGGACCTCACTTTGTTAACACAGTTTTCGAGCAGATCACCTCGCTGCTTGGAATAAAACACAAGTTTTCTTCGTCTTATCATCTGGAAGGAAATCGTGTCTGTGAAAAGCTCATCTGCCTGTTTATGGAAAGAATAGCTAAGTTGAAGCTTACTTTGAAAAAAGGGTGGTTGCACTGCCTACCACTGGCATTGTATGCATTGAGGAACCCGCCAGGTTCTGACCACCATCTTACGCCGCACGAGATTGTGACGGGCAGATGAATGAGAACACCTTTAATGCCTCCATCCCAAGTTCGAAGTGATGCTCAGCCAATGTCAGAAGTGTTAAGACTTGAATTGCAAAACTACTTGAACTGTTTAATGTCTAGGTTTCCTGTGATTTCAGGACAGTTGCAGAGATAAGGGTGTAAAGCAGTACAGAACACGGAAGGAGATGCTTCAACTATCCAAACTCCCAAATGTCTACATCCAAGAATCTACCCAGGAGGTAAGATTCTGATTCGTAGTCACATGGATGTGGTGACATTTCTTAGAGACCCAAGAAATACTACACATTTGAATGTGATCCTGGAAGTTATCATAATCCAGGTAGCAATCTATTCTAAGAGAAATCACAGAGCTGTGCAAAAACTTTCCTCCGAGGGACAGATCGAGGAAGTGATAAAACCTAAAACTTTGTTCATACTGATAGGGAAGCTACAATGTCATCTGGACTGAAGCAAATTCGAGGTATCGATTGGGAACTGGTTAATAAAGCAGAATTTATAGCAGCTCGCAGAAATAATCTTTTTCACGATAAAGGAACATTTGCACTGCAACTGGTTGAGAAATTGGTTCCAGAAAGCAGCTAGTTGATCGAGGACGAATGCTGAAGAAAACAACAAGCTTCCTGAAGCAATTTAAAAATAAAAGTGTCATTAAGGGAGTGTTTTTCCTTCCTTAGCATTAAATGATCGAGATGGGTAATCAAAGTAGCAACTTTGTCTTTCCCCAAGAGGACAGACGTTCAGATTGTCCCAGAAGTAGATTCTGTCGCATTACATATCATTGAATTGTTTACACATGTATTGTATTCATACTCATATTGCTTTCACTGACATCTAGACCTGCTTTTCATGATGCAAAGCTTCCTATATATGTGTTTGAGCAGAAGGAAAAGGTAAACATGGCAACTACAAAGCAACCCAGGCCATTCATAGTCATTCCCGTCCCTAGAGAAAATGGACAGATACCTGAGATTGAAATGGATGTTATTAGTAATACATCACACACAGCACTTGTTTCAGACACTACTTTTGAATGCCGGAGACAGGGTCGGTGGTACAAGCTAAATAAGGGATTGACGAAGGTTGGGCCCACACAGATAATGCATGCATACCAGTGGCGTAACACAAAATGTGGGGGGCCCCCTGCGAGACCCCCCGTAGTTCAAGTCAGTAGAGAGAGAGAGAGAGAGAGGGTCGTACAGTGCGTGGGTGCACCGGATATGTGTGCAGCTGGTGTAGTTGTTGTATTATAACTACTTCCCAGTGATAGGTGTGGTGCTTTTGTGTGTTCAGCCTGGTGGGTGGACACCCAGACTGGGTTCTGGCTGCGTTAGGCCTGAGGAGACGCCTATGCAAACAGCTAGCCGGAATGTGCTCAGCTAGCTGTGTTTTATTAGGGTGATGGGGAGTTGTGGGGTCGTGTTTGTATGTGAACAGCTAGGGACTTTTTTCCCCCCTCGCAGGATTGTCAAACTTAGGTGGCCTCTGTACTTAATACGCACTCACTGTTCTGCAATGTGGTAAACTTCGCCTTGCCGCTCACTTCCTGCCTGCGTACTCTCGTTTTGTCTGTCTTCCCCCCCACTCCCTTCTACTCCATGGTGCTCTCTAACTCGCCTATCTTCTCTAACTGCTTCTCTATTGACTATCCTGCTCTCCTCACTAAATCTGGTAGGAAAAAGTTTAAAAAGGACATCCTGGTCTCCAACCCAGGCCTCCCTATCGCTGACACCTACACTAGTGCCTGCTCCAAGGAAACTCTTACTGACTCCTCTTTTTCGTGCCTTCGCCTGACCTATGGACCCTTCATATGGTATCTGTGCTCTCTCCTTTCTCCTCTTCTCCCATTAATGGTGGCACCCGTTGGGATGTCCTCTTGGCCTCCTTCCACTCCTCTAAGGCCATCATTAATGTCAACGCTAATGGGACCGTCTTGGTCCAAGGTCCTCAGGCCAACCTTCACCTCTTTGATAGACGCTTCAAACGCCTCATCAACTTCCTTTCCTCTCCTGCTGTCCCCCCTCCTCTGTCCTCGGCTACCTTGCCTCTACCCTCCCTCCCTGCCCCCTCTCATGCTCCTTCTTCACCTCCCTCTTCTACACCTCCGCAGGGCATACCTCTGATCTGTACCCCTGCCCGGAAGTCCTTCAAGGATGGCAACCTTCTCCACATTGCCACTCTTAACTCTCGCTCTGCCATCAAGCATTCTTCTGATATCTGTCACCTTCTTGAGGAACTGGACCTTGATGTCCTCGGTCTCACTGAGACATGGTTCACAGCCAGCTCTGTCACCAGCTTTGATACACTCCTACCTGACGGTTACAAGATCCTATCTGTGCCCAGACCCAACCGCGTGGGGGGGTGTAGCCCTTATCTTCCCTGAGTGGATTCCTGCCACTGTCACTCCTACGCAGACCTACTCCTCTTTCGAATGCCTTGTCTGCCGCCTCTCTCTCTCTTCTAGCCATTCCCTTACCGTGGCCACTATCTATCGACCACCTGGTCAAGTCTCCTCCTTCCTCTCTGAGTGGGCTGACCTCTCCTCCTCACTCCTGTCCTCAACCACTCAACTCCTCCTTCTTGGTGACTTCAACATCCACTTGGATGCCTCCTGTCCCCCCACGGGACTCTTTTGTGACCTCTGCAACTCTCTCTCACTCTCTATTCTCCCGTCTGGACCTATGCATTCTGCAGGGCACACTCTTGATGCTCTGATCTCTTCCGACCTTCCCCTCTCCGGTCCTCTCTCCACTCCTCTCTCCTGGAGTGATCACTTTCTGCTATCCTCCCACCCCACCCTCCCTACCCCACAGGCAATGCCACCCTCATCACTGCCACCCACCTTCTTGGTCATCCGACCCATGAAGCGCTTGTAAGTTGAGGCTTTCGCTACCACCTTCTCGCCCCCTCCTCCCCCTTCGGCTGACTCCCACCCTGACACAGCCCTCTCCATGCTCCACTCTGCTATATCTGATACTCTTGATATCCTTGCCCCTGTCATGAGAGTCTGCCTGAAGCCCAAAGCCAAATGTAACTCCTGGTATGACTCGGATCTCGTCACCCTTAAACGCAAGTGCAGTGTGGCAGAGAGGAAATGGCGTGCCTCATGTTCATCCTCTGACAAACTGGCCTGCCGCTTGCTCCAAAGGCAATACCGTCTCTCCGTTCTCACCAAGAAGAGAGCCCTTATCCAAGCCCGCATCTCTGCGGCATCTAACAACTCGGCCGAACTCTTTAAAATCTGCAAGGAGCTTGCCAACCCTGCTGCTGTCTCTACCTCTCCTGTCCCCTCCCAGGCCCTCTGCACTGCACTGGCCTCTCACTTTATCTCTAAAACTCAGGACATCCTGTCCTCACTCTCCTCCTATCACCTCCCTCCCTTCCCGCCTCTTCCTCTGGCCCTTCTGCAGCCACCCCTCCTCCCTCCTTCTCTGCCTTTCCCCTTTTTTCTGCTGACGAGGTTTCCAGACAAGTCCGATCTATGAAAGTCTCGTCTAAACAGGTTCACCCCTGTTCCTCCAAAACTATCAAGGACGACATCGACTCCCTGGCTCCGGCCCTGGCTGACTTTTGCAACCACTCCTTCGCCTCTGGAGTCTTCCCATCCCCCCTTAAGCACTCCCTTGTGCACCCTCTTCTTAAGAAACCCTCTTCTGACCCCTCCTGCCCGGCTAACTATCGCCCAATCTCCATCACTCCCTTCCTGGGCAAGCTCCTGGAGAAACTGGCCATCTCCCAGCTTAACCTCCATGCTGAATCTGTTGGAAGTCTTCATGACCATCAATCTGGCTTCAGAGCTGCCAGAAGCACGGAAACTGCTCTCCTGAACATCCGTGAGGACCTGCTCTTGAATCTCGACTCCAACACTCCGTGTGTTCTCATCCTGCTCGATCTCTCCTCTGCCTTTGACACTGTCAACCATGCCATCCTGCTCAACCGTCTCTGTGATAATCTGGGTATCACTGGTCAGGCTCTGGCGTGGCTGACCTCTTTCCTCTCCAATCGACCCTCCCAGGTCCAACTGGGATCCTTCCTCTCTGACATCTTTTTCTCAACCTGTGGTGTCCCCCAGGGATCTAATCTTTCCCCCTCGCTGTTCAACCAGTATCTGGCACTCCTTGCCCACCGCATTGCCGCTCTCTGCCCCAACTTTCAGTGCTATGTGGACGATACCCAGCTCATTTTCAGGCTACCCTCGGCCTCCTCCTCTCCTTCGCTCATCTCTGACTGTCTGTCTGCTATCCAGGAATGGTGTGCCGCCAATGACCTCTGCCTTAATGCCAGTAAGACTGAGATTCTACTCATCGGCACACCCACCCCCTCCTTCCCTGCAGCTCTCTGGCCGGCCTCCCTTGGCCCTCTTCCTGTTCCTACCTGCAAGGCAAAAAACCTTGGGGTTATCTTCGACTCCACACTCTCCTTCTCTCCGCATATATCCGACGTCTCTAAGAAGTCACACTACCAGCTGCACCTCCTCAGAGGTATTCTTCCCTTCCTCTCCTTCCCCCAGAAGCTCACTGTCTCCCAAGCCCTGGTTCTCTCGAAGCTGGACTACTGTAACAGCCTCTATCTTAATCTGCCTGCCTCCACTATCCGCCCTCTGCAAATCATCCAGAACAGAACTGCGAGACTTGTCCTTGGCCTCAAGCCCAGGGACCGTATCTCTCCAGGACTGAAATCTCTACACTGTCTCCCAGTGGCTGCGAGGATAAAGTTCAAAACCCTCTGCATTGTCCACCAGGCCTTCTGGGGCCTGGGGCCTAAATACCTTCAACTCACTCTTCCTAAATATCTTCCTTCCCGATCCCTTCGCTCATCCGTCTCCAACTCCCTCAGGGTCAGCCGCTTCTCGAAGCAACGTGCTGGGGGTAGATCTCTCTCCGCGGCAGGGGCCTCCCTCTGGAACAGCCTTCCTGCCTCCCTGAAACTTGAGGAGAACCATCTCCGGTTCAGGAAGCACCTCAAAACCTTCCTCTTTGCTTCTGCTTTCTCTCTCCCTCTCCCCTGCTAATTCTTCGCTGAAACTGCACTGAATCTGCAACTGGGCCACTCTCCCCGACCCTGGGCCCAGCCACTCTCCACTTGCACTGCCTCCCTGGCAACCCCTGCACTGCGGGACTGTCTCTGTATCCCTCCAGCCCCCCCTTCCCAGCACTTACCTGCACTTACCTTGCACTTGCCACCAGCTGGCCCTCCTTATTTATTTATTTATTATTTATTTTATTCTACTTACCTTGTACTGCACTTCCCCCTCCCCCCCTTGCACTTCCCCCCTCCCCCCTTGCACTTCTTCCCTTCCCCCTACCCCTGCACTTGGCCTAGTAGGATCATTGTCTGTCTTCCCCCTGTTCCCCCCTCCCTGCCTCGTCGCGCCTTGAAATACTTGTTTATAGGCGCGTTACAAATGCCATATCATATCATCATATCATATCATATCATATCATATCAGGCCCAATTATCAGGGGTATAGCTGTGTTCTGGTTGAATGATGGTGTATAGATGAAGATAAAATGTCATAATCATAATTTTTATATTTGTAGTTGTACTTGTATTCTTTTTTATATGCATGTCTGTAATTGATTCATTCTTCTGAATGGCATGTGTGTATTCGTGGTGTACCATTGGATGTCTGCTCCTGGGATGCATTTGAATTCACAAAATCTTTACAAGAGGGCTGTTTGGAATGGCTACCAAGTGGACCCATTTCATATACGTGAGCCACTGCCAGCCTTGATTATTTAGCCCACAACACTTTGCATGCTGGGACTTGTTGTTCCATAATGACAGTAAGACGTGTGAAACTGCAAAGACCAGCATGTGAAGTGCTATTGGCAGGCTGAAGGAGTCGCATATCATGGTGTCTGTTGGCAGCTCTGGCATCTTCAGGAGCCCAAGGGCATTTGCTCTACCTACCGTCCCAGGTGTAGTGTACTTGCCAAGGCCTACATTCCTAAGACACTGGAGCGTTTGCAGGTTGCCTTCTTGCCAATGAATGCAGTATTTATAGATCAACCCATGTACATACATATCTGTCACTAAAGTGCACGTGGCCATGTGTAGTTCATGGATCCATTCGGATTGCTTGATCTTTTATGAGTTTACCACTGTACACGTTCTTGTGCATTAACATTAAAGTAAACAGGTGTTCCTCCAATTAGGGAATTAAGCCCCAGGTCTTTCATGCCAGAGAAGGAGGTCACCAGGCGCGGCGTGTGTGGCCTCACAAAGATTGGATTACATTTATGACAGAGTCCATTCTTCAGTTGGAAAAAGGAAATCAGCCCTCACCTCCATTGAACACCCCCTGGCCGGAGAAATTAACTGTCATGCTGGAACGATGGCTACTCATTTCCGCAACAATGCAGTTCACATTGGCGTTGGATGGCAGAACAGTGTGAGCAGTCTCCAGTCCTCAATGCTCCCAGACAATATCAAATGTGCAGCATGGGGCGGCGGCAGAAGCCAGCTCGCTTGACAGTCACTTGTCACTCTTCTGAGCACATTTGAGTGGGCGATGGAGTAGGAATTCCTAGACTGATGGGCAGGAGTAACTAAGACTGTCAAGTAAACACCTCAGCCAAGGAATGTCCCCCATTAGCTGAGCTCCTGGTGGCACCAATATTACAGCAGGGGTAACATTCTCCACCTCCTTGCTGCCCTGCTGCTTCCCCAAGTTTAGTTGAATGTCAACTCAGCGTCAACAAAGTAGGAATCAGAGGGCATGTCGCTCCTTAGGTCCTGCTGCACCCTAGCAAGAGGGATTTAGGACTGCGTCACTCGCGCTGTCTTGCAGCTAGGTAAACCCAATGAATGGCACGAAAAGCACCTCCGACAATGACAGATGAGGGGCTCCAAACTCGGGGCCAGTGTTGTGTACATAATCACATGGAGGGGATACTGAACAGGCAGGTGTACCCCACAGGTCTGATGACTATATCTTCCAGGTAAACCCCAGAATTATTTTAAGTGCATTTCCAATGATCGTGCCGGGGGAATTGTAAATTCTGGGTCAGCTGTTTAAAGTCAGAAAAAAAGTTGTGCACATAAAGTAAGCACGGACTGGCTGGCCCCTGTCAGAAAAAGCAACAACACTCTCAGGGCAAGTAGTCCATGGGCCGAATGCGACCCTAGTTAAAAATAACTTACCTTGACGTGAAGTCCCGACTCCTGAAGTGGTTTGAAGCCTTAATCAGATTCCCACCAGTCCGGACGGCTGCCGCAGCACTCCCTCTGTCTCACTCCTCTATAACAGACGGTCTGTCACACGGTGCCAGTGCCCCTCCGGTCGTGGTCACGGTGTCAGAGTGCAAGCTCGTGCGGCTGAGGCAGGAGGGCAGAGCTTGCAATTGCTGCGCGTGCGCCCTGCAACATGCAGCGCACGCGCAGCTGTCAATGTGCAAGGCAAGCTGCGTGCCTGCCTAATGGTAAGTAGTGTTCACGATTGACCTGCCCAGGCGGTGGCCCACTGCTGTGCAGTGCGGAGTCGGATGGAAGAGTGCTCAGCCTCAAGACAGATAGTGGCAGCATCCCGACGGCCCGTAACGACTCAGCTGAGAAGGCCACAGAGAGTCAATTTGCGGTATTACAGTCCACGGGTGGCTATGACTGCGAGAGAGCAGTGATGTGCTGGGAGCGGCCGTGTGGCCCCCCTCAACGATGAAGGCGTGGGGGGCCCCCGCAGCACAGGGTCTGCAGGGGCCCCTGTTATGCCCCTGATGCAGACACACCTGGTCCAGTGACAAGAAGCCCAAACACAAATCCCACAGAAAAATCACGTGCAGAGATGATAGCAGAATCTATATGGCCGATTTTAGCTATTGGTAGAAAGAAACAGAGGAATACAGAAAGAGTTGCTGAACTTTCTTCTATCCAGGGAACCCAGTGGGATGTTCCTGCAAATTGTCCAGCCAGAAAAAGTTATACCGAGATATATTCAGAGATGGGGGTTATAGAAAACTACAGGAAGACGTTGAGAATTAAAAGAAGCACCCAAGAAGACAATTATGAACTAAATGATTATCTAGACAGCACAGCACATTTGGGAAACAACACATGGTACCAACACATGAAAGAAGTTGGAAGAAGGACGTCAGATTAGGACTGCTACGTATGTGCACTCCTGCCATAGAGCATGGGGAAGTGAAAGATCTTCACAGCAATTGAAATTGAGGTCCAGACAGCTCATTGCCTTTCGCACATAGCACTTTGCAAAACAAGAGATCAATTTATGGGAAGTGATGCTTCTCTTAAATGGGCAACTGTAAAGACAGATCCAGATGAAGATGACTATATACAAGATATAAAGACAAGAAACAAAGCCCATATGAGAAATCATGTGATCGGATATGAGAAATCAGGAGTTAAAGGAGCTGCCATTAGATGGAAAATGAACAGAAATATTAAAGGAAAGCCTGCAGACAATATTTGAATATGGAAAAACAGAGGTCAAATGCAAATTTGGGGAACAGTAAGTACTAATACCAGACGGATGACAAAAAAGGAGTGGTTATCTGTAGAGCCTGGATGGTAACTGATCGTCCTGAGTCCACCATTGTGAATGTACAAGATATATGCAAACCATTGTGGCCAAAACTTTCTAAACTATTGACATGGGTCAAAGACAGAGGAGGACCCCTGCAAATAGTGCCTTTGGACAGCTCAAAGTTGTGTTTTAGAGGAAATGGTACAACAAAAGTTGGAGAAAATCAAAAGTGCGATCAAATCTTTGATATAAGGTCTTATCAGAACTAGAATTGGCTGGCATTGGATAGAATTAATATGAAAGAATAGAAGCTCCTGTTCAAGAAGGTCAAGTGAAAACAAAAGAAGTCAGAGGACTATTGGAGAATAAAATCAAATACACAAAAAGGCTCAAATTGTGGTGTCCAGTCACGTGAGGGAATGAAGTTGGACGCAGGAGAAGATCACACCTACGCAGAAAAGCCAAACAGTACCCATACTCGTTAAAAAATCCCAGAGAACAGTACAGACTCAAAGCCAACTTCAAACATTAATTGACACTGAAACATTGAAGTGATGATGGATTAGAGTTTTAATTGGTGAGAAACTGGTTTCAAGACAAGCTCACTCGCACCTGGTTGTTCAGTTTGCATGCTGCTGACATAGGTGGAAAGTTACTGACGGGTGTTAGTAGCCAACCAATTGTAGAGGAACACGTAGTTGGGAGTCCTATAGTTTGTGTAGCCAATGGGACGTCATACATTTAGTGACATTCATAGTGGCCATTTTGAAGGAAGGGCTTAGTTGCCCCACTTGATGTGAAGTATACAATTATTTCTCTTTGTTACTCTATACAGATATAACACCTATGCTTAGTTATTCACTTAGAGCCAATCCCGCTTCCCGATAGGTTTTTGAAGTTTGCCACGTAGGATGACGTTGGTAATGACGCAGGTCAACACGGCAGCTATGACTAATGTTTGGTTTCAAGCGATTGCTGATGTTCGTTGTACTCCCTGTTTTAGTTACTTGCATTAAAACAGACAAACTTCTGCCAAGCTATTTGTGTCATCTGAATTATTGATGTTTGATTAAAATCTGCATCCCCATCCATCTCAAGGGTTTTGCTACTCATCTTAAAGGGCTGGAAGTCTCCGGTTCACCTTTGTTGATAAATACATCTCCCACGGTTTCACTAAGGGCGCCTTTGACAAGCAATGAACCATGCTGCTCTGTGGCATCATTACCTGCTGACCAGTCAGAACTTATCTGTCAATTGAATTAACCATGCAATAAAAAGAAAAATGGAAAATTAAAAAAATGTATAATCACAACTGTTAACAATGGCCGAGCGAAATGATGTAAGTCTTTGTTTTGGTAATACTTCAAGCTCATTACCTGTGCCATCTACTACTACATATGATATCTTTCAGAAGACAGATACAAAATTGCCCAATATTAAAGAGCCCTTAGAGAAGAAATCTAAAAATATCATATCATCACAAGTTCAAACACCAAAGTATTCTCACTCTTTTATGCAGTAGTTTAAAATATCTAATACAAGACTGACCTTGGCCTGTGCTGCTGTGGTTAAGAAGTATGCTAAACTTTCTTTGCAATGTTCCCACAAGATAAATATCCATGAAGCATGAACAAACTGTCTAGAATATGAAACTTTGAATGCATTAGTGGAAATCAGCACGTGGCAGCAGATTGATAATCCTGACCGGCCACCTAACTTGTCAGAATTAAAAAAACATGAATTATTATCTTCTAAATCTAATAACAAAAGTTCTGTCCAGAATGAAAAAAAATGACTACCTCTCCCAACCTGTATGTGATACCTTTGTAACCCAAGAATGAAGGTGAATCCAAATAGCAGATTTATATGGCATTACTTTGAAAAATCAAAGATTAGTACTGATTCCAAAATGACTGCCGATAATCGTGAATCCAATGTTGAAGTGATGCCAACAACGCTAAGGGTAAAGTCTCAAGTATCATCACATTCCATCAATAAAGGGTCCCAGCATACTTCACGGTCGCATCTACAGGTAAAAAACCTACATCATTTGACACTTGTAGGATATTTTGTGTAATTTTGGATCTGACAGTATTTTCTTACAGCAAAAAGAATAGTGGTAGTTTGCTAATCACTTATCCTTGTATTTATATTGGGTTTGGCCTCACATCATTCTAGTGACCATACTTTGTTACACTATATTGGAGAATTTAGTAAAATGTACTATTGGGGGTATGTTGTTGTAGTAAATTACTTAGTGGTGAGCATAATTTTACTTCCCTACATTATAACCCCATCATACACAAAAACTTCCTTTCTATTAGAATACCTCCTAGTGATCTATAGAGAGCCTTGGAACTATGCACAAAGGAACCAACAATTTTATGTATAGTGCCACCTACAGCCTGTGGCCGGTATCACTGATTTATTCACACCAATGATCTATGCGCCCGTAGGCATCATTACTGTTTCATAGACCCCCAGTAATCTATGTGTTATATTAGATTTTCCCAAACAACATGCAAAGGGGAACAAACACATACACCTATTTATCACCGCTTAGTCTGTCTGTTATTCTATCTGCATGAGCAAATTTGCAAATGTATTACCAAATAACACAAATCTTCCCCAACTCCTCATATGCAATTCCCACAACAATAAAACTCTGAACCATCTGTTTTTTTTTTAAATTAGTTATATTGCAGACAATTACAATTCATGATACAACTCTTACCATGTACATTTCAGCATTACCTGTAATATAATATGAAGAGAGAAAGAAAACAAAATACAGTGCAAATAGGCAACAAGATGACTGAAAATGCAGGGGTTTTTCTTTTTCTGTGTTATTCTGACTGACGAGTGTCTGATCTAAAAATACCAGGCAAACGATAGGACACAAAACCTCACTTCAACTTTGGATGCTTACCAAAGATTTGTAGTTCTCTCCCCTAGACGACCTTCTTTGACGCGCCTCAGAAAAGCAGGCCCATTTCAGCATGGATTGACTCTGTAATCTTGGATGTTTGAAGTGCGCGGCGAGAACAGAAGGTTCTCTTAGCCAGCACTGAGTGAGACCATGCACGTCTGTCTCAGCGCTCACTCCACCCGAACTAACTCTCCCTCTGCCAGTTTTCCCGCCAGTTTTCCCCCAGCAGAGCTCTGCACCTTCCCATTTTGCATACGTAATATAACTGCAGATACCTTGCACCAATCAAGTTGAAATGCAGCATCACCCTTCCTTCAGTACAACTGTATCTAATCTCATTTCCTGGTATGCAGGCTAACTGCTTGCTGCAAACATAGGAATACAATGAAGAAAAGAAAACTCCAGTGCACTTTTGAAAAATAAATCATTTTCACCTCATTTTTCACACAGAGATTACATTATAATGTAAATGAGTTAGCATTAGTAATTGTTAATTAAGTCAGTTAGTTATATGAATAATGTAGTCTCCTATGCATGAGGTATTCCAAAGAAGAGAAAAAAAAAACTCTGGTGCACTTTTAAATTTGCAGCTTCACATTGCTTTTTGCTGTATTATATGTACCTTGCATGTCTCCAGCCACATACTCACATGTTATACTGGCAACATAGACTGGCTATATGTGTATGCCACATTATTGCTGGCAACAAAATGCCATCACATTCATTGAGGTGCTACACACTCCAAGGCACTATATATTGCTACATTATCCCTCCTTTTCTGACAATTTGGCAAAGTTCCAAGCCACAATTGGAAGAAATCCAACTTGCGCTCTTCCTCCCTTTTAAAATGGTTGTGTATTGGGATATCTTTCATTCCCTCTTGTTGCTAATATCATAAGCAACATCTTCACCTATACAGACAAAATGATTAACCATCCTCCCATCACTAGCACCACAACAGCTAAACCCACCATAGTGTGTTCCACCCAGGTTCCCCAATTAAACATTTCCACTTCCATTATACCCAGGCTACTAACTGTAATATTGTTCTTTCTCAAACTCATTTTCACAGTATGCTTTTCTTTATGATTCAGCAAGAACTCCACATCTGGGTCTATTGGGAAAGCATCCCTTTGAAAAAACTCAATATTTTCTACTTGGCTTTCCCAAATATCATTTGTAATATGGAACAACATTAAATGCCCTATTGAAACAACTGTATCCTTTGGAACCTGTAAGTAAAATACATTAATTTCTTAACAACAAATGTTCCATGATTTAAATGCACAATTGTCAAGTTCTTCATACAGGTGCTGACCAACCATCTATCTTTGACCATTTTAGCTTGTGCCAACTCCTCACCACCAATATTGCTAATGACTACTTCACATCCTCCTGGTATACATGGATCAGATTTCAAACCACAAATAGCATCTGTAGCATCAGGAACAAATGGTTTACCTGGACACATGTCATTTTGTTCTTTAAATTTTATACATGTTTCCAAGTTCGGGATCAAGTAAACCTCAGGCTCCCATGATTGAAATTTCACCACTTCTGGAGTCTTGATTTTTATAAATGTATCTTCTTGCCAAAATCCCACGTTATGTACCCACTTAGTTTGATAAATAAGTTCAGGAGCTATATATGGGATGCATACAAAAAACCCAATTTCCATCCTTTCCAAATTCACATATAAGTGCATTGCATTGCCCATTTCAAATGCAATTTTCACTTGTACCACATCAATCTCCCTCCTGGTCAACCTTTCTATCATTTGATGAATAATATCTTGTGAAACAAAATACAATGGTATATGTCCTCGAATTAATTTGGAAATTGCAGTTTGGACTTCTCTCATGTAATTTGTCAACAATCTATCATCAGGGTTATTACATTCAGGATTTCATTCAATATCATGCTTAATTATTAATTTAGTAGTACACTGTACAACTTCTGCTTGCTCATTCGGTGTAATTGCAGTTTCATTGATAAACTTCACTTGTTCATCCAATCCACCTCTAATTCCATCCAAGGTCTTTTGGATCATTTCTAATTCGAAACTCAACTGTTGTGCTTTAGTACTTAGTGTCCCTACTGAAATGGCATTGGCTGTTGACATTGTAGTACCTATTATAGCTCCAATAAAAGACATTACCAACGAGACCGCGAGCATTACTGCTCATCTTTTTCCTCTCCTTTTATTTATGTCAGCTGAATTCACAAATGTTTTTTCTAATTGCATCAACATATCCCTTATTGACTGCTTGGTGTTCTCTTTTCTCAATTCTAGCCACTCTTTAGTCTGCTCAATTCTAATTCCTGTGTTGTTAAAATGTTTCTCCATCAAACTATCAGAATTCAAAGGTATATAAATATTTTGAAAAATCAACCTTCTTTTGCTCATTATAAATCCAGGTGCTTCTTCCACCGCAATGCCAGACGCTGGTCCGGGCTCAATGACAACCTGTGCTTCCAAAGTTCAGAGATTCCCTGCAAACATTATTATTGCCAACCATGTTGCTGGCGCCATCATCAATGATACCCGCTTTATAGGTTTGGTCTTCGCCCCCGCTGGGGGCTTTTTCAGAATTCCTCCTCGCAGACTCCAGGACTCCATCATCTCCCGCGTCCTCCGGTCCTGTGACCTCCGACCTCAAAACACAGGTTAATGATTCTAAATCAAATAGAAAAGAGACGGGTTTAGTATATAGCACAATACCAATTTCACCCTTTTACCAAAAATAAAATATTTTATCCAAAACATTTTGCTCTTTTTCTTTGGTCTCTGAAAGTAATCACATATTAGAGAGAAAACAAACATCACAACATTAAACATTAAACATATCTCAACCTTGCAATAAAATAATATCATTTGCTTCAGCCCACCCTTTTTTTTTGAATGA
The DNA here is from genome assembly GCF_040938575.1 of Ambystoma mexicanum. Taxonomy (NCBI): domain Eukaryota; kingdom Metazoa; phylum Chordata; class Amphibia; order Caudata; family Ambystomatidae; genus Ambystoma; species Ambystoma mexicanum. The sequence goes on from NC_090935.1 coordinate 327,527,999, forward strand.
TCATCACATATAGTATTTTTATTTACATCTATTCCATTACAACAATCACATCTATTTTCATTTCTCTTGTATTGGGAACTATAAATAGACCCATGTGTTTTCTTTCATGTATTTAGGGCACTTGATCTGTTTCCACTCGCTCAAGTCTCCTTACTTCATGTTTGGGATGATAGGGCTTAATTTGGTTAACAAGCACAAATTGCTCTTTTGCCATTTCACCCTCTGTTCTTAATATTTTATAGACCACTTTAGACACCTTATCTATGATTTCAAATGGCCCTTGCCAGGCAGCCAGAAATTTAGAATTTTTCTGTTTACTCTTTCCAAAATGAAATTTCTACACCTGATCCCCTACACTATAGTCTTTCACAGATGTCTTTTTATTATAATATGATTTTGCACTGTCAGCGGCTCTTTCCAAATTCCGCTGCACAAAAGCAAATGCATGTTGTAAATGCTTCCTCAGTTCTTCCATATATTCATGAACTGTAGATGCGCTTACAAGTGTCTGCTCATGTGTCCTGTATAGCAGGTGTTGTGGCAACACCATTTTCCTACCTGTCAATACTTCATGGGGGCTGATACCTATTGCTTTGGTAGGAGTTGATCTGATTGCCATCAAAACCAGAGGTAAACATAATTCCCAGCTGGAACCTGCCTCTGCTACAAACTTCTTTAATATGTCCACAACAGACCTATTACAACGTTCAACACCTCCAGAAGAGGCGGGTCTGTATGCAATATGCAGCTTTCTTTTCACCCCAGTATCTGCCATACCTTACTCATGAAAGCGCTTGTGAAATGACTTCCTCTATCTGATTCTATTCTTTGTGGTAACCCAAATCTTGAAAATATATGATTTACCAGTAATGTAGCTGCTGTTTGCGCACTACAATCTGGTGCAGGAATACACTCTATTCATTTTGACATTAAACAAACCACACTCAACATATAACGGTTCACCCTGCTCGACCTTTTTACAGTCCCTACATAGTCTATTTGTAAATCTGACCATGGAAGGGTTAAGCCTCTTTTCATCAATCAGGCTCTATGCATTGGTGAAGCAGGTTTAAATTGGGAACATACTAGACATCTCCTAGTATATAATTCCACATCTTGGGACATATGTGGCCAGTAAGCATAATCTTTCAGTATCTCTAATGTTTTTTGTGAACCTCTGTGTCCAGCAGTTATTGCATCATGTGCAAGGTGTAGCATTAGCCCTCTGAAGGAAAGGTGTACCACCCACTGTATTTGCCCTGTTATGGATTCCCTAATCATGAGTCCATTCTGTAATTTGATTCATTTTTTATTCTTTAAAAGCACTCTCAACTCTTCTTTTCCCACACAATCATTTTCTGTTAAAAGATTTTGTTCAGGGTCTATCAAATAATTATAATAGATTCCCAAAATCGGATCATCTTTTTGTGCCTTAATCAGGTCTTGATCTGCTGTATCATAACTCCATTGCACTACTGTTTGTTCTACCTCTTTTGGAGCTTTAGAGCGTGTAACTGCATCAATCTGTATTTCACCAAGTAAATGTTCAATAGGTAGCAACTCTCCCATCAGAGCCCCAATTTTAGCTAAATGATCTGCCTTATCATTTCCCATTTATCCTCTCCTGGAGTTTGTAAATGTGCACAAATTTTCCTCCAGTATATTGTCAAATCATTCTCTGACACCAATTTGTCTATAGCCTTTATCATTGTCCCATGTTTGAGAGGCTTTTTATTGTATGCAATCATACCTCTTGCTTTCCAGCCAGGCAAATATTCCACAAAGCTATTTCGTGCATAATCAGAATCAGTTACCAGGACAATTTCACTAAATTTATTATCAACTGCAGTAGTAAATGCTTTATAAATGGCTGCCAATTCAGCTACTTGACTGCTCCTAGCCCCAATTCTCATCCCTATACTGGGAATATCTTCACATTTCAACCAGACCTTTCCTATTCCTGACACCAATTGTTTATTACTGTCATTTCCAATGTGAAAAGCACAACCGTCAACATATACAGTTGGCAAATCCTTGCATGTCTTTTCATCAAAAGCTTTATGTGGTGATTGTCCAAACTCCTGTAAACTAGATTCCACTTCCACTGCATTTGATACATGTTCATCTGCACAATCATGTAGATCTGCTAAACCTTGAGCAACTGGGCTCTTTTTATTTTGGCCATACCTCACTTCTACAGGAAAGCCTTGCAATGCCAGTGTCCATGAAGCAATTCTGGACTGTGCTAAGTTGCCTGACATAATTCTTTTACTCTCTAAAAACTGCAATGGTTGATGATTTGTCTCAATGATTACCTTTTCTCCCTGAACAATAGGGTGGAAATGCTGTAACGCCCACAGAGTGGTCAAAAGGGCCTTTTCACATTCACTGAATTTAATTTCAATTTGGGAAAATGTCTTACTTGCATAAGCAATGGTTTTGTGATTCAAATCATGTTTTTGTGATAACACTGCTGACATACAATGTTCATAGAAGCCTATTTATATAAATAAATCCCTATTCTTTATGGGGTATGCTAAACATGGTGCCTTTATAAGACATTCCTTTAATTTAGCCACTGCCTCAGATTGCTCTTTTTCCCATTTCCAGGGTGTATTCAGCTTCAGTAGTTTAGTCAATGGTTGAGTAATTTCAGCATCATTTTCAATAAACTTTCTGTTATATCCCGTCATTCCTAATAAACCTTTCAAACCTTTCACACTTCTGGGGTCTTTTAGTTTTTGTATGGCCTCTACCTTCTTCTTTTGTGGGTTTAATCCATGTTCAGTCACTTCATGGGCTAGAAAATTCACCTTTTTCTTGCACCATTGTGCTTTTTGTAAAGATACTTTGGCACCTGCCTTTTGCAATTGGCTAAGAACATGTCTAATTTCATCAAAATGGCTTTTTAAGCTTTCATTTTTTATCAGGACATCATCCACGTAAACTATGGTTCCTCTTTCCACTGCATCAGGCATAGCCTTTCTTAAAAATATGCCAAATTCACTCCCACTATTGACATACCCGAATGGAGTTCTAAACCATGAATATTGGGTCTTATCAAATGAAAATGAAAATAAATTCTGAATCTCCTTTGCCAATGGCACACACCAATATCCAGATGTGAGATCTAATGTAGTAAACACCTTTGAGCCATGCACCTGAGCTAAACCTTGATCAATGAATGGCAGTGGCCATCTAGACACTGGCACTCATTTATTTAATCCTCTCAGATCTGCACACAGATGCCATTGACCATTTGGCTTTAACACACCCAAAATAGGTGTGTTGTGTGTGCTATGAATAGGCCTGATAATTCCCTGAGACTCCAAGTTCTTAATTATTTCTGCCAGTGATTCTAAACATGCCAGTGGTAATCTATACTGGGACACAATTACTGGATTTCTACTACACCCTTCCGGTAATGTGGCAACATGTAAATTAGTTAGTCCGCAATCGTATGCATCTTTAGCGAAGACATCTTTAAACTCCATAAATACTTTTCTCAATTCATTTTTATCTTCATCGCTATCACATGCATCTGCTGACAAAATCTGTTCCTCTACCATTTTTGAGAATGCTGGGAAATCTTCCAGTTGAGGAATCTCTGTGCTTTGTTCCAACTGTGTGGCTGTGTCTCTCTGTAAAGCTGCCACTTTTAAATATTTTGGCATATCAGCTTCCACTTCAATGTGCTGATTTTCTGTTTCACTTTCATTTAAATCAAATACTATATAATCCTCTTGATGACAACACACTGTCTCATTTGAATTATAAGGGTACACAGAATTCATTTTAAAGATCCCTTTGGGCTGAGAATCCAGGTATTCTGGCAACACACCCCCTGCATCTACATACCTTTCAGGGATATTTCCAATCTCCATGTTATTTAGATCTGCAGTATAATGTGATTGTTGTATGGCCAGTCCTAATGAAGAATTTTCCTCTAAATGAATATTCTGACACCCTTTATTATTCACCATAATTTTTACAGACCCCTCACCAACATCTATCAATGGAATGTATTCATAATCCAGGCCTTGCTGTTTTATGGATTCCTTCAAGCACACAAATGCATCAGAATCTTTCATCTGCTGTCCATTTTTGCACTTTAGCGTTATTGCAACCTGCTCAGTGAATGCAGGAATACTAGTATCCTTCCTCAGTTGTAATTCAATTGCATATGGGACCAGTTGTGTGCAATGATAAGCCCTTCTTTTGTCTTCAAATTCAGGTACAGGCCCACCTAGCCGTGACCATATTTTTTGATTAAGGAAATCTAACACCATACACATTCTGTGCATGCTATCATTGCCCTTGTAAACGTCATTTTGTGTTCCATTCACTATCCATACATTATGATAAATTGTTTTCGGCCCAATATTAACCTTTAGCATGCATCTGCCTGCAATTCAGTTTTCAAAGTCTGGACTGTCCAAACCAGAAACATATTAGTTTTTGATTTAAAATTTTGGGATCTCCTCCCTCTCCATTATTTTCTGCAGTAATTTCTCATTAATAAAGCTTCTTTCCTGTTCAAGCGCTAAGGTGGCTTTATTACTTTAGAATGGTTATGTATACCAATGTGAACGCATGGTTGCTCATCTTCCATGTGTATTTCAGCAAGAGCAGTGACGTGTTTTTCTGTGTCTGTTTTAGGAGTAGTATTCTGTTTGCATTTCCTCTCTTTTAAATAGAAGTGTAATGTGTGCTCATCTATTTAAGTTTGCCATTTTTTCCTAGGGTCTAAATAAATCTGTACAGATTGTTTCACATTTTCACTTTGCATTTTATCTTGACACATCAAGATAACAGTAACGCTAGTTATACAGCTATTCTGGAGGTATACCTCCACCGCATCATTCGTTTTGGCAACAGTGTGGTATTCATTTATATTGCTGTTTTGTGATTTTCTTTACTTAGGTCTCAATGGTTTTTTGGTTAAGGAAAACAGCACTCCATTCACCCCATCTATGAGAGGAGACATTCTTTTCAGGCACTCTGTCCCCATCAGAAATGGGATTTCACAAATAGATGTGATCAATACTTCCTGTTTCATTCTGTGTTTTCCTTTTTTTATGTCAACTTTGGCAACACCTATAATAGGCACCTCCTCCCCATTAAAACTATACACTGGACCTTAATTTTGCCTCACTGAGATCTGATTCTGTGGAGATTTCCCTTCATTGATACTTTTTACCAATTCTTCAGACATAATTGTGGCCTGTGCGCCGGTGTCAATCATCGCAAATGTATTGCATTTCTCTTCTACAGTGATGGGAGCATAATATCTGTCTTCAGCTTCCTCTAATATACATAAGAAGTGTGAATTCGTACTGATTTCAGGATTCACTTTTCTCAGGCCTTTTTCACTTTTGGCTAAGCACGTTGGCAAATGTAAAGAAATGTTTACCTCCTTTCTGTCCATTTCTGTGTGAGAGACTCATTTCCCCATGGTCAGAGGTTTTTTGAAGTTGGCCACTGTTCGCCCATCCATCCAGGGATCATCAGAGGTCACACTACAATCCTCCAACTGAACATGTGTAAAAACATTATTTGGTAATTTGACATTTTCTAACACTGTGCATTTGTAGTTATTTAGTATGGTACCAGTCCTTTTAACTTCTTCAAAAATATGTGGCTCAAAGAATTCTTCGGGTGATTTACCTATACCCTCCCTTTGAGCATTTATTTTTTCTGCCTGAGTTTGGTTAGTGTTTTGATTGCCCAGGGAAGGAGTTATAGCATCCCCACGTACTCCCTGTTCACTGGTATTCCCCATGCATGAGTAATTTTTCTTAAATCTGTCTCTTTGTTCTTTTGGAATTTCAGGTTTTCCTTTTTCATTTGTACAAATCTCCAATGTTTGATTTAGCTGTAGGTTAAACTGAACTTCTTTTTTAGAAGTATTTGCACTTACTGTCACATGTTCATTTGCTGGTACTTTCATTTTTAAATCATTAGGCATCTCAGAGTCATTATGCAAAATCACATCAGAGCAATCTGTTTTCTTAGCACTGCAGGTATCATAAATACTCACTTCACTTATCAGAAACCGCCCAGTCAGTGCTATGGCCTTCTGCCCCCTCCTTTGATGACTGTTTTTGTGCTGTACAGAGCTTTCCTATTTTCTCAGCCAACATTTTCACTTGGGCCTCGAGACACTGGAATCTGTCCATTTCTCCAGTATCCTCTCTCTGTGGCCTAGATCGATATTGGTTGTTTTCCCCCTGATTGAATCTATTCTGATACCTCTCAGGAATATGATTTCTATTGGGATTGTTCCTGAACTCTTGATTCATATTTGGAGGGGAGCGGGGTGCACCCATCCTTTGGTCGTAGTCCCCTGATGGTGGTGAATCATTGTATTGATGTGGAGCATAATTCATATTCTGCCTCATGTCATCTCTTTTATTTTGTGGGTACTGACCCCTATGTTGATTCCCATTATCAGTAAATCGATCCACATATCAGGGTCTATCCTGATTACCATATAACATGGTGTTGGGATCAAATCTGCTCTGTGTCCCCAATGTCTGGTAGGGACCATTATTTCTTTGATCCTGACTTTGCCTCTGGTTATTGTTCGTACCTGAAATATCAGGCCGATATCCTGCCCGGGGTCTGTCTCCTAAGTACCTAGGGCTAATCTAATTCTCTCTATTACTAGGGTCATGTGATTGAAACATTGGTGCAGGGAGTGACAATCTCTGTTGATTACCCCTTTGTTCAGGTGTCACATTATTTTTACCTGGACTTTGAGCAGACTCAAGGGACATTTTGGCTGATCTGATATCCATCACTGTTGCTGAGGGTTCTTTAGATTTTGGTCTAGTGTCTTTCATTTTATCATTTTCTCTACCCTGACAATAGAGTACCTCATATAGTGTTGTGTTCTGGTGTACAATCAATTTAAGGGAGTTGTCACGGTCAAATTCATGGACCAACTGTGATATGATGTCTTTCTGTAGCCCATAGAAGTAGGCAGTTTTAAACTCATTGGAATTGGGGTCAAAAGATACATAAAAACAAGAAAAATCTCTTTTCAAGTCTTGCAAAAATTGGCGAGGTGACGTATTAGGCCGAGCAGTAATTGTGTAAGTAACCTTGTTCGCCTCTTGCAATGATTGGAAAGGAAAAAAATGATGTCTAATCCTCTTATGATACTGGCTGTGGGAGCATCTAGAGTTAAATGAAAATATTGCCTGTATTGTTCCTTAGGTATCTGGAGAGCTTTAAATATATCATGCACCGCTTCTAACTGGTCCTCTATGCAGCACTCCCGTCCTTTTTCAAATGGTTTGATCAGAGCTTTGATGGATTTCATTATATTTATGGGGCTACTCGTTGCTATGCACGGAATTGCACTACTTTGTTATTCAATCCTGGTTTCAGGTGTATGGGATTGGTGACGGCCCCCAATAGGTGTGTCAAATCCCCCGAGGGCACTGCAACCAAGTTCATTCACTGGCCCAGTCACTGTGGCACTAGCTCTCTGTGTAGAAACAGAATTCACCTCAACTCCATTGACTGTGGTGCCCTTCCGTCTATCCTGGGACCTGGAAATGCATATTTGCTGTTACAACTCCTTGCACTTTCTAAGGAGCCTATCGGCCTCCTTTTGTAAATAGTTATTTTCCTCACTCAATTTATTAATTACCTCCTGCATATTGCCCATTTGGCATTCATTGAATTCTTTGTTTCCCTTGTATCTTTCTTGAAACATTTTAACCATTTCCTGTTCAGCATTTTGGAGATCACTTTCATTTTCACAATGTTCTTTTTGCAAAATCTGTATTTCCAAAACAACCTCATCTTTGTCTTGTCTAATATGGTCTACCAACGCCTTCAAGTGTGCCAATTCTTGTACACTATCCTCAAACAGTTTCTTGCTTTTAGACCATTGAGTATCAAGATCCCTATATTTTGAATGCATGTCTTTTTGACATACCTCCAATTCTGTTCTTAATATTTCCTCTTTTCCACTTGCCTCATCCAGATCAGTTTTTAACCTGCTAATCAGCTTGGTATCATTCTCTTGCATTTGCAGGGATCTATTTAGGATAAACCATGTCTTGGCACATAGCAGCATCAGTCAATCTTTCTCTGCATGATTATCAGCTGCATTTAATAGTCTCAAAAGGCAGACCTCAATTATGCTGCCTTCTGCAAAAATGTTGTCTAATGGTTCTTTCTGTAATTTACCATAAGTGCGGTCATGCCCTTCTGTGGCATTATTTGATACCATGTCCCATGTGCATATAACTTTGCCTCCAGATATTGCACTAGCTCTGGGAATGTAGCTTCCATTTGAAACATTTTGAAATTTACTTTTAGTTTCACACTGCTATCATGAAATGGGTTCATCTAATGCACATATGGTAGTGTGAGACGCACCTGCCACGCTCAGTAGGTGCTCTATAATCACTTCCCGGCCAGCTCACCATATATGTAGGATATTTTGTGTAATTTTGGGTTGGGCAGTATTTTCTTACAGCAAAAAGAATAGTGGTAGTTTGGTAATCACTTATCCTTGTATTTAGATTGGGTTTGACCTCACATCATTCTAGTGACCATACTTTGTTACACTATATTGCAGAATTTAGTAACATGTACTATTGGCGGTATGTTGTTGTAGTCAATTACTTATTAGTAAGCATAATTTTCCTTCCCTACATTATAACCCCATCATACACAAAACCTTCCTTTCTATTAGAATACCTCCTAGTGATCTATAGAGAGCCTTGGACCTATGGACAAAGGAACCAACAATTGTATGTATAGTGCCACCTACAGCCTGTGGCCGGTATCACTGATTTATTTACACCAATTGTCTATGCACTCGCAGGCATCATTACTGGTTCATAGACCCCCAGTAATCTATGTGTTATATTAGATTTCCCCAAACAACATGCAAAGGGGAAAACACGCATACACCTATTTATCACCCCTTAGCCTGTCTGTTATTCTATCTGCATGAGCAAATTGGAAAATGTATTACCAAATAACACAAATCTTCCCCAACTCCTCACATGCAATTCCCACAACAATAAAACTCTGAACCATCTGTTTTTTTTTATAAATTAGTTATGTTGCAGACAATTACAATTCATGATACAACTCTTACCATGTACACTTCAGCATTACCTGTAATATAATAAGAAGAGAGAAAGAAAAAAATACAGTGCAAATAAACTTCTTTTTAAAAATAGGCAACAAGTCTATTGAAAATGCAGGGGATTTTCCTTTTCTGTGCTACTCTGACTGACGAGTGTCTGATCTAAAAATACCAGGCAAACAACAGGACACAATAACCTCACTTCAACTTTGGATGCTTACCAAAGATTTGTAGTTCTCTCCCCCAGACAACCTTCTTTCACTCGCCTCAGAAAAGCAGGCCCAGTCAGCATAGATTGCCTCTGCAATCTTGGATGTTTGAAGTGCGCGGCGAGAACAGAAGGTTCTCTTAGCCAGCGCTGAGTGAGACCATGCACGTCTGTCTCAGAGCTCAGTCCACCCGAACTAACTCTCCCTCTGCCAGTTTTCCCCCAGCAGTGCTCTGCACCTTCCCATTTTGCCTACGTAATATAACTGAAGATACTTTGCACCAATCAAGTTGAAATGCAGCATCACCCTTCCTTCAGTACAATAGGCCAGTTACACAGTGAGAAACGGTATCTAATCTCATTTCCTGGTATGCAGGCTCTCTGCTTGCTGCAAACATAAGAAGTGAATGATGAAAAAAATACTCCAGTGCACGTTTCAAAAACAAATCATTTTCACCTCATTTTTCAGACAGAGATTACATTATAATGTTAATGAGTTAGCTTTAGTAATTAGTTATTGTTAATTAAGTCAGTTAGTTATATGAATAATGTAGTCTCCTATGCATGAGGTATTCCAAAGAAGAGAAAAATTCTGATGCACTTTTAAATGTGCACCTTCACATTGCTTTTTGCTGTATTGTAAATCCTGTACCTTGCATGCCTCCAGCCACATACTCACATGTTATGCTGGCAACATAGACTGGCTATATGTGTATGCCACATTATTGCTGGCAACAAAATGCCATCACATTCAGTGAGGTGCTACACACTCCAAGGCGCTATATATTACTACACTCTTCAGTGTAGGAACCATCCCTTGCAGACTTATGATCTGAATCGAACAAACTTATTGAATATTCTAGCTGAAATATCATTGCTAGAAGATTTATGTTCAAGCGATATTGATCAAGTGGAGTTTAATAATGGTCATGATGCGTCAATTGTAAATCTATGGATGTCGTCAGAGATTGTTATGAATGTGCTATGACAAGCGCGCTCGCAACTGTTTGATTTAGTTTTCCTACTTTATAAACAAAAACTATTACACCATCCAGAAAGGGAGCTATATTCAGAAGTTTTTAAATCCAAATCTACTTGTGAAGCTGACAGAATACCTATTACAGTTACATTGTATCAAGGCTCATCACATACATCAACCCAAAATCAAGGTTGGAATGTTGAAAGGTCTTGGACGCATACAAATCAGCTATCCTTGCCCTCTATTTCTACAAGTCTTTTATTTGCATCATGGAATTCCAGAGGTTATACGCACCTAACCACGATCAAAGATAGTCTCCTTTTGAATTTTGATATTGTTGCCTTACAGGAGGTGTGGTTAACCACCTCCCCTGTATGGGACAATCATCAGATTATGCTAATTCCCACAAAACTACCGATTAGAGGTCACCCGATGGTGGGCTTATTAGTACAGTTAAATTATTAATGTAAAATCTGACCATTCTGTTGTGGGCATCCCCAAATATGCTTATACAATTAGTAGCAATAGAGACACCCTCCTATTCTATTGCTGTTATAAACTTCTATTGGAACCATGTTTGCAGCAAAGATGAAATATTTCTGAGTGATCTAGAAATTGTCTTAGACTTGATCCCTCTGGACACCTTTATGGACTACACCATTTTAGCAGCTGATCTCATCATCAGATGTATTGAATCTCCCCCTTTTGTTCTTAGCTCTATAGTAATAGGTTGGAATAAACTTATGAAAGACCGTCAGTTGTATAGGCTTAACGGGTTTATAGCGGGAGCTATCCCCCCTGCCAATACATGGCACCAAGACTCTCAGGTTGCCCTAATTGATTATATGTACATCGATTATTTTCTGTGGTAAAAGAATTGTCATGATCTCTGCTTCCAAAAGGTCAGGGTTTTCCCAACTCCCTTGGAAGCAGATTCATAACCCTGGTTCCGAGTGCCAACCAGTCCCAATTGGGACCTTTTGGACCCAGTCCTGGCGCCAGTGGCACCAGGCTCATAAATATGCCCAGTCCCAGCGCTGGAAGCGCCGGGCTCATAATGCTTGGGTGGACTTACCTGCAGCAGACCATGCTGCTTACTTGCCTGCCAGTTGAGCCTCTGATCCTCTTCTGTTTGGAACTACTTTTCCTGTTGGGTGGGGCAGGAGCCACTCCCTAGGTTCAGAACACTGGAACTCTTCTGGAAAGCAGGAACTCTTTTCTTACCTAGGCGTGGCTGTGGAAGGAGACACCTAAGCACTACAGGAGGCTATTTAAACCACACCCGATGGATGAATCTTGCTTTGCGTTATTCTGCATCCTCTGCAGCAGAACGCTCATCGTGTCTTCTGCATCTGATCCTGGGCCTAAGGAAAAAGGCTTACCATCCTGAATCCAGTCTTCAGCAACACCTATAAAGACAAGAAAGAACAGGTTAGCATTACGGTCTTCAGTGACAGCTCTTCACTTACCTGGGCCATCGGCTGTCACCAACGCCTCGCGCTGCATTCTGAAAGGCAAAGGCTTACCTACTCTTCGTGCGCTCCGGAGGTCTTCACACTGCATTCCGGCATCTGAAAGACAAAAGCTTACCAACTCTTCGCACGCTCCGGAGGCCTTCGGCGCTGCATCCCGCATCTGAAAGACAAAACAAGGTGCGTTTAAAGACATTGGGGAACTTTAATACTCACGTGCCATTACTCCTTTCCACATCTAACCCAGTGGGTATTCCGGCACCCTGCAGCCGCTCCGAACTTGTACCTGCAAAATAAAAAGACAGTTAGAGCGCATCGTGAAGCAGGCAACAAGCGCTTACTTACGTGCTTCCAGGCGCTTCTATTCATCACACGGGCTCCATCTTCAACTCACTTCAGCCCGTCATCCACCATCGCCGGAACCCTGCAAAACAAGAGACATCATTACTAAAGACTTTAAAGACATTAGAATTACTCGAAACTTACCGTTCGTGCAGTAAACGACGGACAGCAGTCCTCTGAAGTCAAGAGGCCTGCTCCCCTTATCCAGTGAAGAAACTGGTTACAGCACCCTGCCCCGAGGCAGATGGAGAGCACGGCATTCACTTACCTAAGGTGAGAGCGTTAACCTTCGGGGTTCTACAGGAGAAGAGAAAGGGAAGAAGAGAGAGACATTCAATAACCCAGTTCATTAATCCCATATTTTCTATCTGCAGACATCTTACCCTTCGAGTCAAACATACAGTGCACAGAGGTCCAGCCCAAAGAGCCAGCCGTGTGTTACACATCACCTTTGAAGATACGGTATACGCCCAGTCAAGACCGGCGCCTCTACGGGAATCAGGTGAGCGTTACAAGAATTCTGTGTATTGGCTCAAACTGTCATTGATCATGACATACTTTCGCTGACCTGGCGATGCAACGATTTAAAGTTACCTCGTAGTCAACCCACCATATATGACCTTACGATCTTCCAGGATAAGAATAGATATTACTGGACTCCTAACTCATTTGATAATCTATATACCATCCTGACCTATCATGTACAGTGCCTACATTCGACTATAATTATGATTAATGGATCGTATGGTGCTACTTTGCAGATCTTTTGAAATTCTGCTAAACGTAGCAACCATAAATCCACTACTCATTTTCATTCATTTGATCGTGATTTAGCGGTACGGAAGGCCAAAAATAGAGCCTAATGTCGTGCTCCACGATTTTTGACACCTAATCAAGGAGTATGCCAAATGAAACAATAAGATGTCAATATAATAACTGGACGAAATACAGGAAAGCTTGCCTATATCAGAAAGATGCTGAATGCATGCTTGGTGTTCTCGTATCGAAGAAATCAGCCCTGATTTGGAGTCTATTGAACAATCCATTCGGCTCTTTTCAGATGGGTGCACAAATGAATGCAGTTCCCAAAGAAATATGGTCTGCATATTATAAAACCCGCTATGGCTCTCCATTTTCAGATGATTGTACTGATTTTCTCTGGAATGGTACAGTTAATATCGGCTGATATTGAAGATATTATATTTTATATTAAGAAACTGAGTACCTCAAGGGCTCCTGGCCCTGATGGTCTCTACAACTATATGCTCAAAAAACATCCATAAGCCAAGGCAAAAATATTGGTATCAATATTTACATGAACCATCCAAAGCAAACAGATACCCATAACTTGGAAACAATCAATTATTATTCCGATCTATAAAAAAGACGATCGATGTGTCCCTCAAAATTATAGGCCTATCGTATTATTGGATGCTCCTGACAAATTATTTGCGAAATTGCTGCTTAGATATTTTACTGCCTGATTACCAACAACAGATCCTCAAGACCCTTACATCAGGTGTAGGTACTTCGGTGAATCTTCACACACTACACGCGATAAAATTACAAGAATGGAAGAAGCAGCAACCATTTTATATAGCATTCATCGACTTTCAGGCTGCCTTTGATTCAATATATAGAGAGCTTTTTATGAGAAACTCTGTGATGCATCTTGTCCACCATATATCATCTATTGGATAAAACTATTTCATCATAGAACTACTATTTGAATAAGGCTCTCCCTTTATGGGAACTTGTCATCGTCCATCAATATGTTCAGAGGTCTCAAACTGGGATGTCTATTAGCCACTGCCCTTTTCAACTTTTTTATCACCAGCATGCAATATTTCTTTATGAAGGTGACCTCAGATCCACCAACACTGGTAGGAGATGGCGTCCCCTGGATGTTCTATGCCGATAATTTGGTGCTGCTAGCGAAGACATCCAGGTGCCTCCAGAATCTACTCTCCCAGCTCAGAAAATATGTTGAGATTAATATGCTGACAATTAATCAGGCTAAATGTAAAATCATTATTGATGGTAATAAATATACTCGGCGCAAAAATACAATCAGTTGGCTGCTACAAGATAAAAAGATACAAGTTGTTAATAATTTTATATATCTTGGATTGGTCATTAGTAATAACATTTCGGATTCACTTTATACAGAAGAACTCTATCATAAGTTAAAAACAGCCATTTGTCAAACACGTATTTTACAAGCCAAATACAGTAAATTTTCAGTAAACCCAGCGCTCCTTTTTTATAGACAAAAAATGGTTGCAATTTTAATTTATGCTGTCAAAACTAGGTCCTGATATCCGGAGATATTTGGTCATGCATAGATAGTCGATACTGGAAATCAGTTCTGAACTTTCCAACCTCCAGATATATATGTGCCATACGACATGAGCTGGGCCTTGCTTCACTAAAGATTATGTACATGTGGAAACTGTTATCTGCTTACAAAAGTATTTATTAAATACTAAAACCAAATGTTTGGTTAACACTATATCAATATATGTATTAAACAGCAAGCACATGAGAATGCAAACTTGGCGTTCTAGAATATTAGAATGCATGAAAAGCGCTGATATTTCAGAAACTTTATTACTAACCAACCCTATCCGCGCTAAACATTATTACTGGTTGATTGGATGATAACGAGAGAAAACTATAGAGCCCATGTATTATTTAAGGATCATAATTTTGCATCAAAAACGTATAAAAAACTAGAACCTTATCTAAATAAATGTCCAAATCCTTATTGTAGGAGCCAATATTTAAGATTCCGGCTTGATCAGTGGCCGAACAGAAGCGCTGTCTAGCAAGACGCTGTCTAATGTAACCAGAATTGAATATTTGTAGATTCTGCCTTAATACAAACCATTGAGAGACCATCAAACATTTGGTTGCTGTATGTCCTCCTTTAATAGATGCTAGGAAGAAACAATTTTTTCGCTACTTTTCCAACTTTGTAATCTGATTCAGAAAACTTTATGGGCTGGTATTTTTAATTGCCAGCAGCCAATGGTGAATATAATGGCAATTCAATGTTTGCTGTCTTTGAATTTGATTGACGGATGACTGTGAATAACAACATCTACTTCTGATACATTGAATCTGTATCGGGCCCTTGTAAATCCTGTACATTTCAAAGGAAGGTATTTGATATCACTGTATACAAAACAAAAATGTTGAATGCTATCAACTTGTTGGAATACCCATGACGCAGTGAAATTCTGAAATATATTTGATTTATTATTCTTGCATTCCTAAATATTTTAATACTGTTTTTATATTTTTGATTTTTCTTTTACTTCAATGTAAGAATTTTATATGAAGTACTACATTTTTGTCAAGAAATTCTATATAGTTTGTTATGATGTGAATATTCTTTTGTAAATACTTTTGTACTATATATGTAATAATAATTATGATTTGAAAAGTTGGTTTCAACCAGCTGAATGAAACAAATAAAACAAAATTGTAATCACATTTCTTTGGACAAGCAGTTTAAAATGTTTGAATGTGATTTTAATGAAATGAAGATTCAATTGTTATACACTTTTTGTTTCAAGTGTATGTATAAATGATTGTGAGCATAGGGCCCTTTAGGAATGTGCATATGTATTGGATGGGATCACACAGATACATTCCTAGTCCAAATAACTGAACCAACTCAGGAAGATGGCAAAGCACTGTTTTATTAACAATTATCTAAAACTGGGAGTTACAACGAATATCAACGGACATACGCTAATTTTTTCTCATGGAGATCTTTTCACAAAACATAGACTTTACATTAAAAATACATCAGAGGTGACGTCATACTACGTGGCAATAATGAAAACCCTACTAAGGATCGGGATTGGCTGAAGGGAAAAATCTAAGTATATATTCTTTAGGAACTAGAATTGTGATTGGCTGCCCTCTGTCAGGTGGACAACATATGCCTACCTCTAAAACATGTAATCTTCAGAATCATTAAATACACGGT
The DNA here is from genome assembly GCF_040938575.1 of Ambystoma mexicanum. NCBI lineage: Eukaryota > Metazoa > Chordata > Amphibia > Caudata > Ambystomatidae > Ambystoma > Ambystoma mexicanum. Next base: position 327,544,118 of record NC_090935.1, read on the forward strand.
TTTGCATTGGTTCTTAAACTATATGGTCCTTCGTTATATGGACCACTTCAATTTGTTGGCACAATTGTACCAGGTCTGGAACATTTGGTTGTCTTAGCAGCACGTAAGCCCAGACCCAGGTGCAAGGAGAAGGGGCATGACAATACCTCCCCACCCAATAAGGCCAGCATCTTTCATCGCTCATGCCTTCTGCCATGAAGATTGTCTTTGAACGTGGCCTTGCAAAAGTTTACTTGTTTTTATAATACATGGGATTGCAGACTCTCACTATCATGTTCTGGGACTACAAGTCCGAACTCTATTTTCATCCTTGGCTCACGTGACAGGAGACCACGATTTGGTCCATTTTGCAAGTTTTAAATGCTCTAAATAAATTAAACTTGGCACTCTTAGTGTTCTTTCTTTGCACTTAAACAAAGGATGATTCATTCTTCACACATTTGCTCCTTTCCAGAATAGATAGCTGACTGTGGCTGCTTCAGTCTTGACTCCAGGCCAGACACCCTCGTCTTACAGCTCTACGATTCTGCTTATATTTGCTGCAAAATAGATTTCCCTTCCCTCTTCATTGGTCATGATACCGATGTCCAGCTTTGCCTGCATTCTATTCACTATGTATAGCAAGCTTCTATGATGACTTAATCTACTTGCGTTTCAGCATCTGTACAATTATTGAACAGTTGATTTTCTGCAGCACCTCCTTTTTTGCATTTCGCATTTAAAAGTTCACTTGATTCTTTACTTCGTTATTAGTCTCTTCATTATCTTCATTATTTATCCATTTTCTTCAGCCAGTATTTTGGGACATTGTTCATACTCTTTTGTGATGTCACTGGCTTCTTTTCTCTGCTCCCTCAAATTGTCATCCCTTCAGGGATATATTCGGTAGGGTTGTCTCAATGGGTATCTTCCCTCAACACACGTTGCGGTATTGGCACAACTGCTGGTGTCAAACATGGCACAATCTCACACATGGGAAGTAGGGGGCACGGGGTTTCTTGCAGAGGCATGCATCTGATCCTCTACATTCCCCCATGTGGTCAAGTCCTCGACCAATTCCTCAATCGTTTCCACATCCTGGTATTTTCACTTGACTAAGTGTTTCTTTGGTGTCCATATCTGCATCATCCCGCTCAGGGTGCCTGCTGATTTGACATGTTCATCTACTCTACACTCCAGGTCATGAAGTTACATTGTCCATTCGGGGTACACTAGTCCCATTGTCCCATGCACTTCTTATGATTCTTTGGGTACTGAAACTTGGTTCCATCAGGTGCTACAATGCTACCCTCTATGTATTTTCTAACAGCCTCATCAGTCAGCTCCTTGGGGTTTGGTTCAGGTTTGAAATGATCTTGATCATGATCTTCAACCCTACCACCTTCTTTGTTGTTTTCTTGCATTGGGAAATCACCACCCTGACCACACAGATTCCAAACATTACTAGCACCAGTATTACTCCAAGAACCTCCAATATGTTTGCCATCCACTGTGGAATCCATGAAAACAAAGAGGCAAACCAGCTGTCATGTTCAATGTCATCTGTCTCGTCTACCATCTTGGCATGCAGGTCTGCAAACAACTTTATGGTCTCTGTCAAGGTTCCATTCTGGTCATTGTGAGAAGGTTTAAATGTGCAACATGATGACCCAATGTTGGCACAATCTCCTCCTTCTATCGCTGTGATTATATCAAGGAAATATTTATTCTGGACGGTCAACAGTCGTATGGCCCTCAGCTCTTCTTTAATGGCGTTGAATCCCTTTATGGAAGCATTGATTGTCTGCAAAAGCTCCCATTTGATAATTAACAACCACTTGGCATTCACCGCTGTTTGGATTCCAGGCATGAATATAGTCATCATTATCATAGCAATTCTGCAGAACAACTAGTGCTCCTCAGGTATGGTGTCATACGATGTTATCGATTTGGCTGAGAAATAATGTTCTCTTTTCGTCCATCTGATGAATGTTTAAGCTATCTTCTTTTTTTCAAATGGTCATCCACTTTTGGAAATTCACCAATGTTTACATCACTCTGAGGAATCACTAATCCTGGAACATGGATGAGCACTAGTAAACACACTCCACCCCAATCCTTGTGGAGCTTCATATAGGCTGTGGATCCACAAGCCCAATATCAATCCATAAGGACAGCTGGCCCTCCTCTCATCCCAAGAATGCCAATTGTGGCATTGCATTCTTTGTTATATCCCACATGGTTCTTTCCATGGTTTCGTAAACATAGTGTTGCATTAACCAATGGGATTACAACTACTGTGCCTGATTCGTCTTCTACCCATGTCAGCAGTTTGGAGTGCTTGGCCCATGACTTTAAGCATCCATTATTCACTTTCTGCACTTCTTGTATGTAGTTCATCTTGAGCAGGTGAGCTGCACAGGACACCATTCCTTCTTCCCATCCTTTCTTGGTATGCACTCATCCATAGATCAGCATTTGAGTTCATCTCCAACATCCAGGTGATTCTGCTATATCTGTCACATCAGGACAATTCATTCTCTTCAGTTTTTCAATGATCACCTTATCCTGTCCTGCAGAAGGACATACACACATTTTACTTTCCATCCAGGCTCCTTCTCCATTTGTGTGGTTTTGATGTAGTCATCTTGGTATGGAAACTACCATTTTGATCTCCATCTCAAGGTCATCCAACTTCCTTGAAACTGTCTTTGAGTAGTACATGCTGCAAGATGGCTGAGGCATTTCGCATTGTGTGCTGAAACCTCCTTTGAAATGAAAGTCCTTACTGTATTCATGGCATATGGGATGAGAGAGCAGACATAGCAGCTCTCATCAGATGCTCTTTCCCCTACGTTTTTCATGTGTTGATACCACATGTTATTCCCCAGGCGAGCTGAATTGTCTAGATAAGTATTTATCCCTTCATTATCTTCCTCTGCGTCTCTTTTATGTCTCCCATTATACTTATATAGATCAAGGAACTTGTCATTATTAGTTTTCATAGTTGGGAGAATCATAGGAGCTCTCTCTTCACTAGAAACATTAAGATGATAGAGACTGTGAAAGCTAAGGGCCAAAAAGACAACAAGAACAATCAAGCAAATATAAATTATGCATAGAAATCTGGGCAGCCATTTTCTGCGCCATCCTACTGCTTTCTGAACTCGTTCACTCTCTATAATCATGCCATCGTCTTCATTAATCATTTTTAATACAATAATCAAGTTTCTTTTATGTCTGCAACTATACAATTTGTTCAATTATAGCAATAAGGAGTCTTTTTATCGCTGGGCCATTTTTAGGATCCTGTAAAAAGGTGTGAATTTTAACATCTCTTCTAACAAGAGCAGGGTAAGATTGAAGTATAGACATAAAGACAGCAACCACAAGCCGATGAACTTCACTGTCGGCAGGTATCATGTGTTTTTATCACTTAACACAAATATTCTCCACAAAACTAATCTGCATATTAGTCTTTTTTCCAATGTCTGATCAATAACTGACATTTAGGCATAACTCTGGTACATTATTTACTGCTTCAATATTTTTCTAAAAGTAAATTATTTACATTTTGGGAATTCTCTGCTAAAATATATACACAGAGTGTTTATTGAAATCCAGTCCAAATAAAGTACGCGTTAATCCCTCCCTGCTTATTGTCTTTCTTCTTAGTTATCAATCGGGTCTGCACACATGGAAATTCTTCTTCTTGTCTTGCTTTAGGATCAGCAACAGTGGGAGGGAGGGTCTTGCCTTAATAAACATTCACGTCGTTCAAATGCAACCTTGACCGCAGAAGGGGATACATCTTCAACACAGAATGGGCCACAGAAACGTGGCTCATGCCACTTCCTGGTGAAATTTTTAATTAACACTAGGTCCCCAACATATAATTTAGGTGGTGGTAATAGTTCACTTGGATTGGTTGCTGAATCTTCTTCCGTGTTCTTAGACCGTCCCCTGATGCTTGACTTGATCTGAAATAAAATAATTACTGGTAGTCATACATGTCAAATAATCATGCATTTAATCACCTAATGTTTTTGCTACACTCTGGGTATCACTCTTAATACTAGACAGAGATGTAAGGGGCATTCTCATTCAACACCCTGTAACTAGCTCATGCTGAGTGAGGTGGCGGTCCGACCCTGGTTGATTTCGAAGGGCACATAAGGCCAGTGGTAGGCAATGCAGCCCTCCATTTTCAAAGTCAATTTAATCTTGCCAATGCTCTCTTTGACGAGGACATTGAGAGGCCGATTCATGGAATAATTAGCGCGGCGCAAGTGGGCAAAAACGTGCGAATCGCAGTGGAATAGCGAAAATCGCAGTGAACGTGCGAAAATCGCACGAAAAGCAGCGCACGTCGATTCATGGAAGGCCGTGCGCGAGAAAACCAGCGGATGTGCGAAATAAAAGTGCGCGGCGCACGTTGGCGCACGTTGGCGCACAGGCCATCTAACAGCGTGCGCCAGGTCACAGCGAAAATCGCACAGGCCACAGCGAAATTCGCACATAGCGCGGCGCACGCAATAAAAGTAGGCGGAACACGGGCGTAACACTCGGAATGGGGAACAACTTGCCAAAACGTGGGCGTCACGGGGGAAGTACAGGGCACAAGTGCGCGGAACGCCCACACGCTCGCCTACAACACGTATTCATGGAATAGAATAGGGGAAAAAAGCGCACGCTCAAACCAGCGCACAGGCACAAACACGACCGCCACAAGAAAGGAGGCGGTAGCGTCTCTGCGGCTGTAAGAAATGTGCGCCAAAAGGTGCGCCAACAAATAGCACCTATATACTGCCATGATGAATGTCCCATACTGTGGCCCTCCAGGAAAAATGACGTGCAAAGGGGTACCCACAAACACGGACACCCGCTGACAAAAAATACGTGTGCATGTATACCGGGGTGCGCGGGAAGTGTCACACGCGATTTGCAGGGTACGTGCATCACAGGGGTTCGCGTGAAGTCATTCACACGATCGGGCCTGGGGGAGCGGGCTACGTGTATTACAGGGGTTCGCGTGAAGTTCCTCACGCGATCGGGCCTGGGGGAGCGGGCTACGTGTATTACAGGGGTTCGCGTGAAGTTCCTCACGCGATCGGGCCTGGGGGAGCGGGCTACGTGTATTACAGGGGTTCGCGTGAAGTTCCTCACGCGATCGGGCCTGGGGGAGCGTGCTACGTGTATTTCAGGGGTTCGCGTGAAGTTTCACACGCGAATAGCCTGGGCGCGTGTATTTCAGGGGTGCGCGGAAAGTTTTACACGCGATTTCTGCACGGTACGTGTATTTCAGGGGTTCGCGTGAAGTTTCACACGCGAATAGACTGGGCGCGTGTATTTCAGGGGTGCGCGGGAAGTTTTACACGCGATTTCTGCACGGTACGTGTATTTCAGGGGTTCGCGTGAAGTTTCACACGCGAATAGCCTGGGCGCGTGAATTTGAGGGGTGCGCGGGAAGTTCCTCACGCGATCGGGCCTGGGGGAGCGGGCTACGTGTATTACAGGGGTTCGCGGGAAGTTCCACACGCGAATAGCCTGGGCGCGTGTATTTCAGGGGTTCGCGGGAAGTTCCACACGCGAATAGCCTGGGCGCGTGTATTTCAGGGGTGCGCGGGAAGTTCCACACGCGAATAGGCTGGGCGCGTGTATTTCAGGGGTGCGCGGGAAGTTCCACACGCGAATAGCCTGGGCGCGTGAATTTGAGGGGTGCGCGGGAAGTTCCTCACGCGATCGGGCCTGGGGGAGCGGGCTACGTGTATTACAGGGGTTCGCGGGAAGTTCCACACGCGAATAGCCTGGGCGCGTGTATTTCAGGGGTTCGCGGGAAGTTCCACACGCGAATAGCCTGGGCGCGTGTATTTCAGGGGTGCGCGGGAAGTTCCACACGCGAATAGGCTGGGCGCGTGTATTTCAGGGGTGCGCGGGAAGTTCCACACGCGAATAGCCTGGGCGCGTGAATTTGAGGGGTGCGCGGGAAGTTCCTCACGCGATCGGGCCTGGGGGAGTGGGCTACGTGTATTACAGGGGTTCGCGGGAAGTTCCACACGCAAATAGCCTGGGCGCGTGTATTTCAGGGGTTCGCGGGAAGTTCCACACGCGAATAGCCTGGGCGCGTGAATTTGAGGGGTGCGCGGGAAGTTCCACACGCGAATAGCCTGGGCGCGTGTATTTCAGGGGTGCGCGGGGAGTTCCACACGCGAATAGCCTGGGCCCGTGTATTTCAGGGGTGCGCGGGAAGTTCCACACGCGAATAGCCTGGGCGCGTGTATATCAGGGGTGCGCGGGAAGTTTTACACGCGAATAGCCTGGGCGCATGTATTTCAGGGGTGCGCGGGAAGTTTTACACGCGAATAGCCTGGGCGCGTGTATTTCAGGGGTGCGCGGGAAGTTTTACACGCGAATAGCCTGGGCGCGTGTATTTCAGGGGTGCGCGGGAAGTTTTACACGCGATTTCTGCACGGTACGTGTATTTCAGGGGTGCCGGGGAGTCCCACATGTGATTTGACAGTGTGGGTCCTCCCAGGTGTACCCTGTACACCCTCCACGGCCCCTGCAGGCAGCCCACACCACAGGGGACTACCCTGCATCCCTGGTCATGTCCCGCAGGCAGCCCACCCAACATGGGCATGCCCCCCAGCAAAGGCACATGTCTCCTTGAACTAATGAACACCAACACATGTCCCCTTGCACCCCCACCCCCCAGCACTGTGGGGCACATGCCAGCAGTCCCCCACCCATGTCCAACTCATGTCCCCCACCACCCCCACCCCCCAGCAGTGCAGGGTCACCCTCCACCAGGGCCCCACTCATGTTTCCCACCACCCCCACCCCCCAGCAGTGCAGGGTCACCCTCCACCAGGGCCCCACTCATGTCTCCCACCACCCCCACCCCCCAGCACTGTGGGGCACCTGCCAGCAGGCCCCCACCCATGTCCAACTCATGTCTCCCACCACCCCCACACCCCAGCACTGTGGGGCACCTGCCAGCAGGCCCCCACCCATGTCCAACTCATGTCTCCCACCACCCCCACCCCCCAGCACTGTGGGGCACCTGCCAGTAGGCCCCCACCCATGTCCAACTCATGTCTCCCACCACCCCCACCCCCCAGCACTGTGGGGCACCTGCCAGCAGGCCCCCACCCATGTCCAACTCATGTCTCCCACCACCCCCACCCCCCAGCCACCAGGGTCAGCCTCCACCAGGGCCCCACTCATGTCTCCCACCACCCCCACCCCCCAGCAGTGCAGGGTCACCCTCCACCAGGGCCCCACTCATGTCTCCCACCACCCCCACCCCCCAGCACTGTGGGGCACCTGCCAGCAGGCCCCCACCCATGTCCAACTCATGTCTCCCACCACCCCCACACCCCAGCACTGTGGGGCACCTGCCAGCAGGCCCCCACCCATGTCCAACTCATGTCTCCCACCACCCCCACCCCCCAGCCACCAGGGTCACCCTCCACCAGGGCCCCACTCATGTCTCCCACCACCCCCACCCCCAGCAGTGCAGGCTCAACCTCCATCAGGGCCCCACTCATGTCCCCCTGCACCCCCACCCCCCTGCCACCATGTGCAGCCCCCACCAGGTCCTCACAATCCCCAATCATGTGCGTAATGGTCAGCCTCCACAGCCAAAAAGACCTACCAAGTAACCCATTCACCCACATGGAAATGGAAATCACATGTTACACCCCCAATGTACATGAAGCAAATGAACCCATGTCCGTCACACACATATTTTCAAATTGAATGGGAAAACACACAACATGACATGCATGAAACCAATGACATGAAACCACACAGTGAACAATGTAAAAAAAAATGTATTGAAAAAAATACAAATGCCAAAGAAAGAAAACTAACTACAATGTAAATGTGAAAAAATAAGCTGCATGTCCGCATAAAAACACAAAACTAGAAAATCAAATCAAAAAAATAATGTCCAAAGTGAAATGTAAAAACTCTCCATGCAACAAAGAACTATGTACAAAAATAACAAGGGTCCATCATCACAACTGAACTAAGGAAACCTCCTAAAAAACCTACCTAAATATCAACTATATACAAAAAGTGGAGCAGTGTCCGTCGACTCCAAATAATAATAAGAACGAAAGGAAACCTAAAACTAAAGAACTATATACAAAGGCGGCGGGCAAGTCCAGCGGCTCACTCTGTGGTGTTCCGGGCCAGGGCATCATCGAACTCCTGTTCGATGTCCCGGAGGCGGTCCAGTTCCATGGCCCCGAGGGTCCGCAGGGACGACGCTGTGTCCTCCTCCAACCCCCTGCGGATTGCCTCGAGGCACTCGGCCCGCCTCAGGGCCCTCCGCATGGAGTTCTCCGCCCTGACCATTGTGAGCCGCGTCTCTTCCGCCCGCCGCCGCTCCGCACCTATGGCGTGGCCCAACCGCTGCCACACGGAAGACACTCTCTGTCCTGGGTCCTCCTGCCCTCCGGCCGATGCCTGCCCCTCCGATGTCGAAGGCCCCGAGCCTTCATGGCTCCCACCATCTTGCTGCTGCTGCTGCTCTGCCTCTGCCCGTGCACTGCCTCCTGCTGCCTGCACATCCTCCGCCGGCTGGGGTGCACCTGTTGATGTGGCCACCCCTGCTGGACGTCCGACTCCCGACTGTGGCAGGGATGCCTCCTCCACCAGCCTGGCCGCACTGTCAGAGGCAGCTCCACAGGGCACCCAGGTGACTGATGGGTGGGAAGATGGCACAGAGGACGACTGGCGCGTAGGGGGTCCAGTTGAGGAGGGGGTCGGAGCAAGCCCCATCAGACAGCGGAATCCGGCCTGGGTGACCTGTCCCAGCAGGCTGACGTGGTCAACGAGCCATTCGAGATGACGTGCAGTCTCTCCATGAAAAGACTGCAGGTCACCTCGCATGGCCCGTTGACGCAACGCCACACCAGCCAGGACAGGCTCAACCCGGTCCTGGATGGCCACGTCCGCAGGCAGAGGAAGGCCAGTTGACGTCAGCTCATCCCCTGCCTGAAAACGGGTCTGGACGTAGGCATCCCTGCTGGTGCAAGATGATGCAGGGACAGGATCGGGGACAGGATTGCACACAGGCACCTCCGCGGCCGCCTGTGCTGCCTCCTGTCCCTGGTCCTGCACTGCACCACTAGCACCAGTGGGATCCCCACCTCCAGACCCTGTCTCTGGTGCTTGCGCGGCCCCCTCCTCCACCAAACCCCCCACCAACCTGGATGACTCTGTGCCATCTTCCCCTGTTGGGCCCTGTGGGGTCCCAGCTGCCCCTTCTGCTGCCGAGGAGTCCAACTGCAACCTCCGCCTCTTGGACCTCCCCCCGGCAGCTGCGGCCTGGGACGCGGCACCGGACTCCTCACTCCCCGACGAGATGACAACACGGGAGGGGAGCCGGGCCTTGCGTCTCCGGCTGGCGGTCGGATCCCCGCCGCTGTGCTCCACAGCACCTTCTCCGCCCTCTTCATCAGTTGACGCTGCAGACAGGGAGAAACAAAACACAGGCATCAGGGCACTGTACAATGGACACATACACGCATGACAGTTGCACATGAGTGGCATTGGCAAACCTCAGACATGTCATCACAATCCCCAACAGACATGTCATTGCAACTGGCACACATGAGCCATACCACAGCCATATCGCAACTGCCACCACCATCCCCACACATACAACAGCATCAGCAGCCAAAGGGGAGCCATACATCACATGCAACACAGGAAGTGCACCACACATGTACACACACCACCACACTTGCATGCATGTCTACACCTCTGCCAAGTGTTGCACTGTTCAGACGGGCATCCATGTCACATCTGCCAATCAGGCTTCCACATACCGCTGTCACATGCATCCATGTAGCATCACTGTTGCACCTTTGACAAATACACACACATGCACATGTACACAGTGCTCATACATGCAGCCGAAAACAACATACATGCCTGACATCACGGACATGTCTACTTACATACACATTCATCCAAACATGTGTGCACGCACAACTGCATTTGCCATGCAAGCCCACACACACAAGCACCATCCATGTCTCACACATTACAGCCCTCGCATGTGTCAGCCCCACGGCCCTGTACACCCCCACCCATACTCCACCCCATACAAACAGATGTGCAACTGGCACAATGGGGAATGATCACCACACGCCCTGCTCACAACCAGGATGCATGTACACTCACCGCTCGACTCCAGACGGCTCTGCTTCTCTAGGACCTGGACGTGGAGCGCTGGGGATATGCGTTCCAGGACCCCCATCTGTTCTTCCGACAAGTGGCCCCGGCGCCCCTTGGCATCCGCTGCCTTCAAGAGGCGCCGGGCCTTGTTCAGGGTCCTGGACCTGAAGTCCTCCCAGCGCTTCCTGACATGTTGTAAGTCCCGGACTGCCACCCCCTCCGCGTTGATGGCAGTCACGATGTCTGTCCAGATCCGAGTCCGTCCTTCCTTGTCGGCGCGGGAACTTCCAAAGAGGGCATCATACTGCCCCAGGACTTGCTCCACCAGGACACCAACTTCGGTGGCACTGAAGCTGGTGCCCCTCTGCCTCTCTGGCCGGGGGTTGTCAGTGGTCACAGATGGTGTTAGCCCCGACATGACAACCCCAGAGGCAGGAGTGGGTGGGCAACTGGGTCCTGGGGCTGGGCTGTGGAGCGATGGAATTCCAGTCGGGAGTCTTCTGTTCCAGCAGGGGTGGTCACAGCAACAGCACCCCTGGCTGATGTGCAGGCAGCAAATGGCAGTGCACGTGGGCAGCAGGCAGTCAGGCAGCAGCAGATAGCAGGTGGGAGCGTGCTCGGGGCTCTGGGGGGCAGTAATTCGGCCTTCTGGGCAGGAGCGTGGTCTCCCGTGTGCTCACGCGTGGCCAGCTTGGTACGGAGTGAATTGGCACGTGAAAATCCTGCACGTCAGCGTGAAAACCGAGGAAAGGCCCTTAGCGCGTAAGCGCGTCAGCACGCATACGCGATTCCATTGGACCAAAGGCCCTCAGCGCGTAAGCGCGTCTGTGACGTGACCCGCACGGGTGTTTCCCACACAGCACGTGATGACAGAGCACACGTGGAAAGACTGCACGTCAGAGTCTCATTGCGTGTGATTGGTGGAAATGGCCGTATACCGGGATACAGGTGCGCTGACGTACTTGCGTGTGTAAGTGTCCGCGCACACCTCATATACACGTACATAGGCCAATCGCGTGTACACGCACTTTTGTCCAATTACACGCGATGAGACTCTGACGTGCAGTCTTTCCACGTGTGCTCTGTCATCACGTGCTGTGTGGGAAACACCCGTGCGGGTCACGTCACAGACGCGCTTACGCGCTGAGGGCCTTTGGTCCAATGGAATCGCGTATGCGTGCTGACGCGCTTACGCGCTAAGGGCCTTTCCTCGGTTTTCACGCTGACGTGCAGGATTTTCACGTGCCAATTCACTCCGTACCAAGCTGGCCACGCGTGAGCACACGGGAGACCACGCTCCTACCCAGAAGGCCGAATTACTGCCCCCCAGAGCCCCGAGCACGCTCCCACCTGCTATCTGCTGCTGCCTGACTGCCTGCTGCCCACGTGCACTGCCATTTGCTGCCTGCACATCAGCCAGGGGTGCTGTTGCTGTGACCACCCCTGCTGGAACAGAAGACTCCCGACTGGAATTCCATCGCTCCACAGCCCAGCCCCAGGACCCAGTTGCCCACCCACTCCTGCCTCTGGGGTTGTCATGTCGGGGCTAACACCATCTGTGACCACTGACAACCCCCGGCCAGAGAGGCAGAGGGGCACCAGCTTCAGTGCCACCGAAGTTGGTGTCCTGGTGGAGCAAGTCCTGGGGCAGTATGATGCCCTCTTTGGAAGTTCCCGCGCCGACAAGGAAGGACGGACTCGGATCTGGACAGACATCGTGACTGCCATCAACGCGGAGGGGGTGGCAGTCCGGGACTTACAACATGTCAGGAAGCGCTGGGAGGACTTCAGGTCCAGGACCCTGAACAAGGCCCGGCGCCTCTTGAAGGCAGCGGATGCCAAGGGGCGCCGGGGCCACTTGTCGGAAGAACAGATGGGGGTCCTGGAACGCATATCCCCAGCGCTCCACGTCCAGGTCCTAGAGAAGCAGAGCCGTCTGGAGTCGAGCGGTGAGTGTACATGCATCCTGGTTGTGAGCAGGGCGTGTGGTGATCATTCCCCATTGTGCCAGTTGCACATCTGTTTGTATGGGGTGGAGTATGGGTGGGGGTGTACAGGGCCGTGGGGCTGACACATGCGAGGGCTGTAATGTGTGAGACATGGATGGTGCTTGTGTGTGTGGGCTTGCATGGCAAATGCAGTTGTGCGTGCACACATGTTTGGATGAATGTGTATGTAAGTAGACATGTCCGTGATGTCAGGCATGTATGTTGTTTTCGGCTGCATGTATGAGCACTGTGTACATGTGCATGTGTGTGTATTTGTCAAAGGTGCAACAGTGATGCTACATGGATGCATGTGACAGCGGTATGTGGAAGCCTGATTGGCAGATGTGACATGGATGCCCGTCTGAACAGTGCGACACTTGGCAGAGGTGTAGACATGCATGCAAGTGTGGTGGTGTGTGTACATGTGTGGTGCACTTCCTGTGTTGCATGTGATGTATGGCTCCCCTTTGGCTGCTGATGCTGTTGTATGTGTGGGGATGGTGGTGGCAGTTGCGATATGGCTGTGGTATGGCTCATGTGTGCCAGTTGCAATGACATGTCTGTTGGGGATTGTGATGACATGTCTGAGGTTTGCCAATGCCACTCATGTGCAACTGTCATGCGTGTATGTGTCCATTGTACAGTGCCCTGATGCCTGTGTTTTGTTTCTCCCTGTCTGCAGCGTCAACTGATGAAGAGGGCGGAGAAGGTGCTGTGGAGCACAGCGGCGGGGATCCGACCGCCAGCCGGAGACGCAAGGCCCGGCTCCCCTCCCGTGTTGTCATCTCGTCGGGGAGTGAGGAGTCCGGTGCCGCGTCCCAGGCCGCAGCTGCCGGGGGGAGGTCCAAGAGGCGGAGGTTGCAGTTGGACTCCTCGGCAGCAGAAGGGGCAGCTGGGACCCCACAGGGCCCAACAGGGGAAGATGGCACAGAGTCATCCAGGTTGGTGGGGGGTCTGGTGGAGGAGGAGGCCGTGCAAGCACCAGAGACGGGGTCTGGAGGTGGGGATCCCACTGGTGCTAGTGGTGCAGTCCAGGACCAGGGACAGGAGGCAGCACAGGCGGCCGCGGAGGTGCCTGTGTGCAATCCTGTCCCCGATCCTGTCCCTGCATCATCTTGCACCAGCAGGGATGCCTACGTCCAGACCCGTTTTCAGGCAGGGGATGAGCTGACGTCAACTGGCCTTCCTCTGCCTGCGGACGTGGCTATCCAGGTCCGGGTTGAGCCTGTCCTGGCTGGTGTGGCGTTGCGTCAACGGGCCATGGAGGTGACCTGCAGTCTTTTCATGGAGAGACTGCACGTCATCTCGAATGGCTCGTTGACCACGTCAGCCTGCTGGGACAGGTCACCCAGACCGGATTCCTCCGTCTGATGGGGCTTGTTCCGACCCCCTCCTCAACTGGACCCCCTACGCGCCAGTCGTCCTCTGTGCCATCTTCCCACCCATCAGTCACCTGGGTGCCCTGTGGAGCTGCCTCTGACAGTGCGGCCAGGCTGGTGGAGGAGGCATCTCTGCCACAGTCGGGAGTCGGACGCCCAGCAGGGGTGGCCACATCAACAACTGCACCCCAGCCGGCGGAGGATGTGCAGGCAGCAGGAGGCAGTGCACGGGCAGAGGCAGAGCAGCAGCAGCAGCAAGATGGTGGGAGCCATGAAGGCTCGGGGCCTTCGACATCGGAGGGGCAGGCATCGGCCGGAGGGCAGGAGGACCCAGGACAGAGAGTGTCTTCCGTGTGGCAGCGGTTGGGCCACGCCATAGGTGCGGAGCGGCGGCGGGCGGAAGAGGCGCGGCTCACAATGGTCAGGGCGGAGAACTCCATGCGGAGGGCCCTGAGGCGGGCCGAGTGCCTCGAGGCAATCCGCAGGGGGTTGGAGGAGGACACGGCGTCGTCCCTGCGGACCCTCGGGGCCATGGAACTGGACCGCCTCCGGGACATCGAACAGGAGTTCGATGATGCCCTGGCCCGGAACACCACAGAGTGAGCCGCTGGACTTGCCCACCGCCTTTGTACATAGTTCTTTAGTTTTAGGTTTCCTTTGTTTTTTCTTATGATTTGGAGTCGACGGACACTGCTCCACTTTTTGTATATAGTTGATATTTAGGTAGGTTTTTTAGGAGGTTTCCTTAGTTCTGTTGTGATGATGGACACTTGTTATTTTTGTACATAGTTCTTTGTTGCACGGAGAGTTTTGACATTTCACTTTGGACAACATTTTTTGGATTAGATTTTCTAGTTTTGTGTTTTTATGCGGACATGCAGCTTCTTTTTTCACATTTACATTGTAGTTAGTTTTCTTTCTTTAGCATTTGTATTTTTTTCTAATACATTTTTTTTACATTGTTCACTGTGTGGTTTCATCTCATTGGTTTCATGCATGTCATGTTGTGTGTTTTCCCATTCAATTGGAAAATATGTGTGTGACGGACATGGGTTCATTTGCTTCATGAACATTGGGGGTGTAACATGTGATTTCCATTTCCATGTGGGTGAATGGGTTACTTGGTAGGGCTTTTTGGCTGTGGAGGCTGACCAATACGCACATTGTGAGGACCTGGTGGGGGCTGCACATGGTGGCAGGGGGGTGGGGGTGGTGGGAGACATGAGTGGGGGCCTGGTGGAGGGTGACCCTGGTGGCTGGGGGGTGGGGGTGGTGGGAGACATGAGTGGGGGCCTGGTGGAGGGTGCCCCTGCACTGCTGGGGGGTGGGGGTGGTGGGAGACATGAGTGGGGGCCTGGTGGAGGGTGCCCCTGCACTGCTGGGGGGTGGGGGTGGTGGGAGACATGAGTGGGGGCCTGGTGGAGGGTGACCCTGGTGGCTGGGGGGTGGGGGTGGTGGGAGACATGAGTGGGGGCCTGGTGGAGGGTGCCCCTGCACTGCTGGGGGGTGGGGGTGGTGGGAGACATGAGTGGGGGCCTGGTGGAGGGTGCCCCTGGTGGCTGGGGGGTGGGGGTGGTGGGAGACATGAGTGGGGGCCTGGTGGAGGGTGCCCCTGCACTGCTGGGGGGTGTGGGTGGTGGGAGACATATGTGGGGGCCTGGTGGAGGGTGCCCCTGGTGGCGGGGGGGTGGGGGTGATAGGGGACATGAGTGGGGGCCTGGTGGAGGCTGCCCCTGCACTGCTGGGTGGTGGGGGTGGTGGGAGACATGAGTGGGGGCCTGGTGGAGGGTGACCCTGGTGGCTGGGGGGTGGGGGTGGTGGGAGACATGAGTGGGGGCCTGGTGGAGGGTGCCCCTGCACTGCTGGGGGGTGGGGGTGGTGGGAGACATGAGTGGGGGCCTGGTGGAGGGTGCCCCTGCACTGCTGGGGGGTGGGGGTGGTGGGAGACATGAGTGGGGGCCTGGTGGAGGGTGACCCTGGTGGCTGGGGGGTGGGGGTGGTGGGAGACATGAGTGGGGGCCTGGTGGAGGGTGCCCCTGCACTGCTGGGGGGTGGGGGTGGTGGGAGACATGAGTGGGGGCCTGGTGGAGGGTGCCCCTGCACTGCTGGGGGGTGGGGGTGGTGGGAGACATGAGTGGGGGCCTGGTGGAGGGTGACCCTGCACTGCTGGGGGGTGGGGGTGGTGGGAGACATGAGTGGGGGCCTGGTGGAGGGTGCCCCAGCACTGCTGGGGGGTGGGGGTGGTGGGAGACATGAGTGGGGGCCTGGTGGAGGGTGCCCCTGGTGGCTGGGGGTGGGGGTGGTGGGAGACATGAGTGGGGGCCTGGTGGAGGCTGCCCCTGCACTGCTGGGGGGTGGGGGTGGTGGGAGACATATGTGGGGGCCTGGTGGAGGGTGCCCCTGGTGGCGGGGGGGTGGGGGTGATAGGGGACATGAGTGGGGGCCTGGTGGAGGCTGCCCCTGCACTGCTGGGTGGTGGGGGTGGTGGGAGACATGAGTGGGGGCCTGGTGGAGGGTGCCCCTGGTGGCTGGGGGGTGGGGGTGGCGGGAGACATGAGTGGGGGCCTGGTGGAGGGTGCCCCTGCACTGCTGGGGGGTGTGGGTGGTGGGAGACATATGTGGGGGCCTGGTGGAGGGTGCCCCTGGTGGCGGGGGGGTGGGGGTGATAGGGGACATGAGTGGGGGCCTGGTGGAGGCTGCCCCTGCACTGCTGGGTGGTGGGGGTGGTGGGAGACATGAGTGGGGGCCTGGTGGAGGGTGACCCTGGTGGCTGGGGGGTGGGGGTGGTGGGAGACATGAGTGGGGGCCTGGTGGAGGGTGCCCCTGCACTGCTGGGGGGTGGGGGTGGTGGGAGACATGAGTGGGGGCCTGGTGGAGGGTGCCCCTGCACTGCTGGGGGGTGGGGGTGGTGGGAGACATGAGTGGGGGCCTGGTGGAGGGTGACCCTGGTGGCTGGGGGGTGGGGGTGGTGGGAGACATGAGTTGGACATGGGTGGGGGCCTACTGGCAGGTGCCCCACAGTGCTGGGGGGTGGGGGTGGTGGGAGACATGAGTTGGACATGGGTGGGGGCCTGCTGGCAGGTGCCCCACAGTGCTGGGGGGTGGGGGTGGTCGGAGACATGAGTGGGGCCCTGGTGGAGGGTGACCCTGGTGGCTGGGGGGTGGGGGTGGTGGGAGACATGAGTGGGGGCCTGGTGGAGGGTGCCCCTGCACTGCTGGGGGGTGGGGGTGGTGGGAGACATGAGTGGGGGCCTGGTGGAGGGTGCCCCTGGTGGCTGGGGGGTGGGGGTGGTGGGAGACATGAGTGGGGGCCTGGTGGAGGGTGCCCCTGCACTGCTGGGGGGTGTGGGTGGTGGGAGACATATGTGGGGGCCTGGTGGAGGGTGCCCCTGGTGGCGGGGGGGTGGGGGTGATAGGGGACATGAGTGGGGGCCTGGTGGAGGCTGCCCCTGCACTGCTGGGTGGTGGGGGTGGTGGGAGACATGAGTGGGGGCCTGGTGGAGGGTGACCCTGGTGGCTGGGGGGTGGGGGTGGTGGGAGACATGAGTGGGGGCCTGGTGGAGGGTGCCCCTGGTGGCTGGGGGGTGGGGGTGGTGGGAGACATGAGTGGGGGCCTGGTGGAGGGTGCCCCTGCACTGCTGGGGGGTGGGGGTGCAGGGGGACATGAGCAGGTGTGCAGGGTAGTCCCCTGTTTTGTGGGCTGCCTGCAGGGGCTGTGGAGGGTGTACAGGGAACACCTGTGAGGACCCACCCAGCCTAATTGCGTGTGATAATTCCCGCACACCCCTGTAATACACGTACCAAGCCAAATCGCGTGTGATAATTCCCACGCACCCCTGTAATACACGTACCTGGCCAAATCGCATGTGAAACTTCCCGCATACCCCTGTAATACACGTACCCTGGCCAATCGCGTGTTGAACTTCCCGCGTACCCCTGTAATACACGTACCCTGGCCAATCGCGTGTTAAACTTCCCGCGTACCCCTGTAATATACGTACCCTGGCTAATCGCGTGTATAACTTCACGCGTACCCCTGTAATACACGTACCCTGGCCAATCGCGTGTTAAACTTCCCGCGTACCCCTGTAATACACGTACCCTGGCCAATCGCGTGTTAAACTTCCCGCGTACCCCTGTAATACACGTACCCTGGCTAATCGCGTGTTAAACTTCCCGCGTACCCCTGTAATACACTTACCCTGGCTAATCGCGTGTTAAACTTCCCGCGTACCCCTGTAATACACGTACCCTGGCCAATCGCGTGTTAAACTTCCCGCGTACCCCTGTAATACACGTACCCTGGCTAATCGCGTGTATGACTTCACGTGTACCCCTGATATGCACGTTACCCGCTTTGCGTTCCTTGTTTGGCTGCCCTGTAAACTGGTCCAGGGTTAGCGCAGCCCTTTGCGATGATTTAGCGATTTTGCTGGCTTTTCCTTGCGCGAGGGCGTTCTTGGGGGCGTTACTGGCGCTGCTGCAGGGTCGCTGCGATACTCTGCGCCACGGCTGGTTTGGGAGCATGAAATCCATGAATACGCTGTGCGCGGAAATCGGTTTTAGCGCACGTGCCTGGCGCAGTCAATCGCACGCGGACACTCTGCGCCAGCCGCTTGCGACACTTTTCTGCGAAATTCTATGAATTACCCTGTGAGTCTCTCACATATTCCATTTGCTTGCAGGTCATATGCAGAAAAAAAACTTGTGTTTTATACTTAATAAAAGCTCTATTTGTTCAAATAGCTCATTGACAAAATGTGGCCCATTATTGGATCTTAGTACTTCGCACACACCCCACTTCTGAAATGCTTTGTGCACTAAAACCTTTGCTGTGCAAGTGGCATCAGGGTGTGTACACTGACCTGCCTCGATCCACCTAGAAAAGGGACACACCACCACTAATAGATACCTATATCCATTACATGTCTGCCGCATAGCCGATATGTAGATTCTGAAACGGACCATTCCGTCGGGGTATTACTCCTCTAATCATTCTCAGTGTATGCTCAGCAGTAAAAATTTGACACATGATGCAATTCACCAAAAACAGTGCAATGTGTTCCAACAAATTAGGAGTGAACCAGCCTTTTGCAATATTGGCAGCAAGACTTTCTCTAGTTGCATGTGCAGGGTAATGCAGCTGTTCAACCTTGATCTTCAATAAAGTTACTGGCTTCACTGGCTTTCTAGTGCTGTCCTGTCCCCATAAAGCTTTTGTGTGGGATAAAGAACATCCCCTTCATTTCCCCAGTTCTTGCTCTTCCTGTGCTGCACTTCCCTGAATCTCTAATAATTCGGTTATCAACAGCATATTAAACCCTTCCTTTACCAACACAGTTGTAGCTGAATTTTCTTTAATATCTTCAGTATCAAAACTTGAAATTTCTGGAGAATATAAAATGCTTTTGGCTTCTGCACCTGCGGCTTCTTTCCCGCACGAGATAAAATCTGTTTGTTTAATATGTGCTGTGCATTTTACGACCTTTATGGCTACTGGGAGTTGTAGTGCCTTAATGAGTCTCTCCAATAATGACGCATGTTGCACTGGAGTGCCGTCTGCATGGAGGTTGCCCCTCCTTTTCCAACGTGCCAACGCTGCGTGCATGGTTGACATCACATAGACTGAGTCACTGTACATCGTCACTTCCTGTCCTTCACGTTTCTCGAGTACAACAATAAGTGCTATTAATTCTGCTGCTTGCACTGAAAAGTGAGATGTAGTCTTGCACTTGCTACTACTTAAAATCCTCCATGTAATCTGTGTTTCACTATTGCAGTACCTGAATGTCTTTCCCCACTATTCAAATCAATTTTCGAAGAACCATCCATAAAAAGAATCTCCTCTCCCGCTAAAGCATTCTCCTTCACACAGGGTATATCATCATAAAATTCAACATAAATACCAAAGTCATGCACATGATCACCTACTTCTATGGTTCTAGCTATGAATGTGGCTGGGATCACTATTTTACATCTTACAATTTTCATCGCTGGGTTAGAAATCATTACCTCATAAACTAAAGCTCTTTGAGATGGCAATGTGCCTGTGGGTTTCTCTAGAATGGCAAATAGGGCATGCTCCATGTAAAGGGTCATAGAGCAGTCCATGACAATACTTGTGGACTTCCCAATTGCAAATGCAGCAGCTGCCAAAGATTGTTCAGGAGGGAAGGGTCTTTTCATAAATGAGTCTAAAATCCCACTGTAATATGCAAAAAATGTGGACCCCGAAGTGGTTCTTTGTGTAAGCACTGCCGTCATTACTGACTCATTTGTGTGTGAAAACAAACAAAATTCCTCGCCATAATTGGGAATTCCTAAAACTGGGACTCTACAAATTGTTTTTTTGAATTCCTCAAATCCTTCCTCCATTTCTTTGGTCATTTCTAGTTTTGTTTTACCAACGTGTGCCTTCTTTAATGCTTGTGGCCTTGTGTTCGTACTATAATCAAACACCTAGGCTGTAACAAAATTGCACAAACCAAGAAACTGTTGCATTTATCTCACTGTGTTCGGTTTTGATGTTTTCATGATGGCCTCATCTGTCTCAGGTGTCACTTCCTTTCCTTCATGCAAAATCAACTGACCTACATATAACACCTCTTCTTGACAGTACTGTAACTCCTTCTTGCTCATTTTATATATTTTTATACTAAAATGGTTCTTATCGGATAGAGTCCTGTGTACACTAATTGTCTGTTTACTGCAAACCAATAGGTCATCTACGTACTATCTCACTTTCAAGATGGATATAGCCTAAATCCATCTGTAGGACTCTGTTAAAGATTGATGGGGACTCACAGTACCCGTGAGGCAAACAAGTATGTCTTAATCTCTTTTGATGAAATGTAAATGAAGTCAAGACTTGGGAGTCCTTATGCAGTGGGATCGAGTAAAATGCATTTTTCAGATCGATCACTGTGAAGTATCGAGCTTCTACTGGGATACTACACAATATTGTCACCGAATTAGGAACTAAAGGAAACTCAGGATCTATAATCTGGTTAAGAGGTCTCAAATCCTGGCTTAATCTCCACAACCCTCCTTTAGATTTTTTATCAGATACACCGCTGTATTACACAATGACTCTGATGGCACCAGAATCCCCTGATTCATCAGTGCTGAATTAGTCTGAAATATACCTTCATAAGCTTCTCGAGACATTGGGTACTGTTTTGCTCGAGAAAAAATCGCTCCTGGCTTAAGCTTTATTTTAACCTCTCCTATCTCCTTCAATAAACCTACGTCATAAGGACCTGTGATCCATAGGACACTCAGCACTTTTTCAAGATCCTCCTGAAAAAATACTGGTCACTGCTGCATTATGCCATTCTTATCGCCATTCGCTGTGGGACTTGTCCTTTCTCTATCCTTATCCAGTATTTAATGCTCATGAAGAATACCACTTCATCATCTCTTCGATCTTGTCTGAACATATCGTCATCAGTTATGACAGTCAGTCTGTACCTCTCCTCAAGAGCTATCACTGTTCTCCACAGTCTACCATGGGTCAAGTCCTCAAAATTAAAGTAGGGGACTCATCAACAAACGCAATGGGATGTGACGTCACCAAAAATTAGCATATCAAGGTGACATATGCACATTTCATTAAATTTGCTTTGCATAACCACCCAAATTGCACAGGACGAATGGCATTTGCCTTTCATAAAATCAACACACTCACAAAAACAAGAGAGGATATTTTCTTCTAATAGTGTTTTGGAAAATGGTAAATGGTTTGCATGTTTTAAACTCCAAGAACCAATACAAATGTTTTCCCTCGAACTTGCAGTGCCAAGACATTTCACCTTTAGTTGTTTGTTGTTTTTCGTCAGGTTATATAGTGCAGTGGTGAAGTGTCCAGTCTGCAAACCTGATGACTGCAGTTCAATCCCTGAAGTTGACTTTAATTCATAAATTCAGAGGACATTCAATGTTTCACATTTGAGCTGTGGTGCGGGACTGAGTCCCCCCTCTGAAAGAAGTGGGGGGACTCTGTCCACCCACGTGCACCCTTTACTTGATCCCTGCGGTCTACCCTCATTGTCTATCCCTTCAAGCATTGCCATTTCTTTTCGTACTATAGCTGCTTTCAAATCTATAGGAATAGTCTGTCCACCCTCCTCATCCCTAGGTATTTGTGGGCTAAATACCTCATCTGGTATCCTCACAATTTTTCCGACCAGGCCAGGTAGCCATGTCAGTAAAATGCTTACCCCATATAGAAAAAATCTCTGGATCTACTGGAACGCCTCACAGATCCACTGGCCCTGTGAATGCCAATATAAACTCTCCCATGTTAAAATAGTATATTCCTGGAGTGGTGCACACTATTCCTTGATCAGTAAATGAAATCGTAATGTCATGATTCGTCATTACATTTCGTCCTGAAATGTTAACCGCTGTCTGTTGCGAATATAACAGAGGAACGGACACGTCACATTCTACTATGGAGACTGGTAATTTATCAGTAAAAGAAACTCGACTCATAGCTCCAGAGAACCCTTGATCATTCCTGGCTATACTTGACATTATATATTTCCCTCTTGTATACACAAATGAGTTGCTCCAGTGTCTACAAGAAAAGAAAATGATTTTCCTCCTATCATCACATAGACCCTTGGTTCCTCTTGGGGGGCCTGGTGTCACAGATAGTACTGAACACATAGAGTCACCCTATTGTGGATACAAGCTCATCCCTGTCCCTGTGAAAGGATTTCCTCCTACCACAGTGCCACCTTCTATTCTAGGTGTCAATATTTGCCCTGAGTTTGCATACTGCTGTGTCTGCATAGGGGTTTGTTGCGACTGCCCTTGTGGTGGATTCATTTGTGCTTGTCCCTGCTGTTGCACTTGCTCTGCTTGTGGTGCTTGTGCCTGATATGATGTGTGATCTTGAGCAAAGCCCCCTCTGGTCTGTGTGCTGTATGGCAGAGGATAAACTGTCCCCCCTCTGGAAAATTGGCCATTGTGTACATATCCTTGGCTCCAACATACGCACGCAATATGTTCTGTCATTCCACGATTCCAAGATACTGGAGAAACCCTTCTGTAAATCCCTTCTTGATTATATCCTGCCTGAGCACTCTGGTTCTCATTCTTTGTATTTTGAAACCCACCATGGTTACTCTGAAATCTGCCTCCTCTTCCCCTATAATCCATATCTCTGCCTCATGGCGTAAACCCGTATCCACCTTTGTCCATCGGCGTGGATTATTTGCCTGTGATGTACCCATTGTTTCCTGCATTCCCATTCCTTCTCAGTTTGTCAATACCACCCCATGTATGGAAAATTCAGAAAAAAAGGTTCTGAACTAACTTGGCTTCCTCAATCTTTCTATTCTCATATTTCTTCTTGTTCTTTTCTTGTAATAGCCGGCAATGGTGTACTATTGTCAACTGTATCTCAGCCCATGGCTTTGCTTCCACCCCCACTTGTTTTTTCATCTGCCTCCGTATTGGCTTAGGCAACCCCTGACATACAATGTGGTAAAATAATGGTGCCGTCTTTTCCCACAGCTCACGAGTTAAAAGCTGCAATTTCTCCTGAATATCTTGAATATAAGCAATAGTGTCTTCATCTTCTTTCATTTTGAATGCCATAATTGCACCCATATCTGTTGTGTCAGCATAGTGTACCCTGAGGGCCCTCCAAAAATCTGCCCTACAATGAATGAATGGTGCTCCTTCATGCACTGTATTTTGTGCAGTCACACTTGAATATCCCACTCTTCTCCATATGTCATCCGCCCTCTCCCCAAGAATAGCTGCCACAAGACCTTTTAGGTCCCCTATGGCCAGCATATTTCCTCCTGTTATTTGCTCTAATTTGCATATCTATTTCCCAGCCCCGAAGTCAAACCTGGGAACTTGAATTTTAAGTTATCCTTGTCCATCTGTGGCCATGGAATGTAGTCCGGCCTTGCTCCCCCTTCTCTACCTGTGTAAGCCCTATCCCACAGTCGGATCCAACTATTAGTCTATGCATGGCAGGGATAATCATCCCAATCTGTCTCCTTGTTGGAAATGACCTTAACCTGCTTACATATGGTCGAGACTCTCCCTTCTCATTATGTGATCATCCTCAGGAACGCTCATTATATGCTATGGGATCTGGCGTTCTATCTTTAAGTTGTTCCAGATCCGACCATCTTACTTCCTTATCCATTTGCGGGCTTCCTTTAGGCGCGAACATGCTCCCTCCTTTTGCCCCAAGATTGGACTCTATTTCCTCATCTGACATGTCTAGCCCCCAACTAGTGTGACTATCATCAACCGCAGCCTTGTCTAACTCAGTCTGCTCAAAGACAATGCCTGTCGTTCATCACTGAACAGGTTAGGGTTCCCTCCTCACTTCCTGATTGAGGTACTGGGGATCAATCATCACTCCCTCGAGTTCCATAACCGCGTTCTTATCTTATTGCTAGGCCTTATTGATCCTTTCTCCAATACTTTCCGATACAAATCTTTTTTCTTCTAGCGCTACTCTAGATACTGTTGGCGTTACTTCCTTTATTGCAAGAATCTCTTCCACTCTTTCCCATCGTATTTCTGGACTCGGCCTCATGTGTCCTTTACGAATGAGACAGGCATCAAAACCTTGCTGTCTCCTTTTTCGTTCTATTTCTCTGTCTACTTCCCTTTGCTGTCTTGCATCCCTTCTAATTCTTGCCTTTGTTCTTCTCCTCTCCTTACTCTTTCCCCTCTTTCCTCTTCTTCTTCTCTTTGTCTCTGTAATCTTTTGTCCTTTTATCTTTGTACTTCTTCCTCTTCTTTTTTTCTTTCCTTTCTGTCCCTTTGTTCTACCGCTCTTTGTCTATTGTCGTACTTTCTCTGCTCTCCTGGCTGTTCTTCAATTCTCTCTTGTTCCTCCTGATATATCTGTTCTTGTCGCTCCCTACTTTTCCTTCTCTGCTCATCCTCTTTCAATCTTTTCTCTTGTTCCTTATCCTTCCTCTGTTGGTTGTCTTTATCTTCTCTTTGCCTAACTTCCTCAATACTTTTCCCATCTATCTTGAGAAATATCTGTGCTCCCATCCATTAGTTTTGTACGAGCGCTGCCTTGTCAGCCTTATCTTTTTCTCCTTTCCATCTTTTAATCTCTCTGTCTATCTCTGTCGACAAATTTGACCGCTCACTTCTTCCTTGTTTGTTTTGTGTGAATTTAAAAATATATTCCTTTGTTTTATTCTCTTCTGGACTATTGTCACTACTGTAAGCTTGAGGGGGGGTTCATATATCAGATTAATGTACCCCGTTGCTGCTCTTAATTCCCTTAAAGGATACACTCCTATCTCTTCCATAGCAAAACTCTTTGCTTCAGGCAAGGTAAGGGGAGCTGAGGGCTCAACGGCTTCCTCATTATGCTGATTAAGCATCCACCCCTCAGGTGGTGGGTCTTCTTTCATCTTGATACATTTTCCAAAGCTCTAAAATTGCTAACTTTTCTCTAATTTTTTCTTGTGTACTGTCATGCGCCGCTTTCTCACCTGGCGTCTTTGGCCCCGCTGCCGCTTACGGGCTTCCTGATTTCCGTCACGCTTGACGCTACGTTCACTAAGCGGTCTAGTCTTTTTTCCGCTAGGGTGACCGTAGTGTTTTTTAACCACTCCTCTCCCTGGGTCCAGCGCGTTGCAACCTTCCACGGTCAGCTGCTTTTCCTCGCTGCCGCGGTCTTGCTACATGCTGTTTTTCCTCTTGCTCCTCGAGCCTTCCCTCTTGCACCTTACTCTCTCTTCCAGGTCCTTCTCCGGTCCCCGCCTTCTGTTCTCTCCCTCCTCCATACTTTCACTCCTTCGTGCCCGGCTTTCTGCCTTTAGTTTGTTTATTTTCTCTTCCGGTGTTTGCTGGAGTTAACTTATCCTGGAGGGTCCTGTTGCTGCCTTCTCCCATTGATCATCTGCTTACACGCCCAGCTGCCATCAGGATACCTGCCAGTTCAAGGGTTTTTTGGCCTATTCTGGCTTTTTTCCCCCTTTTTGTCCCTCCCGGGAGGGGGACACGGTCAGAGCGCATTTACACGCTCTCACTGTGGCTTCCTCTTGTGGGAGACACGCTCAGCCTCGAAAAAAGGAAAAGGATTACACGGCACATCGAGCGCTCAGCCCAGTTGAGGAGGATTACAAATCCACAGGTGAGGAGGTTGAAGAGATAAAAAAGGGTACTACAACTGTATTAGAAGTTGGTGCTGACATGTACGCAGCTTGCAAGTATGTGGTCATGTGTTGCAGTACTGCTCTTGACAACAATCCCCCTTGTGGCCATGGCATGAACTTTTTGTCTGCTGTGCTTTTGCCCATTATGCACTATACTGTTTGAGCTTGGGCATGTGTTTTGGTAGTGTCTTGCATTGGTGCATGAGAGGAGTATCCCCCGTAATGACAAGTCTCAATTGACTGTCCATACTTTTCAGATCATTAAATAAACCTTTTACCTTGGCTTAAATCACTATTTTATTTTATTTTTTATTTATTTTTTAAAAAATGTTTATTGATTTCAACTTGAAAACCTTACAGTGTAATCATAATAAGGCATTTCAATTTTTCACATACAGTTTCATGTTGTTTTCTCTGCCTCCATTCCATCCCCCACCCACTCCCAAGCTTACCCTCATCACCACCTTCCTCCACCACTTCTGAGGGCACTCCTCCCCCGCTCCCTCTGAATTCTCCAGGCCTGTCTGGTCTGACCCAGACAGTGTAGTTACTAATTGCCTCCAGGCTATCAGCGTATATGCTTCTTCCTCCCCACACAGCTTCACTCCACACCACCGTTTCCGCATCTGCCCACTTTTGAAGATCATGCCACCAGGCTTCCACTTCTGGTCTTCTACTTGCTTTCCAGCTCATAGCTATTCTACGCTTATCTAGTTTGTTAGCCAGGTCTTTGAGTTTATTCACGTGTTTCAGATTAACCGGCCTGGGGAACGCCCCTACCATACACGTCCACAGGGAGTCCACATCCAGACTTATCTCTTTCTCCGCCATGATGTGGGCTACCTTCCCCCAGAATCTCCTTATTTCGGGGCATGCCCAGAACATATGTATCAATCCTACATTCACCTCCCCACATTTAGGACAAGATTGTATACCCGCATTTTTAAACTTAGCTATCTTCTTAGGAGTCGTGTATGCTCTGTGGGTAACATATATCTAAATTTGTTACAATCTCACATTCCTTGACACTTTCTTGTGGTACCCCTGTACCCTCACCCACAACCCGTCCCCCATTGGTTCGCCGACTTCCTCCTACCAATTCTGCCTCAACTGGGTCACCTCTTTCCCAACCCTTGACATCAACAGTTCTTATTTAAATCACTATTTGTAATGTTTTAAAATATCAAATTTGAGCAAGCACCATCAATCGCTGCTCAATCCTCTTATTTCACTGCCCTATCCATTCTTTTGATTGCTGATAATCGTTTTACTACACTTTTTCTTTACTCACAGTTACTTTTTCAACTCTTCACAATTTCTATCGCTCCTCGATATTTTACTGAACAAACAACATTTATACTAGTCACACATTTACACATTATAAACACTGTGATCGCTTCTTCCCTCGCCTTTACTTTTTACCCTATAAAGAGTTTGAGACATTACCTTACAAGGTCCTGACCTGTGCATTTTATTTTTCACTCTACCCCCATTGGGATTTGAAATGTCTCCTGCTAATTCCCTTAAATTAGGACTCAAAGATGGTATTTCTTTATCTTAACAATATTCCATTGTTACTCAAAATTATCATTATCTTGTCCCCTTATTTGCCATAACCCTTAGTCTACTCACCATTCGTTAATTGACCGTAGGACTTCGTTATTGATGACTCCTCTAATCCAACCACTTCGCCTTCCTTCTGCAGAGCGCCCATTGAAACTGGGCAGGGATATCTTCAGAGGGGACCTGCCCACCATCTCGGTTCTTCTTGCAAGTTTAATTCCATTCGGCCACTCTTCACAGGAAACTCTGGGATGTTCCAGCTAATAGCAGAGAATGCCTGATCGTCCCAAAAATCTGGAACTGAACTAGTTTGGATCTTTAAACCATCCGCACCGCTACCACGTCTGCTTAGGGCCCTTTAGGAATGTGCATATGCAATGGATGGGATCACACAGATACATTCTGAGTCCAGATAATCAAACCAACCCAGGAAGATGGCAAAGTACTGTTCTATTAACAATTATCTAAAACAGGGAGTGGCTCCGGAATTACCAGATCACCGGGCTGTAATGCCCCGGTAATTCCATCAAGTCCTGAGCAGGTAAATCCCTATGGGTCCGGCGGCAGCCTGCTGGTTTTACCATCACGGCTATCGACGGACTCGTAATGAGGTCCATAGACTTTATACTACAAATATGTCATACTATGTGCCAATAATGGAAAACCTACTAAGGATCGGGATTGGCTTAAGGTGAACATCTAAGTATATATTCTATATGAACTAGGATTGTGATTAGCTGCCCACTGTCAGGTGGACAAAATATGCCTACCTCTAAAACATGTCATCTTTAGAAACATTAGAAACACAGTTTTTCATTGGTTCTAAAACTATAAGGTCCTTCATTATATCAACCACTATAATTGGTTAGCATGCTCGTGCCACGTCGTGAACATTCAGTTCACTTAGAAGCATGTAAGCCCAGACCCTGGTGCAAGGAGTTGGGGCATGACACTACCACCCCACCCAATTAGCCCAGCATCTCTCATCGCCCATGCCTTCTGCCATGAAGAGTGTCTTTGAACTTGACCTTGCAAAACTATACTTGTTTCTCACTATCATGTTCTGGGACTCCAAGTCCGAACTCTATTTTCATCCTTGACTCATGTGACTGTTACACATCCCTGCAAATGGTCTTTGTGGGCACGTACCCGTTTGTGCGGCACTATGCTTTCGAGCAATTCCAAGATGGATGCCCGTGAGATTCCCCGTGCTACCTGCAGCGGTCCAGTTTTTGCACGTCTCTTCGACGTACGGCCAACTGCTCACGTAATTGAAGCGGACGGTGCTTCGCGTCGCTTCTGCTTTTGGTGCTCTGTGAGTTCGCTTCTGTAACTTCTACTTACCTCCACTAGTCAAAACTACTTGTACCTTCCGTTTCTCCTAACTCTGTTCTCTCCCCTCATTCAGATTCTCCCTTCAGCCTTTGCCTGCACACCGTTCATTCAGATCAATCCGGCAGACCTGTTTGTTTCCCGTCTCATCTAGACTTCCGTTAGAGTAAGTTTAGTCCTTTTAGGGCTCCCCCCTCTCTCCGATCAGCCTACTCACCTGTACATTCCTTCCAGAGTCTCCCGCTGCTCCACGATACATCCGATCTCCATTTCTGAACAGTCTTCCTCCAACTTCGTTCCTTCATTGGTGAGAGGATTACTTTCTGCTTCCCCTTCACTGTTCTCATTTTTCCCTCTTCTGACATTCTGCTAATTTTCCCTTTCCCGTGCTCTTAGGAGAAGCCTCCCGTGTGAAATCCTTTTCTGCAATCCGTAGGGGAAACTTCTACGTCAACTTCCTCCCTATCCAGACGAAGGGCGACTCGACCAGGGTTTTCTTCCCATTAGAGGGTTTCCCTGGCGGACCTGCTCTTTCTCCTGGGTTACTTTATCCTGGGTAGGAGAGGTCAGGACTGTCTCAGGGAAACTTTCACGGCTGCATTGGTCCTCCCATTTGGTTTCATCGATCTGTCAAGGTGAGCTCTGTAGACTTTTACAACAGCTTTATTACACTGCTTAATACAAACATAACAGTGACAGCAGACCACGATTTGGGCCATTTTACAGGTTTTAAATGGTCCAAATGAATTAAACTTGGCACTCTTGGTGTTATTTCTTTGCACTTTAACAGGGGATGATTGATTCTTCACATGTTCGCTCCTTTCCAGAATAGATAGTTGACCTTGGCTGCTTCAGTTTTGACTCCAGGCCAGACAGCATTGTCTTGCAGCTCCACAATGCTGCTTATTCTTGCTGCAACATAGTTTTCCCTTCCCTCTTCATGGGTCCTCGCTTACTAAATTCATGATACTGATGTCCAGCTTCTATACAATGGTGGCTTTGCCTGCATTCTATTCACTACGTATAGCAGGATTATATGATGACTTCATCTACTTTCGTTTCAGCATCTGTACACTTATTGAATGGTTGATTTTCTGCAGCACTTCATACACGTGTAATCTCCTTTTTCGCATTGAAATGTTCACTTGATTCTTTACTTCGTCATTAGTCTTTTCAAGATCTATACTTCTTTTTCAGACAGTATCTTGGGACGTTGTTCATACTCTTTTTTGACGTTACTGGCTTCTTTTCTCTGTCCTTCCCATATTCCTTTAGGGAGTTCCTTCCTCAAATTGGCATCCCCTTGGGGATGCATTCACTAGGGTTGTCTCAATGGGTATCTTCTCTCAAACACACATTGCGGTATTGGCACTACTGTCAAACCTGGCACGATGTCAGGCCTCCAACATATGGGAGGTATGGGGTGGGTTTCCTGCAGAGACATGCAGCTGCTCCTCCACAATTCTTATGTGATATTGCAAAGGTTTCTGTTTGTAAACCATAGACAATTAAATAAATAATAATAATAAGCTCTCTTTCAACT
Source organism: Ambystoma mexicanum (assembly GCF_040938575.1). Lineage (NCBI taxonomy): Eukaryota > Metazoa > Chordata > Amphibia > Caudata > Ambystomatidae > Ambystoma > Ambystoma mexicanum. Next base: position 327,574,254 of record NC_090935.1, read on the forward strand.
CAGGAAAGAACATGTTGGTGTGGCTCGGTCACACACTTTCAGACTTGTGTTTGATAACCAACTACTTCCCTCCTTGAATTGAAGTCAGGGTGGTATCCTTAAAGCATTGAGGGCAGTTTTGAGGGCTTCTGCTAGCACTGCTGCAAATACTATACTATACTAGAGTTACCTGGCATGGAATCACAGGGCCATGTTAAGGTCACTACTAGAGTGTACTTGGCTATTTGTGTGGGGTGAAATATCGAATATCAGTGTTTGGAATTGCTTCTCAGATTTTGGAGCGGAGTCAAAGAGTTTCCCTTTATTCAGCAGGTGTATAATACACTGAGCTGTGGTTACCCTGATCTATGGCAAAGAACTGGTTAATAAGCACCTGCAGGAAATGCTGGACCTCTTTCACTGAAAAAGGTGAAATGCCGCAGAGATGCTCTTGGAATCTTTCTCTGTCACTGAAGTCTTTCAAGCGTGGTTTATGGAATTCCTGCATGGGCGGATACTTGTTTTGGGACAGGTCTTCCATCTTGGGTCCCTGCATTCTGCGAAATTCTGTAGTGATTTTTTAGGGTTGCAAGTCCTGGAAGAGTGCATAGTTATCTGCTCTACTGGAACCTACTTGTATATTTAGTTTTGTATAAACGTGGTCAAATAAGAAAAAAAAGGCCAAATGCATCTTGAGTATTTGGGCATTGTCATTTAATTACGTATGCATTAGCACCTTGAGCGAGTGGCACCATCAAGTCAGGAGGTTCGCATGTGGGTTGTTAATTAAGTATATTAGAACCCGGCTGCATGGCTTTGTGCTAAATCCAGTATGCTTTTAGGAAAAAAAAGCCCTCCGAAATAAAAGTATGCAGAGAGGGCAAACCCGAGTGTGTCATTGGGAAAAGGGTGGAGGCACAGAGGAGGCATGAACAGATACCAGGAACGTGGTGGGAGGATTGGGGTTGAAGCAGTTGGGACTCTGGCAGCCCACTGGTGGCATATGAATCCTGAGAGCTGTCAGGATCCATGGCTTCAGTAGCACTTACTGCCTGGAAACCCTGGACCCTGATTGGTTGCCAGGATTGCAATGTTAAACCCAGAGCGCAAATCTCTGGTATAAGCCTGTGTTGCATTCCGCCCTCCAGCACCACTCCCCTGTGTTGCTGTGTGTGTGTTCTTTGTGAGGTGTACATGTATGTGAGAGCATGTGTGTCTGTGCGCACAGGTGACATATGTGACTGAAAGGGTTGTCATGCTTGTGCGTGTATGTGAATGTGGATATATGTGCACACACATAAAAAACACATGTATGTTTGTGTGTGTGCATATGCTGCCAGTGTTTTTGTTTATGAGCGTGGAGATAGTATGTGCCTGAGGCAAGGATGATTAAATGTGTGGCAGTACAAGCATTTGGTTTGAGCAGCAGTGTTAGTGCTGACATATGAAGGTAGCAGCATATACACAGCTGACATACATTCTTGGCACTAGCATCATGAAAGTGACCTACAGTGGCAATGCGGACATATAATGGGGGCACAGATATCATGAAACTGATTTCAAGAGTCATTGTGGTCACCAGTGTCATGAAAGTGATTTAAAGTGTTATTGATAACATATATTGGGGGCACCAGCATAATCGAATAATTATAAGGGACAATGCTGCTATATATTGAGGAATGAGCATCATGAAAGTAAAATAAAGAGGCAATGCTGACATGTTTGTGTGCTCCGGCATCACACAAAGTGGTTTAAAATGCAATGCCGGCCTACACTGGGGGTAACAATGTCATGTACATGGTTTAAACTGACATGCTGACATTTATAGGAGCCCCAACATTATGAGAGTGATTTAAAGTGACAAGCTGCCATATATTGGGGCACCAGCAAAATGAACGTGATTTAAATTGTCGGCAGTGGAACATATTGATGACACTAGAGTCAGTGGCAATGATGATGTCCAGTGTGTGCAGCAGCATTAGGATCCTTTGTTTATGGTGCCAATTATGACATGTACTGTGGAGAATAGTCAGGAAAGCATTTTGCAGTGGCACTAATGACACATAGTGTGGATACCAGCATAGGGACATTGTTTACCCTGGCAATGATGGCACATGTTGTGGACACAAACATCATTAAAGTGTTTTCAAATAGTAATTTTGATATATACTGTGGTCCACAGCATCATTCAAATATTTTACAGTCACAATAATGACACATAGTGTAGGCACCAACATGATGAACGTGTTTTAAACTGGCTATGGTGGCATATTGTGGGCTCACCAGAATCTTTTACGTGTTGTAGAATGCTCCTATATGCTGTTGGCGAGGTAGCATCTATTGTATTTTGTCATGTGTTCTTTACCCTACAGATCTGACTTCAAATTGTACGGTGTTTATGGATCAAGTCATACAAAAAGGCAGAACAACGAGCAACCAGAGCAGAGGTGCTGCAATATTGTATTGCTGATTTCTGGAGGTGCAGGTACTCTATTGACAAAGAGGGTGCGATTGTCCAACTTGAAATAATATGCCATCTCCATTTGTTTTAAGAACACGTCCTCGTTAAGAATGAGTATATGTCAATTTTTCTGTGGAAGGTGTTTTAAAACATAAACACAGTTCACGCTTCCAAGGACAATACGTAGAATTCCATCAAATTGGGCAATAATAACATTGGGAAATAACACCTGTCATTGTAATAACACTAATTGCTGCTAAACTAAAAAAACGTAATCCCAACTACTCTACTTTCAACATTGATGGCAACATAATCACAGTAGCTAAAGAAGTGAAAATGCTAGGTTTTTACCTTGATTCCACCCTAACCTTGAGGAAACAGGTAAACTTTCTTGTATCATCCACCGCCTGTACATGCAAACTTATCAGGGAATGTATACCTTTCCTAACACAAGCCAGTTGCATTATCCTTGCCAATGCCCTAATATTGTCAAAACAAAACTATTGTAACACCCTATACTTGGAAGCTAACAAATACATTACCGACAAAATTCAGATACCGCAAAATAATGCCCTTAGAACAGCCCTGAACGTACCTACTAGAGAACATGTATCTAATATGAGAAGAGAACAACACTGGCAAAATATTAGCGACAGGTTCCTACTTAAAACAGCCTCGGTAACATTCAAGTGTCTCAATAACGCAGCTCCCCCTTACCTTACAGAGAGAATAGTCAGAACAACATCAACTCGCCCTTCCAGAGCCGCTAATTCCCACTGCCTAGAGATACCCTGGTTTAGGCTAAAAAAACAGGCGGAAGTAGCTTCCCGGTAAAAGCTGCCCAGTACTGGAATGCACTCCCCCGTGATCTCAGAATAGACACCAGTCCTACTACAGGTTAGGGCGTAACATTCTCAAATGGCTACGATCCAACGACCATTACGACTAACCAATACGCAGTAAGGTACTAGCCTTTGAACTCTGTCTATTTTCTATTATTCTGTACCTGATCCCCAGCTACTTTGTATTCTTTCGTATGTACTCTGTACTGGATGCCCAGTTGTATTGTACCCCTCTTTTATGCATGCATATAAGTATTATCTGTCGAATGTGTAATGTATGTTTGTACCTCACCTACATTCCCCAATGTGTAACTACGCTTTTAAGTATCCTTTGTATTCTGTTGCGCCCAGTTACCTAAGGGTTTAAGGGTTTGGTGCGCCCTACAAATTGATAAACAAAGAATCAAACAATTAATGTTATACAGACCTTTGTATGCGTGGAAAGAAGATCCGAATTAGGCACACAATAGGGAACTCTTCCACTTAAGATGAAATCTTGGAATCTATCAAGCAAAGAAAGAAGGGTTCCACAGACAAATGGCTTTTAGATAGAAGTCCCTATAAGCATGTGGACATCTGCACATGTGATGTGGCATACATGACCTGCTGGTCAATCACTGATGAAACTAAGGGACACAGAATACGAGCACTAAATTGCTTTCACTCTCTGCCCAATTTTCCATAGTGCTTTAGGCATAATACAAATAGGCCCATTTCCTAACCAATTAGTTTGACATGCAGTCTGGTTTTGATAGAAGTGTGCACTATCCCGGGAATGAACAGTTTCAGGTTCAAAAGCAAATATTTTCCTTAGCTGAAGAATGTAAAATTTGGCTTTTAATTTTCCTGTCCAATAAAAGTCAGAACGTGTTAGCAAGCTCCTATTTCAGTGGCGTGTGGTAAGTGGGTAATTTAAAAGGGATTTTTTTTATTTATTCAGACTGTATTCGGTTTCTGTGACATTCACCGAGGCAGTCGATCAAGTGATTCCTGTATGTCGAAATCTACTGAGAAAATGGTTTTGGCGGGAAAACACGACCTGGGTGTTGTATTAGAACATATGTTGACAATTCCCAATTGCGAATGTGTTGTTGTGATGAGGTGTCAACAGATATAGGATTGGAAACGAGAATTATTTTAGCTACAGATTGAAATAGATTAACTGTATTCATTCCATGTTGATACCCTATGTCTTTCACAACACCGAGATGTTCATAATTTTTATTTATTTATTTTTAATTAATAAACCTACTAATACTTATCAAACATATTCAATTTCATATAAAAACCAAAACGTGTCCGCGTTGACTGTTTCATTTGCTCCCCTCCACAGTCTGCTCATAATGTCACTCGATTTCACGCCATCAGTCAAGTCTGATTTTCTATCTATTGTATTTTCTTTTATGATCAAAAGAGCAGTGTTCTTCACTGCATATAAAAAATAAAAATAAAATACATACGGAGACCGTCAATAACATCGGACCTACATTTCTACTGCTTGTGACAGACAAGCCTCCTAATGAGTAAAAAACTAAAAAGCACATTTATCTAGGGCATGCCTGTATGCACAGAGGTTTTAATATGAAAGGGAACATACTAAATGAATTCACTGAACTGCTGTGATGGAGAATAACCCACGCACTAAGCCTTACTAATGCCTCATACTACAAGAGGAACTGTGGGGGCTTAAAGACCATATTTTGCTGGCCTCAGAAAAAATGGAAGCTTGGGAACAGGTCCTGCACAGATTTAATGCTAACAGTCCCGGAAAACAGACAAGTTAATTTTTGACTAATTCTGTGTCATGTTATGTTCGTCTGAAGACATCACACATTTTTCTGGTGATTTTTAGGGAACAGAAACAAGGGGTCATAATGCATTCCAAACAGTCATGACGCTAAAGGGCTCTATTGTAGGAAACCAAATGGAATATTTTATCAAAAGACACTTATTTGGGGCATTTACTGTTAGGTAATATGATATCATATGGCATTTTTAACGTGCCTATACACAAGTGTTTCAAAGCGCAACAAGGCAAGGGAGGGGAAATAGAGGGAGGACAAAAACCAACGATCTTAATAGGCTAGTGACATTCAAATTGCACAAGTGCAAGGGAACGGGGAGGGGAGAAGTGTCCATAGTGGGGGGTGAGAGGATGGAGAACTGCAGATCAAGGAAATGGAAACAATTAAGTAGTGCAGCCAACGGGTGGCAAGTGCGGGTTCTCAGAAGTGCAGACAAGTGTCTAATAAGTGCAGGAGAGGGGACTGTAGGGTTATAGATGTAGAATACAAACGCAGGGAGTGCCAAGAGGCAGTGCAAGTTTGTAGCAGGACAGGCAGGGACCTGGGACCGGATTCATAGGGTGGCAGGTGACCAGTGCATGTATCAGACAGGAGATCAGCAAGAGAGAGCAAGAGAGAAGGCAGTGCAAAGATTAATATTTAGAAAGAGGCTGTTGCAGTAGTCCAGCCTATAGGGGACCAGAGCTCTGGAGACAGTTAGCTTCTGGGGGAAAAAGATCTCTTAGCCAGTGGCTAGATATCTTAGCCAGTGAAATCAAACAAAATAATGTTATATAATGTTTTAATTGGAAAGTCATTACATACATAATCAAATGAAAACCAAATGTATTACAACTGTGGCCGCATACTATCCTATAACCAAACTGGATATTCATTTCTTGGGTCCCGTTAAACTCTTGGAGCAGTTGTTGAAGTGAGCGGGAACAGTTGGGAGTCGCATACCGATAATTTAATTTTTTACTGTTAACAGAAACACTACTTTTTGCAACCTTTTTCAGGGACGTCATTTCACCAAAATGCCTGGGGTAGCAGAAGTGACATCACATGACCCTTGACAGGAAGTGATGTCATTTGACCCACCCCGAAATGATATTGCGGGAAGCGCAGGAACATGACTTTTCACCCGTTGACAAAACAGGAAGTGGCATCACATAATGATATGATAGGTTATTTATAACACGCCTAATACCCAGAGGTTTCTAAGCGCAGACCTGGGGGTCGAACCTGTGTTGCTTCGTGTCGTCTTGCTTCCAAGGTGATGTGGATATGTTATTATATAGCACTTACGCTTAAGCGCTTTACATAGAAAAAATATACACCCAATATCATCCAATCTGTGTTGGTACTCATTTATCGACCTTAGAAGGATGAAAGGCTGAGTTGAGTCGTTTAAGAAAAGACTAAATCAGTGACTAACCCCCTGAAGTGTGTCTGAAATAAACTTTTAATGAGTCTAGCAATTATTGTATAGAATTCCAGAAAGATACATTATTTGGTATTCCTTCTATTTCTTATTTAGTGTCAGTGCTGAAAGTGTTAGCCTTGTGGCACTCCTGTTCTTATTTTTCTTATTTTTTTAAGGGGCCTGAACAAGAAAGCCAGCCACTCCAGAGGTAAATAACCACATGGTGCTGGCCACAGCCCAGGAGGTTGCATTACAAAAAAAAAAAATGTAAAAATAAAAACTTTGTTTTTTCCATTTTCTTTTTCAGAGGTCGCAAGGGAGACCTCAGAGGTCGCAATTGCGACCTCTGGAGACCCCTAAATGCCATCCCAGACCTTTTTCACCATTCTGGAACTGTTCTTTGTGAAGTTAAAGCACACTTCTCCACTTTACCATCAAGTACATCTGAACTGAAATCCGTTTCAACTTAATTGGCTCGCTCCCTTCCTGCCTACTCTGTCCTCCACTGGGGCACAGTTCTACTTTTTATTTTGGTACATGTTTACCACTGCCTTGGAGGAGCATCACGCTCCGCAGTATGCCTGTTTGCAGGCAACACCCTGCTGCTAAGTGGGATCCTGTTCCCACTCACTAGGAACATAAGTTCCACGCTCGACAGGCAGTCGGTTGTCTGGCAGGGATGTTGCCAAGCGGGGCACTGCCCCTGTTAAGTTTGGAAGACAGCAGGTTCAGCCCCATGGAAATATGCGGGTTGGTAGTGGGCGAGTGTGACAAGAGGCCAGTTATATTTTGTATCTATGGGTTTGGATGAAGAGCATAGGGGATGTAGTGGTAGCTTGTCAAATATTGTTTCTACGTTTTAGTTGGAGAGGGGATGAGGAAAAATAAGTATTCAGTGATGTTAACAAAAACAAAATGACAAACCTTTTTTTAACAAATAAATAAATAGAATTGGGTCTCTAAAAGGGGGGATGAAAAAAATGAAGTTACAAACTGCCAAAATAAGTTGGGAGAGAAGACTAGAGTGGGGGCTAAGAAGATGACCCCTGTGTACAAGCTTTAGAAAAGACAACATGGTATAGACATTTGCCAGGTGCTGTCATAGTGCTCCTACCTGTTCATAAAATGGCACCAATTTGATGGCAGATCCTGGATCATGCTTATCTAATGCCTATACAAAAGCATAAACTGTTGGCTTTGTCAATGATTGTTCTAAATATAAATCCAGTACAGGAAACGTTGCAAGTAGACACAAATTATAGCACCAAAATAGTGCCAAATGCAGCCCAAAACTGGGCTACTTGCACATAGGTTCCTTCTACGTGGTTTTCTGTAACCGAATTACGTCACTATTGTTCAAGCCAATTAAATTCACTAGATCCACTCTGGCATGCATGAGACACAATCAAAAGTCTGACCGTAGGTTGCACGCATAGCTCTACAGTATGTGCATTACTCCACTGGAGGAACATACTACTTAGAATGAGGCTAACTGAATTACAAGGCCCAGAATTCAAAGAGCTGCTGCCTGAAAAGCTAAAGGCTGGCCAGTTTGCAGCCCTGGTCACACGCCAAGTATTTACTCTACAAAGGTTGCTGGTTTGGCGTTGTAGCCAAATAAGTTCACTTACATATTTAGAGCTCTGCAGAAGTTGAAAAAGAAACAGAGAAATTAGCACATGCTTCATGCTCATGTTTGGGCCACGCGTTTAATATGAGGCCTAAGTGCATACAGCAAGTATGTACATTTAGCAAGAAGCTAGAAGCACTATTAAGGAAGTGTGGGTGATGAAGTTGTCATGAGTAGTCAACACTAGTGTTCTTAAGTTGCTGCGTGTATCCTGAACTGAACTCTGGGAGTAAATGTGTTTTATGAACTGGCAGAGACATCTTAGTGGAAGAGGAAAGGGGGAATGTATGAAGCTACATATCACATTTCCTAGCATCAATGACTGCCGGCGATTGGTACATACCTGCAAGAACCAGGTTTAACTCTGCAGAAGAGGAAACGTCCACACATTGTAACAATTGGTAAAATGTGTAATAAACCAGTGACCAATATGACATACATGGACACACCACATTCCCTTATTGCAGCCCCACCTCTCTGACCCATTAACCTTTTGCAGAGTTTGACCCTTACAGTAAAACTAAGCAGGCCAAGAAGTATAGATGGCACATCAAGCAGGAACATGTCTTTATGACACTAAACACCCTAATTGGCAAATGTGATTGGGCAGGTCACAGGTGGAGAGGAAAGGAAGAAGATGGGAGTTACGTTGGATGAGGTAGGTTGGCGGAAGGCAGATATGGCAGTTGACAGATGAAAAGAGGCTGGGATGGGAGTAGGAACATGACATTGCAAACAACAGACAATAGGCAGCAGATTAGTTAAGAAAATAAATCCATGTGCAGGCCAAAAGTAAACTAGAAGTCTATATGGGTGGAATCCTATTTAACTTGAAAATGGATTGACTGGATCATGTAAAAAACAGGACAGCTGATAATGGCACAAATACACAGCAGTGCTCTTTAGTGCTAAATTTGATAAAATAAGTTGCACTGTATTATCAATATAAACAAAATGTGCCTCATTGCGTGTGTGGTGGTAATTCAGGGGAAAATCCACTGAATTACCACCAAGATTAGTGACTGTGATCACGACTCTGTCTCATGGACTAACCACAGCATTCTGAGTGGTGGTATGGCAACGTGAGTGCTACTTTTTGTAGTCCATAATACTCCATGGGGATTTTGGTGGATTTACCCTGATCGGTAATTCCACCACAGAAAATCCACCAGTTTTTTACCTTAAAGTGAAGGATTTACCTCCATCATCATTCTGGAACTAAATCCTCTACTTCAAAGCCAGACTCGTCATTCAGCTATGCTGTAAATGAAGCAGTAATTCTGTTGCTACCAAAAAGAAATTGCAATAACGGAATTACTGCTACTTTTCGTCTGCACCGCTGAACTTGCCCACTTATATTGTCAATCGCTGTCAATTACCTTGAAGTGCATTCTTACTGTGAGGACATCGGAAGGAATCATAAGACTGCAAACAATAGCCAGTGTGTGTTGCAGCAGTTATCAACGGTACACAGGGCCCTCCTCTGCTGATTACGAAGCCAGGGGTAAATGCTTTCCACTGTCGTACAATTCTTGACTGCAGAGATAAGAAATGCCAAGCGGTTCATCACAGCCGGTGAGTCGAAGGGAGAGCCGGTGAGTCGAAGGGAGAGTCGATAAGAAAACAAACTTTGTTGAAGAAGAATAGCAAATGGCTAATTGTAGAAAAGTACAAAGAACTGTTAATATGAGAGGGTAAAACCAGCTGCAGAGGAGTCCGGCACCACGTGGGTGCTCACTTGAGAAACTCTGGACAATTACCCTATTGTTGAAACTACCGTTACCAAAAAGCCTTGGGAACGGGACGAGAAAGGTGTCAAAGTGGTTATACCTGGGTCTAGCAAAATCCTCTGTAAAGTTGAAAGTGTTTGACCGTCAGACAATTGTAAAGCTAAAGCAAGTGAATCCTGCATTGTAAGAACGTAATAGAAATTGTGTGATTGATTGTGTGATTGATAAAAGTTGGCCCGACGGAGCGTTGCTAATGGGAAGGGGCGAAGTGTGTTGACAAAGGTGAACACGGCAGGGGGATGTCCACAGTGAACGGTTTAAAAAGACATTAAGACTTGTGAATTCAAGGAAAACCATAGTGTACCCACCAGAGGGAGGCTGACGTTAAAGAGGGGTCTGAGCCCCGAAGAGGGGGATCCAGGGGTGAAAGGACATCACCCAACGTCCATTTAAAAATGAACTTTGATTTCTTATTTTTGAATACATCAGGTCCTTGAAGGCAAGAGACTTTCTAGAGAAAAGAGACTTGACCATCGATGGTCCTGATAGCTGAGAACAGAACTGTTGTCTCGTGCTGGGAAAGCTCGAGAGTGTGCTGTGCTCAGGAGTCCCACCTTGTCCCGTGCTCAAAACATGGGGAAGGGAGACCCCTGGTTACCCCACCCTGACTTATAATTTGTTAACCCTTCTTTCTTTTCATGTGAATCCTATCCCAGACTCTTTTTGTGTTTAGTTGTAAGGACTGGCAATTGTTTTTTGTTGTTGTGTAGGCCCCTTTATTTGACCAGACACCACTAGGACTGCTTTATTTTTCATTTGCTGGTTGTAGCTTGCTCGCATCTTAGCTTTAGGTTTAGATTAGCCGTTTTTCTAACCTGCATACCCGGTTTAATGAACAGCCTTGAACTGCGATCACTTGTGTCTGTCTTTACTGTTGCCACCATTAGTTCCTTACAATGTGTAGAGCAGCGGTCTTCAAACTGTGGGCTGGACCCCTATAGAGGGTCCAAAAGTATCTCAATGGAGGGATGCAAGGCTTTTCCAAAAGGGAGCACAGTGATTGCATCTAATAGAAAATATCAGCAGATATGGCATCTGGCGGGGGGCAGCAACCCTATTTATACTCCAGGGGGGCATGATAACAATATTTGTACTCAAGGGGGCTCGGCATAAAAAGTTTGAATATCACTGTTTTAGAGGAACTGGCAGCTGCCTAGTCTTGTATTTCCTGACTTTGCTGTAATGAAGGCACTTCTTCAACGTCTACACTGACTTTGAGTATTCACTTTATGACACAATAGTGGTGATGAGTCATATTGCCTGCAGGCCACTAAACCCATATATTAATGGGTCAACTGGACATCACACTCCCTCTAGAGCTCATGGAAGAGGCTTATGGAAAAATGGATTCAGTGCTCACTCACCTATTGCAACAGATCATCCCTGCAACCAACCCTTTATTATTGTTAAGAAAGTATGAGCGCTAGCGGAGCCGATGGTAAATAATGACATCAGACCATCCATCATCTGAAGAAATTCTCTGCACACACTCTCCTTGAACACTGCTTCAAGCACCAACGCAGTGTGTGCAGGAAAAGCTGCCGTGTGATTCAATACATGACGTCTCCCAGGAAACAAAAATAAAAAAAGACCAAACACTCACTGCCAGCAACTGAGGTGTGTAAGCTTCAATGCAAAATAGAACTGTTGAGAGACTCATTCATAACGTCCGTCCATCCTTGTCTCTATACTGTAGAAATGAGAGAAGTATGTCATTTATGACGTTAGCCCCTTCCCGCCTAAATACTGCAAGAAAAAGAGACGCTACTCACTAAGGCAAGCCTACCAACCTTATCATGGAACTATCGAATAATAGATGAATCTGCAAACTCAAGATGAACTGAAATGGTTTAACTAAAGATGACAACAACAAGCAACATCACTGCCAAACTGACACACAGATGCACTATACATGAAACAGATATGCACTCACCATGAAGATACAAAGAGACTAGGTCAGATGTGCATTTAGAAAAGAAGACTGTTACCTGCATTCAATAGACACTAGAAACATATCATAATCAATGTACATGATGTAACGTAAGATGCATAAGAATACATATAAAGCTTGCTAAACGCAGAAATACAACAGAAACGAGTGCCATTTTGGAGAAAATGGACGGCACAGCCACGTTAGAGTGAATGGAGAATACGAAGACAACTCGAAGATTTAGGGAGATTCAATTTGCCGAATTAGTGAAAACACAGCCTTGCACAGGCCAACAGTGGCTAAGAAGCTCCCTTCCAAGGCTACTGCTGAAAAGGGAGGTGTGGATAGCTCTGAAGAAGAACAGAAGATAATAGTTCTCAAGCGCAAGGCATTTCTCTCTTTGATGAAGACTTGTTTTCACTTGACCTTCTTGAACAGGAGCTTCTGTTCTTTCACGTTAATTGTATCCAATGTTAGCCAATTCTAGTTCTGATAAGATCTTGGCTTTCTTGGCTCAGCCAACTCCTTAGCTGAAATATATTGTTTAATTAATTTGTGTTTGTAACTGCAACACTGAATTGAGACCTTCCTCGTTGTTCAAGACTGCTTTATACGTAGTGGAACATTCATTCTTTATTTAATCATATGTATCTATGAGGTATATATGTATATGTTGGCACTTGCCGCAATCTATTCACTATAAGCTTGTGGCTAGCTTCATGATTGCCTTGCTGCTTTCATTTCATTGCATCTGTACACATTTAAACTAAGTATCTTCATCATGCTTATGTCATAAGTCTCTTCATCTTTATCCCAAGACGTCACTTATCCTTTGTACTTCTTTGTTCTTCATAAATCGTCTGTCTCGCTGGTCTGGTTATCTTCTATATGGAGTCGATTCAGCTTTGTATGACGTCACCATTCACCCTGGTCATTCAGTTTCTTTGTTTCATCAGGAATCGTGTTCAAATGGCCATCAAATTGTTTTGGATGTAGGTATGGTTTCCTCAATGGGTACTTCACTTTCCATATTCTCTTAGGTATAGGTATTTTTATGGGTACTGCAAGAGTCGTTGCTCTTCTTCTTGCTTTCTTATTGGTGCAGTATACGTCACATACTTTGGTTCATACTTTTCAGGTAATGTAGGCGGGGCAGGTGGAGTGGAGGTACTTGGCTCCTCTACAGCTGTATATAAAGGAATTGGATAGCATGAATGTCAGGGAACCACTGGAACTTGCAGCTGTCTTGAACGGCCCAACCGCAGTGGCATCTAAGTCTATACAACCACATATACCAAAGAAAAGGAAGGCGCACATCCTTGCTACAGAAACTTGAGAGATAGATATGAGATAGTTAACCTGAGAAGATGCTTCACTTGTAGCTTGATAGGGCTACTGATGAATGAACGAACATGCTACACATTTAATGTGTTATGCCGTGAACGTGGGAGGTATAGGCCTTCAAGCAGGGTGCTGCAATTTCTCCGGAGAAAGGTCAATTCAAGAGGACTACAAGTTGACTTAATCTAATGGAAATTAAAATTAGACTGAGGAGGACCTGCTCTTTATAATTTCTGAAAGAGGAAAGAAGTGATGCAAATCGTATGCCTTATTCTTGGTGAATGGGAAGGCTATAGTGATGTTGGTGGTGGGGGAGTGCAGGCAATACACTGATAAACCAACAGGTCTGGAACAAAGTCTTTCATTAGCACCCTGGAAGGGGGCACTGTCCAATCAGGATGCTCGGAATGCGAGCTGTTTTGACTGGTACAATCCAGCATTCTGAGCAAGCAGTGCAAGCAGAAGACCCTTCACTACTCCCCCCCTCACCTCTTGGCATCCATGTAGTTTCCTACGCGGGTGCAAAGAGTATTTCTTTTTTTTAAAGGAATTTACTTTGATGTACGGCCTAGTGGTTCACTGAGTCAGTTTTCAATGTTGATGATGTCACAGACATCAATATTGAAAACGTACTTTGGAACCACTGCGCAGCGCCGGGCTGTGCAGAGGTAGGTTTCTTTTTATTTTTTTAAAAATACATGCCATTAGCACCCACGTAGGGAACTACACGGGTTCTAATGGTGATATGGCCGTTGGCAGCACCCCAACCCTATTGGTAATTTTACCGCTGCCAGTGTTAAGGGACCCTCGCTACGCTTAGGCCCTTAACTTGGGTGCAAGGCTGTTACTGACAGAGTCAGCCCACAGCCCTGGGAGATATCACCCCAATATTTCACACTGAGAGAAATAGACATTTGAGTGAGCACATATGAAAAGGTCCTGAGTAAATGTAAGGCACCAATAGAATTCCAAGGGAAAGGCGCACTAGGTATTGCATAGGTGACAAGAAAGGATGGCAACCTACTCTGCTGTGATGATCAAGCAGAGTTAGAATTTGGCTTGATCCCAGTCATGAGGATCAGTTATTACTAGAGGAAAATGTTGAAGCTCCACAGATATGGCGATTGAGACAGATGACATAGCCTCCTGGTTACCAAAGGTCTTCATGGAGGAGGTGGGGAATCTAAGAGTTTTCTCTCATCTGAAGAAATGGGTGGGGTGAGACAAGATATGTTTGTTCATAGACCTGAAGTCAGTATCTCATCAAATATACCTGCATCCTAGCTCCATAGGCCAGGCACCATTAATCAACCCCCGAAGTCTCTTCAGTGATAGACACATTCAGCAGACAACCGCACAACAGGTCCACACCCAACTGCCATGACTAACCCGGATAAGTAACCAGGAACACACTAGGTACAACCAACCATCGACCACCAATCCCACAGGGCAAGTCAGCCTCCAGACCTGGAGAGGAGGCGAGATTGGCCCAGAATATTGGTAGATACCATCAAACGGCAACCAAAAACCCACGCCAGAGGCATCGCCAAACCGACCAACTTACTAACCCATTTCCCCCCTTCCTGCTCCTCCAACATAGCCAATGCCACTACACATGAGTAGGGGGTAGCCACACTACACATAAACACACTGAGAACTAATCTAACGTTTGTGACCTACCAACTCTCGGAGATTCTGGAAATAACACTAGGGGGAACACCCCTGCACATAGTCCATAAATCCATCAACACTACACAATTGCAAATCAACACCATGTACTCCTAACAGCTATCAGTGCTCTGGACTCCTTATGGCTACAACTAACCAGTGCGCATGACTCCAACCCCACGCTAACATCCCACGACACACACACCAACAAACAGTAGCACTCTTCCGAGGTACTGAGTCCTACCAATATGGTTACAACACACAGGTCCTCCCAAACCAACTCCCACGTGCAAGACAACACTCACAGATGCCAGTTCCTCCAGGCCCCGAACCTATCCTATCATCCTATCCCCACTAACACACCCAGCCTCCTCCCTTGCATAGCCACTTGAACACCTGGAGACTGGTCTTTGGTGGTAGTGGTGTGCGGTATTCATAAGTATAACGTAGTATAATATCAGTGGCAAGCATGTTTCAAAAAGTAATGTACAAGAATTTTAAAAAAACATGACAGGTGTGCATTAGTATTAGGATGACATCCTAGTTTTCGGAGGGGATACGCAGGAGCATGATACAGTACTGAATAAGGTGTTGTGGACCATTCATGAAGCAGGTCTCATGTTGGGTGTTCTGACCCACGTTTGGACTATTATGCTACAACATTTGGTGCTGTGGGCTTAGGAAATCCAAGATGGCCGAAAAAGCCCACATGTGCGCCAGAATCTAGGAAAACCGCGCAGTTGTGCACACTAAAATGGTTGCCTAACTTGCCACCCACCAATGCAAGCAGGATGGGCCGGGTGCCATGAGTGAAATGTGTGCCAAAGGAAAAACCGCACTTTAAAATCACCTTTTGTTTCTCTGAATGCCAGCTCAAAATGCCTATTTTCAACACATCCAAAAATCTCACTGAACACCAGCGGACATCTGGCAGAATAAAGTATTGTGGGCATACAAAATCAGGAAAGAGGATGAAAAGTTATATTCTGAAGTGACTTGAAGGTTTATAACAAGACTGGCTGAGCTGTGGATTTCAGCAGTTTAAGTAAATTTGGACTGAAAGACACTAAAAATCTAAATGTTTAAAAGAAATGAGTGACCTACTTTTGAATAGGCTGCAATTGTTTAAATGTCATAGTTTTAAACTTAGAATCAGCATTCTAGCTGCATATGTAAAAAATTGTTAGTTATTTGAATGCAGAAAACTGGGGAACAGAAATGACATGTGGCTAAAAACTGGCTTAAAGAGATTCCAATTTTGCCTGGCATCTACCCCCATCAGGAGTGAAACTTGATTCACAATTAACTTCCCAGGCCTGGCTGTTTCATGCTGGCCACACTAAGGATATGCCATCTCTCTGATAATTGAATTAAGGGGAGCCCCCACAGAATACAGGAGCTCTGAACAATGCAACCCCCTTCACCCAGGCAGATGGTTTATTGCAGATGTCGTAAAACAGCTTCCTCTTGGCAGAAGCTGGGAGGGGCAGGGTCTCTGAGCTTGGCAGAAACTGGAAAGACTGGTTTCTGTACCATGTGACCTGAAAAGACACACCCCGTAGCCAGAATATGGTTTTAGAAAAAGATGGATCATTCATAGAGCGGAATTGTGAAAATTATTTAAATGATACCATAATTCTTGTGATTTTTCTGCCCACATTTTAAGACGTGTTAGGACCCAGTGGTATGTTCAGGGGGGTTTTAGCGGAAAAGAGGATATTACTCAAAATGTGTGCATGTCAAAAATTTGACACTTCATCAACTAATGTCCATACTCCTTGCGCACATGTGTGTAAATTTGGGTTAATGCCCGATATTGCGAAACCAGTTAAAAAGTGCAAATGCCGCCATTTTTGAATGCAAGCTCCCAGGAAGAGCAGATTTGGACAGGGTACACCTCCTGTGATATGTGAGGGGTGCATATGATTTTAAAACAATATGTACCTCTGCAAATATGTATTTGGTTCAAATCTAGATTTGTGTGCAAGTTGACAGGAGGAGTGGACTTTCTGCAGGCTGTAAAATGACATCACTCTGACACAACTTAGCTCCCCCAATCAGGGGAGAAATGAAAGCTTGGCCAATGACAAGTGGAGAGGGGTAGAGCTTAGTGATGCTGCACACACACCCATTTTAAAAACAGATAAAAGCAGACAGACAGGACAGATAGGGACCTTCAAATCCATTTGCTGCGGGACGCTCTGCCGGGAAAATCCATACTTTACCTCCATCAATCTCTAGAGAAAGCTGTGCAGAAAGATCCAGACTTCAAATCCATCAATCTCCAGAATCCAGAGAGAGAGAGAGCTGACCCAGATCACTGTGAAGTGCAGAGACCAGACCAGAGTCCAGTATAAAACCTGACCAGATCCGTGGCGAGGCCCATTCTATTTCAAAAATATATTGTGAGTACCTAGCAAAACTGTGCAGAACCCAATCTCCCACTTAAAATAATTTAATGCAAGCTATTTTAACTTGAGTAAAGCTGTCACCTGTCATTTTCTAGTTGCTAGCTGTCACTTGTCTTTTTGAACTTTAAAATTTAAAATCTGAAAAACAACCTTTATTTAATCGCTCATATCTCCGTGACCGTTTGTGCTAGAGACTTGCAGTAACTTTCCTCTGAAAGCTGAGAATCGTGGCTTTCCTAGGAACCTAGAACCGCATTCTTTCCCCCGATACTTTTGCTGTAATCGCGAAAAACGCACTCGCGAATTTGCCGCGATTTGCAAAATTTCTCAACGTGTGAAAACAGCAGTTTTCTTGCTTTCAGTTGCCAAAAATTTGTTTAACCTGCTAGTTACTCCTAGATCCTTGCTAAAGCGAGCCTGGACTAATATTAACTTGATAACACTCACCCTGAACCTCTAGAGGGAATTAAAAGCATTTTAGCGTATTTTTCAATTCATTGCCAGCACATATAAAAGCATTTTGGGCCTGTGTTTCCAACTTCTGTAGTCTAAGCTTGCTGGGGTGAACTGAATTACATTTGATTGCATTTCTGAGAACTGTGTGCTTTCCTTCCATTTCCTTGCATTGCATAAAGGGGGAGAGGGGATTGCCAGAGAAAAGTGATTACATTGTTTTGTTGAAGTCATATTGAGTATTTCTATACTGCATTTCATTCATTCAACCTTGCATTTCCTTGAACCCCATAAAGCATTCTCTACCACCTTATTCTTCAATTCCTATTTACAAGTGTGCTAGTGCCAGACTATCCATTATTGATTACTGATCAGATTAAGTGTGATATCCAATTATTAATTTATTATAAAGTGTGATATATATCTATATTGTTTAAATTCTCAAATAAACCTTTTAACTTGCAAAACAGAACTACTTCTTGGCTCAGTGGGGTCAGGGGGATTCCAATAGAGGGGTGTTATATAGGGGTAGTCATCCGGAACGCATGAACTGGACATAAAGATATATTAATAAGGGTTTCCATTCAGTATCCCAGACTAGGCATTGACTTAGCTGTAGTGTTGAATTGAATCCTCTTACAAATTGGGGGCTCATGCCGGACGTTTGGGTTAGATCTATCACTTGTGCAGATTAATACAGTGTGCCAGCTGACCAGATACACTATCCGGTCGGATCACCATGCTGTGTTACGCTGTAAAGCACTCCTCAAAGGAACGCTCTAAGAAAAAGGTCTGTTTTGCAAAAATAAAATACTAATTTCTGTAAGTCAGGACAGAGACCAATCTCTAGAATGACGACCTTAGTAGACATGAAAATAGCCAGAGAGCACTTCTTACATCAGTTATTTGTGAGAGGTGAGTGGACTCACCAGGACCGCAAGGTCTGGTTGCAGGCCATCACGCAACAGGTCACTGAAACAGGGTCAGATATATGGGGAGATCAGGGTCCCCTACATGTGGCCCTGAGTGAACTATACATGGCTCCTAAAGCTAAGGATGAACAAGACAAGATGGTTAGGATAGCGGCATACCTGTACCTATATATGGGAGACATGCAGGATAAATGTACTGAAAGCCAAGATCTGGCGAATAAGCGACAGATGGCGTTAGAGAAGGTCCAATCTGACCTGGTCTCTTCTGAGCAGAGGCTGCAGGGGAGCCAGGAGTCAGAAAATGAGAGTAGACAGCACATCATTAAAATAAAGAGGGATATGGACATCCTGCAACAGGAAAAGGCTGACCAGGATACCAGATTTCTGACCTTGCAGAAGGAGTACCAAGAAGGTTTGGACTCCCTACTGCAGAGCCAGAAAAAGCTGGAGCAACAGTTAGACTTCAATAGGGCATGTGCTGAGCAGGTAGTCACCCTGCAAAGCCACCTAGATAGGGAGAAGGCAGAGAGCAATAAACTGATTTTGAAAGACCTGGATACCCAGGCAGAGTTTGACCAGGAGTGCCAGAAAGCTGGTGCCTTCCAAAGGCAAAGGGACGACCTGGCGGCACAGATGCAGGCTCTTAGTAAGGAAAGGGATACCTTAGGCCAGGAAGTCTGCCACTTAAGAAGAAAAATGGAAGAAAATCACCTGGCCCACCAGGGACTGGGTGACCTCCAAAAAGAACACCAGGACTTGCTAGAGCACACCAGGAGGGTGGAGGAGGCTCTGGCAAGAGAGGAGCAGGCCAATAGGGACACAGCTCAGGAGGTAACCCTCCTGCAGCAAAGACTGGCCCAGTGCTCCAGGACCAATCAGGAAACGCAGAGAGAGAATGAGGCTCTCTGCCAGCACAATGATAGACTCCAACAACAGGTAGCGATGCAGGAGAGACTGATAGAGTCTAGTAAGGCCTTAACTGAGGAACTGAAGGCGCAGGCTCTTGCATTGCAACAGGGAGCAGGGGCGGATAGAAATGAGGTTCACTGGGAAAGAGAAACTCCTGAGCATAACCCCAGGAGCCCTAGTACCAGAGGCCTTTATTTCTCTCAGTCCCTGGACTCTGCCACCCCCATGTCCCCTGGCGCACATGAGCACAGGGCCACAGGGATGGCAGATTACTATCCAGCCAGAAGCATGGGGCTCATAGGCCAGTACTACCCAGGAATGGAGGGGCGGGCATCCGGGTATGGGCACCCAAGCACAGTGCAATTTGATGGGGAACCCCAGGTGAGTAGGCCCATTAAGGGCATCCTGAAAACCTCTGCCCAGTTAGGTGAGTGGGGGGGTACCCATCAAATCCTGGCAGCAAGGAGGGATCTGAAGACTCCTCTGAGCGGTACAGGACACAGGAGACCAGGTCCCCACATTCTGCCAGCCATTCCCAGGCTCGCAGAATCCGGGAAAACCTGCAAGATCAGACAGAAACCTCTGGGAGCAGTACCTCTGAGTCAGAGGACGAATGGACAAGGGTTACCCGAACCAAAAAGGCCAATAAGACAAAAAGGGCCTTGCTTAAGGACCCCTTAAAGCAGATTAAGGCAATCAGGAGCGTCATCACGCCTTATCATAAGAACGCCAAGTATTCTGTTTGGGAGCACTTAGAGTTGTTTGAGCAAATGATGGAGACTTTCCATTTGAAGGACAGCCAAAGCTGTATTCAATATGTAAAGTGGACCTTCTCCCCGGAATACTCCAGTTTCTTTGCGGGGCTGGAGGACCAAAATCATTTAAGATGGTCCGCCTATAAGGCGGCCATCTTGAAACATTTTTCTACTCATAGAAATCCTCAAGAGGCTCGCAAGGCAGCCTACAATTTACAATGTGGGGAGGATCAGGCCCCACAAGAATTTGTGCAGGAGTTAAAGCGTGTTTTTGCACAGACCACAAGAAGGGTGCGCACGGATAGCAGAGAATTTATTAATACGTTTTTCCATGCCTTGCCCAAATACATAATGACCCAGCTCGTGAGGGATTTTCACGGGAAAAGATCTTTAGACTGGGTCATTGAACAGGCGACCCGGATCTATGAGGTGCAGAAGCCAATAGAAAATAAAAATAATGCGCCCAAAAACCCCAAAGCCAACAACACCCCTGCTGCTGCCAAGGTGGCAGAGGTAAAGGTCACCCCCGTTTTAGAGTTGGAGATGGGGGGGCCTAAAAACCTACCTGCACCTAATAATGCTAGGCCCAGAAGGTCCTCGGGCCAGTCACAGACAGTGGGCCAGGGAGGCAGCCCCATAAATGGGGTCCCTCGCTCTCCTGATTATGTAAGCCCCCGGTACAAGGGAAACAGACCCATCCTGGGTTATGTGTGGACTCCTCCAGCCCAAGGGGGGGGGGATCCAGCCAAGCACCTACCCAGAGAACTTCCCTCCCAACTTCTCACAGGAGGGCAGAAACTCACCAAACCCTGGGCAGAATGAGTCCCCAGGTATCCACCCAATTTCCAGCCCCAAAATCATCCACCCTTCTTTCCCCAATTCCCTGAGCCCAGACCACTGAATCCGGGAGAGGGGAGGCCAAGGGTGGAGGGTTACCCAAATCTTCCCAACCCGGGGTATTACCAGAGGAGGGACAGCTACCCTTCCCGGGATCAGCCCAGGGGAGAAAACAGGGCCCCGTATCAGCCTGAGCGGGTTTCCCAGTTAGAGCGCCAGGTCCAAAATATGGCACGGGATCTGGGTCAAATACTGAGGGTGCAGCAGAACCCTCAGATGGGCATGCCGGCACAGAATGCCCCAAACTCTGGACCTGGTACTCCAGAACATTGACGGGGGCAGCACCCCGATAACTCACCGGTTCCCAGGGAGGAGGCACAAAGTGAAGGGGGGTGTAAAGCCTTGGAGGAAGCTTCCTTCCTCACTTGTAAACAGCCCCTGGAAACCCAGGAACCGGAAACAAAATCTCTTGCCCTTGAAAGTCTGCCTCCTAAGGAGCAGAGGGGGGTAGGAGAAACAAAAGACCCAAACAGACTCAGTTTGAGGAGGAGGTACAGATCTTCCAATTTGAGGGAGAGGGATCCTCAGAGGATCCTGGGAAAAGGATCTTCTCCTTCAGAGAGGGGGGAACTCCTCCCAAAGAAAAATGGGTCCCTAGGGATGCAAATCCAGACTGGGGAGATGTGGAGACTGAGCTACCGCCGCCCACCATCTCATCCCAGAACCAACAGCAAGAAAATCCCCTGGTTCAAACCCATCCTGGTGACTGCCTCCAAAAAGGGGGGGCGGCCCGGAACCGGAGCCAGGGGAACCCACAATGGCTCTGATCTCCAGTTGCCAATTTTTTCTTTCAGATCCCCAATGCTCTCCACAGAATTCTGCCCAAATCTCTTCGCTAGCGATGTCCAAAACCAGAAAGTTAGCCCACCAGTTGTCCAAAAATGTGCATTATCTGTGCCCCCTTGAGGAGAAGGAGGGAAGATATTATGCCCCGGTACAAGTACAGGGGCAGGGTACGATTTCAGCGCTGGTGGACACGGGATCTCAAGCTACCCTTCTGTCCAGAAGGGCCTTTGACGAACTGAATGCAGGAAGGGGAGGGAATTACCAAATTCCTCTCACCTTACTTCCTGGACAACTCCAGAACTTTGACGGGAAGGAAATTCCCGTTGAGGGGACGGCAGATTTGGACATTAAAATTGGGCGACACAAGTTGAAACACCCGGTCACAGTTGTGACTCCAGAGGGCACCCCTTGTTTACTGGGGAATGACCTCCTGAGGAGGTTGTCACCCTTAATAGATTGCGTAAACAAGGTCCTCTGGACCCAGACTAGCCGACCAATAAAATGAAAACAGAGTGTCAACCATGTTAGTTTAAACGGCACCTGCCACATGGTTGAACAAAAATCTGACCAAGTAGAATTCCACTTCCAGAATAGCCAAATTCCAGACGTGACAGTAATAGCAGTAGGACAACAGACTGGTGATGGAGGGTCCTCTCTATTTCTGAAAATCAACCTTCCTTCCAGTCTAAAGTGGTACTCCACGCTGGAAGGAAACACTCTGAGATTCTACACTAATCCACAATCAGAAACTCCCACTCCTATAGTCCAGAAAGATGTGAAATCAGCTCAGAGCCTGGATATTCAGCAAATTGGAGAGCAGTTGTTCATCCCTGTCCAATTAAATGATGGGAAGGACTCTGTTCTCGCTCGAGTGTGTGTGAACAACGGTAAGAGCTTCATCAGCGAAGCCATGTTCCGCCAACTCCCAAAAGATCCAGCCATTCCCACATTCAAACTGATAGACAAATGGGAAATGGACCTGGAAGCACCTAATTCCAAACATCTCCTGCCAAGCAGGTGTATGCCCAAAATCTCCATTAGCAACAAGAGCATAGTCCACAATTGTTGGGTCGTGCGAGACGTCCCTGCCGCCTTTTACTTAGGCAGTGACATTCTCAATCGCTTTGCCATTAGTTTGGACCTAATAAACTTCAAAACTTGGTCCCGATTAGCGGATAATCCCATGGGCTTTGATGATCCAGAAAAAGCATTTAGGTCAGCTCAATTGCTACCTTATGCAGTTGAAATTCAGATCAGAGAGGAAGTCACCATCCCAGAAAGGACCCGACAATTCTCCCTGGAAGTGAAAGTTAAAAGAGGACAATATCTGCAAAACCCTGATGCTTACATACATCTAAATGCTTCTCTCCAACTGCAAGGGTTAGGGGTAAACCCAACACCATTAGTCAACATAGAACATGACACCATTCCAATAGAGGTGGATAACAGCGACTTAAAGAGTATTACTCTAGCCGCAGGCACCATTATTGGAATGGCGGTTGATGACCGACATTTTTCCATAGATATAGGTAATGAACTGTTAGGGCCAATCCCCAAGGACTGCTTTGACAGTGACAGTGATGAAAATACAACAAAAGACAGGTTTTTTACCCGGCATGGGGGGAACTTCCTGGTGTACACTTCTTGCCCTTATGGTAAGGAAGATGTGACTTGTGACTTCAGGAGGGATGAGGTGATTTTCCAGGTCCATGAGGGCTGCCTTTCCCACCTGAGGCCTCCAGTCCAAATCAGCACTCTGACCAGGGACTTCTCCACCCAGCTGGAGGAGGCCGCTGAGATAGCCAAACCAGAAGTCTTTCCAGGCTTCAGGCAGATGGTGGAAGAGAGAGTCAACCTAGCTGATGCCTGTGTGACTCTGGAACAAAAGCAAAAGTTGAAACAAGTTTTCTTGGATTTCCAAGATCTCTTTGCAGTAGACTCATATGACTGTGGTCGCACTGACATCCACACAACAACAATCCCCACGGACCCTGGCATGACTCCTGTGTTTGTGAAGCAATATCGCTTGCCTCTCGCATCAATGGAGTCCCTTACTGAAATAATTAAGAACCTTGAGTCCCGGGGAATAATCCGTCCAGTCCACAGCACCTTCAATAATCCGGTGCTGGGAATATTGAAGCCAAACGGCCAGTGGAGACTCTGTGCTGACCTTAGGGAGCTCAACAAACGGGTCCATACTTCCCGATGGCCTCTGCCCTACATTGACCAAGGGCTGGCCCAGATCCAGGGGTCACAGGTATTCACTGCAATAGACCTGACCAATGGGTACTGGACCGTGCCTGTCAGTAGGGAGGACCAATACAAACTGGCTTTTACCTTTGGGGGCCAGCAATACACATGGACCCGGACTCCCTTCGGATACCTCAACTCCGGCAATGAATTCAACATTTTCCTACATAAGGCCATGCCCGACCTGGGTGCGAGGGGTAACCTGGCTTATGTAGATGATGTCCTCATCAAAAGTTCATCTGTGGAGGAACACATAGCGGAGATCCGTTATGTTCTGACCCAGTTGAGGGCCGCCGGAGCAAAACTTTCCTTTCAGAAAGCACAGTGGTGTAGAACCCGTGTTAATTTCTTGGGGCATGAGATTACTCCTCAGGGTCTCTGTCCCCAGGAAAAGAAAGTGGAAGCACTTCAGAAACTGAAAGACCCCACAACTCTGCGGGAACTAAGGAGCCTCCTTGGACTGACTAATTACAGCAGAAAGTTCATTGAGGGCTATGCAGAGATCACCAGACCCCTGATTCATCTCCTGAAGGGGGGGGTCAAGTGGGAATGGGGTCCAGAACAAGCCGAGGCAGTAAAACAACTCAAAAGAAGCCTCTCACAAGCGCCTTGCCTAGCTTACCCTGTCAGAAACAAGGAATTCTTCCTGGAGACAGGGTTCTCTAATACATGCTTGGCTGCAGTATTATACCAAAAGCATGACAAGGTCAATAAAGTAATCTCCTATGCGAGCAAAACTTTATCCTCTGTGGAGGAAAAATTCAATGATTGTGAGAAGGCACTCCTGGCAACGGTGTGGGCATTGAAGAATTACCGCCCGTTTATCCATGGGGAACACATCATAGTGGAGACTCCACACCAGCCTCTGCAATATCTCCAAAGTGACAGAATCCGGGCCGGAAATGTGAGTAATTCCCGGATTACTTCCTGGATTCTGTCAATGCAAGGCTTTCCTGTGGAGGTCAGATATGGCCAAAACAAGAAGAGTCCCCTCGCGCAAGGTCTGGCTGACTTGCATGATTGTGCCAGAGAAAACTGTCTCGAGGACGAAAGTCTAAAAATCAAGGACAACACGGAGGCATACCTTAATTCCCCACACAAAGTCTTTGAAGAAGACAAGTGTGAGGGAATGCCCACTGTCTATGTGGATGGATGCTCTTACCATGTTGATAACAACGGGGAGAAAGAACTGGTGGCCGGCGTAGGGAATGCATGGATGAATGAGTCCCCAGAACCCTCCGCTGGATACAAAATTGGTCTCCGAAGTAGTCAGGTGGCAGAATTGATGGCTGTGCATCAGGCCATCCTCACTGCTGTCCAGCATCGACTCCACGAACTGGTCATAATCACAGATTCGGATTATGTACGGAACGGATTTGTTGAGCACCTGGTTAATTGGAAAACCAGAGGCATGTTATGTGCTAACAACAAACCCTTGAAACATGGGAAGTTGATCCAAAACATTGATGATCTGGTCACCTCGAATGAGATGACCATCTATTGGAAAAAGATCAAGGGTCATTCCAAAGTAGAGGGACCAGACAAAACTGGAAACGACTTAGCAGATCAGCTGGCCAAAACCGGGGCCATCCAAGGGGATCTAATTGAGATTGAGTCCCTGTTGGGGGAAATCCAGGTCACTGCTATCACTAGGTCCCAGACAAATGCTCACAACGACCTTTCAATTGCACAATGGAGCAAGGAGACCCCTGATGCTGATTTGATTTCAGCTCAGAAGGGGGATCCAATAATTGGTAAATTTTACCAGCACCTTGAGGACCCTGAGAACTTTCCCCTGACGGATACCGATTATATTGGGAAAGAGGACCTAAGAGTGTTGATGAAATGTCCAAAAATGTTCCGGATCCAAGACGGTTTGCTGGTAAGGAAATCCAAAGCTGGCCACGATCAGTGGGTGGTTCCTACCTCATTCCGAAGCCTGATGTTAAGTCACGCCCATGATGCGGCCACCGCCGGTCATAGGGGGTTTCACACAACATTGGAAATCTTAAGAGAGGTTGCATACTGGCCACACATGGGGCAGGACCTCGACCAATACTTGAAGGGGTGTCTTGTGTGTGCACAATTTCAGCCGACGTCCCTTACACACCGTGCGCCTCTCCAAAAGAGGGGGATGACCCTGCCATGGTCAGATTTACAAATCGACTTTGTAGGCCCCGTGATTCGCTCTGCTAGGTGGAATAAGTACATGTTGACTGTGACATGCTTGTTTACCAAGTGGGTGGAATGTCTCCCAGCCCCAAATTGCAAGGCAGAAACCGCAGCTGCCCTGATGATTAACCACATCTTTTCCCGTTTTGGTCTACCTCAAAGGATTGAGTCGGACAGGGGTAGCCACTTCACCAGTGAAGTAATGTCAAAGATGTGGGAGATACTGGCGGTCAAAAGGAAGTTGCATATTGCTTACAGGCCAGCTTCTTCTGGGGCAGTAGAGAGATATAACCGAACCATTGTGAGCATACTAAAAAAGTTTGTGGCAAATTCTGGGCCAAGTTGGGATATCCGATTACCTCTGGTCCTAATGGCCATCAGATCTACCCCTTCATCTGCAACCAAAATGTCACCATTTGAGTTGATGACTGGGCGCAAGATGGTGCTTCCGCAGCATTTGCTCTATAGGACCCAAGAGCAGACACTGATAAATGCCTCCACTACTCATGAGTATGTGGAGAATTTAAGGAAACACCTCCAACATGCTTTTGCTTACGCTCAGCGGAATCTAGAAAGATCGGCTGATAGCATGAAGACCCACTATGACCTGAAGACTTCCAGGAAGGAATATCAGGTGGGGGACCGGGTCTATCTATACAACTTCCAAAGAAACCAGGCAAAACAGCGGAAATTTTTGCCTACATGGAAGGGACCCTTTGAGACTATAGACGAAATCTCCCCTGTGGCCTACAAGATCCACATCCCCAAAGGTCATTTGGCAGAGGGGGAAGACAAGTGGGTCCACATAAACCAGTTGAAATGTTGCCATCCCAGGCACACTCTGCAACAACTGGAGGAATCCTCTGGAATCCTAGCGGGTACTGTCTCAGACTAATTCAGTTCCAAACATAAAACATACCACATCTAGTCTCTAAAATATTGTGATTTGCATGAAACTGTCTCTTAGTTATACTGTTTTTTTTTTCAAAATAAGAATGTAATGTTTCGTTATGATGAAATGCATATGCTGCCCCACTATCTCAACAGTGGTGGAAAAACATCTATGAGTAGGTATTGCCGCTCTTCCTTTGTCGTCCTAAGAGAAAGAAAACCTGGAGACGGGCCAAGGAGGACGATCCGGAGACCGGGAGGATGACGCAAAGGGGCCCAGGGTACCGCCCAATATTCCCATCAGGACCGGCGAGGAGAACCGATCGATCAGTACCGGATGGAGGAAAAGATGCTGAACTGTGCCATTTGCAGAATTGGAAGAAGATTATGCGGACATACCAGTGCGTGGGTCAAAACCCTTGTGCACCCGACATCCCCTCGACTCAATCCAAGTGCCGTCGGGCGGGGGGGTTTGTTGGGTGTTCTGACCCACGTTTGCTCTATTATGCTACAACATTTGGTGCTGTGGGCTTAGGAAATCCAAGATGGCCGAAAAAGCCCACATGTGCGCCAGAATCTATGAAAACCACGCAGTTGTGCACACTAAAATGGTTGCCTAACTTGCCACCCACCAATGCAAGCAGGATGGGCCGGGGTGCCATGAGTGAAATGTGTGCCAAAGGAAAAACCGCACTTTAAAATCACCTTTTGTTTCTCTGAATGCCAGCTCAAAATGCCTATTTGCAACACATCCAAAAATCTCACTGAACACCAGCGGACATCTGGCAGAATAAAGTATTGTGGGCATACAAAATCTGGAAAGAGGATGAAAAGTTATATTCTGAAGTGACTTGAAGGTTTATAACAAGACTGGCTGAGCTGTGGATTTCAGCAGTTTAAGTAAATTTGGACTGAAAGACACTAAAAATCTAAATGTTTAAAAGAAATGAGTGACCTACTTTTGAGTGTCACATAGGCTGCAATTGTTTAAATGTCATAGTTTTAAACTTAGAATCAGCATTCTTGCTGCATATGTAAAAAATTGTTAGTTATTTGAATGCAGAATAAATGACATGTGGCTAAAAACTGGCTTAAAGAGATTCCAATTTTGCCTGGCAACTACCCCCATCAGGAGTGAAACTTGATTCACATGTAACTTCCCAGGCCTGGCTGTTTCCTGCTGGCCACACTAAGGATATGCCATCTCTCTGATAATTGAATTAAGGGGAGCCCCCACAGAATACAGGAGCTCTGAACAATGCAACCCCCTTCACCCAGGCAGATGGTTTATTGCAGATGTCGTAAAACAGCTTCCTCTTGGCAGAAGCTGGGAGGGGCAGGGTCTCTGAGCTTGGCAGAAACTGGAAAGACTGGTTTCTGTACCATGTGACCTGAAAAGACACACCCCGTAGCCAGAATATGGTTTGAGAAAAAGATGGATCATTCATAGAGCGGACTTGTGAAAATTATTTAAATGATACCATAATTCTTGTGATTTTTCTGCCCACATTTTAGACATGTTAGGACCCGGTGGTATGTTCAGGGGGGTTTTAGCGGAAAAGAGGATATTACTCAAAATGTGTGCATGTGAAAAAAATGACACTTCATCAACTAATGTCCATACTCCTTGCGCACATGTGTGTAAATTTGGGTTAATGTCCGATATTGCGAAACCAGTTAAAAAGTGCAAATGTCGCCATTTTTGAATGCAAGCTCCCAGGAAGAGCAGATTTGGACAGGGTACACCTCCTGTGATATGTGAGGGGTGCATATGATTTTAAAACAATATGTACCTCTGCAAATATGTATTTGGTTCAAATCTAGATTTGTGTGCAAGTTGACAGGAGGAGTGGACTTTCTGCAGGCTGTAAAATGACATCACTCTGACACAACTTAGCTCCCCCAATCAGGGGAGAAATGAAAGCTTGGCCAATGACAAGTGGAGAGGGGTAGAGCTTAGTGATGCTGCACACACACCCATTTTAAAAACAGATAAAAGCAGACAGACAGGACAGATAGGGACCTTCAAATCCATTTGCTGCGGGACGCTCTGCCGGGAAAATCCATACTTTACCTCCATCAATCTCTAGAGAAAGCTGTGCAGAAAGATCCAGACTTCAAATCCATCAATCTCCAGAATCCAGAGAGAGAGAGAGCTGACCCAGATCACTGTGAAGTGCAGAGACCAGACCAGAGTCCAGTATAAAACCTGACCAGATCCGTGGCGAGGCCCATTCTATTTCAAAAGTATATTGTGAGTACCTAGCAAAACTGTGCAGAACCCAATCTCTCACTTAAAATAATCTAATGCAAGCTATTTTAACTTGAGTAAAGCTGTCACCTGTCATTTTCTAGTTGCTAGCTGTCACTTGTCTTTTTGAACTTTAAAATTTCAAATCTGAAAAACGACCTTTATTTAATCGCTCATATCTCCGTGACCGTTTGTGCTCGAGACTTCCTCTGAAAGCTGAGAATCGTGGCTTTCCTACGAACCTAGAACCGCATTCCTAACCCCGATACTTTTGCTGTAATCGCGAAAAACGCACTCGCGAATTTGCCGCGATTTGCAAAATTTCTCAACGTGTGAAAACAGCAGTTTTCTTGCTTTCAGTTGCCAAAAATTCGTTTAACCTGCTAGTTACTCCTAGATCCTTGCTAAAGCGAGCCTGGACTAATATTAACTTGATACCACTCACCCTGAACCTCTAGAGGGAATTAAAAGCATTTTAGCGTATTTTTCAATTCATTGCCAGCACATATAAAAGCATTTTGGGCCTGTGTTTCCAACTTCTGTAGTCTAAGCTTGCTGGGGTGAACTGAATTACATTTGATTGCATTTCTGAGAACTGTGTGCTTTCCTTCCATTTCCTTGCATTGCATAAAGGGGGGGAGGGGATTGCCAGAGAAAAGTGATTACATTGTTTTGTTGGAGTCATATTGAGTATTTCTATACTGCATTTCATTCATTCAACCTTGCATTTCCTTGAACCCTATAAAGCATTCTCTACCACCTTATTCTTCTGTTCCTATTTACAAGTGTGCTAGTGCCAGACTATCCATTATTGATTACTGATCAGATTAAGTGTGATATCCAATTATTAATTTATTATAAAGTGTGATATATATCTATATTGTTTAAATTCTCAAATAAACCTTTTAACTTGCAAAACAGAACTACTTCTTGGCTCAGTGGGGTCAGGGGGATTCCAATAGAGGGGTGTTATATAGGGGTAGTCATCCAGAACGCATGAACTGGACATAAAGATATATTAATAAGGGTTTCCATTCAGTATCCCAGACTAGGCATTGACTTAGCTGTAGTGTTGAATTGAATCCTCTTACACTCACAATAACCCTTAAAAAATGTAATTTCGGAATGCAGAACGTTGACTACCTTGGACACAAGAGTTCAGCAGTGGGCGTGAGGCCAAATGACTGAGCTTTTAAGGCAATTGTGAACACCACAGAGCCCTCCAGTAAAGTGGAACTGGCCTGATTCCTAGGTCTTGTTGAGTTTTGCACCCAGTTAGTTAACACTTTAGATGTCAAAACACATGCTATGAGACATCTTATAAGAAATGTGTAAAGTGCAATTGGACAGTGGAATGTAGAAGGGAGTTTGTAGGCATAAAGTCTGATTTGAGAAAAGCTCCACCACTCTAACTTTGTGGAATGTCATCATACCAACTATTACACAGGGATGTAATTGAACATAGACTAAGGACAGTGTTAATGCAACATGGCAGTTGTGGGGAAAGGACCGTATTGCTTGCTTCCAGAATGCTCAAGGGAGCTAAACTGAAGTACTTCTAAATAGAGAAGGAAACCTTGTTCTCTCTCTGGCAAATAAGCAATTGTAAGGTGTGTGTTTGGAGAAATTCCTGAACTGTGAGGAGCAATCATACACCACCTGTTGATACATGCACTATCTGACAAGATAACGGTTTAAGAGACAGTTAACCGGGGCTTGAATTTGAAGTTGAAAATGTTTCTAATTGTGTGAACATGGGTGCCCATGCACTCTTGTGCAATTCCGTGCAAGATGACCAGAACCTCTCTGAGGAGGATATGATGAACCCATGTCAGTATGTTGGACACATCTTTCCAGTCTCACTGTGTATCCAGGAAGTTGAATTGGAGCAGGGTTGCAGGCATGAATAATTGTACAATTTAGTAGTCCAACTTGTTGAGGGTGGGTGGACAGAGGAGGTCTTGAAAGATGGGCTGAGACCATTTAGGAAGATTAAAGACACTGGGCCTCATCACAAGTTGGGCGGTATCCCGGCAGCATTACCGCTGGGATACCGCTGGGGCTATTAGCGTTACCGCCAAAGCCCCTGGTGCTATTAGCGCCGGATCACAGGTTTGGCAGAATGGTAATTCCCCTTCCCCCATTGGCCCAATCGGGAATTCCCATTCCCTGTTGGGCCCAATAGGGATTTTTCAGTGCTACTACAGTTGGTATTACCACGTGGTACTAGCACCAAAAATCGGAAAATTCGTGGCGGATTTACCCCCAGTTTAGAGCTGGGAGTAAATGCTGCTAAACCCATGATTTGGCAGATGCTTAAATGCAGCGGTAATAGCGTTACCGCTGCCTTTAAGGGTTACGGCCAAACTCGTGATGATGCAGAAACTGTCACTTCAAGGAGGGAGGTTAGTAAGGAGCCAAGGACTAGTATTCCTGAAGAGATTGATGGAAATGTATTGGAGACTGGGAATGAGGGACGTTGGGAATGACTAAGACCAGGGCCCTCATCTGCAAGCACTTTTGGTTGCCTGAGATGCATGATTACATCGAAAGGGCCGTGGGAGAATGCAGTGAGTGCAGTAACAGTGATAAAATCCTGCTAAGAGTATCTCATGAAAGTTCCTACAACTAGAATAATTCCCTGGGATGCGGTTGCCTTGGCAATCATAAATCGAATACCTTTGAGGTGGGCAAGAAACTCGCATATAATTCTGCTTCTTGACTCTTACTTCAATGGCCTCTGGTTTGCTACGCCAAGTGGCCTGAGGTTTGTATTATACATGAAACAAGAACATTCATAATTGTCGGATTAATGCTGTCTGTTTTCCAGAGGGATTCCTAGAAAAAGCTACTAGCGGTAATGCCTCTCAACTCTTATCAATGAAATAGAGGAATCCTCGTTAGACAATGGCATAGCTCATAAAACCACCTCCTTGCATTATCACAAGGTTAACAGATGTATTGAGTGTTTTAATCGGACGATCATGGACACCATTCACATCTCAGTCTCCTCTGGAGGCGGGGGGTATGGTACTAAGGCGCTCATGGAAAAAATATTCCATTATAGGTTAGCTCTTCATGCTACCACAGAAAACCCACCCTTTGAGATGGTAAGGTAATGATATAAACTCGAGGTTGTGCACCGACTGGATAGGACGTGCCTCAATAAAGGCAGTTTATGAATGCGAGGTCATGGAAAGGATCATGGATCTAGACACAATGTCCAAGGACCGGTATGAAGTCAGTGGCGTGAAGGAGAGAAGGTTTGAGGTGGGATGTGCAATCGGTTTGGATTCTTGACATCCGTGAGATAGAGAGGACAAAATTATGGACATATTTGGGTTGACAGGCAATAATACCCTTAATTTAGGATAGATAGGAACAGGTGATGTAAAATGATAGATTGGGAGGGGGTGAGCAGGCATGGTTGCGTGGAATGGGAGCAAAAACCATAAAATAGTAGGTTGACCTTAGTGCATGTTGTGCTAAAAGGCATCTAAGATCTCAAAAGGGACATCAGGTTCGGCAATTGTATGATGTGGGACAAAGAGCCAGTTGTACTGATGCACACAAAGTAATCCCCAGTCTCCAGTCTTTCTATTGTGTAACCCAGTCTTCCATTCACATGCTCATGTCACCCCTTGAATGTTTGTCCTCTTGCCGCTTTGTCTTTGTTAAGAAGGAAGATGGGTTGTGTCCTCTGATCTTGAAAATACGTATTCCACCCAGCCCTGCGTTCCTCCTACTTCTATCCCTGTGTTCTTGTTTGTCCGGTGGCAATGATGACCCAAATGTGGAACTCTCAATTATTTTTGTTATTTGTTACTGTAGTATGCAGATTTGAGAGTAAGTTTGTGTTAGACTGTACTTGTGTTTTTCCAGAGATGACATAAATACCTTCGTTCCCAGGCAAGGATCTCAAGAATTTGTGTGGGGTAAGAGGCTTTGTTAATCTTGTCGTCAAAGTCCGATCATGAGACCAGCCTTTGAATCAACACTTTTAGAGATGCTACAGGGTTTCCAATTTCTGGAACCCGAAATCCTGTTTGTCGATTCATGGAATCGACTGCGTGTGCTTTTTCGTACTTTTCATGGACTTCGCGCAGGCTTGGCAAGCCACTGCAAGAGGCTGAGGGGCCGATTCATAGAATTCAGCGCACAAGTGGCGCACGCGGCTGGCGCACAGTGTGCGCGTGCGAATCCCTGCGCCAGCCGCGTGCGCTAAAATCCATTTCCGCGCACAGCGTATTCATGGATTCCAGCCACCAAAACCAGCCGTGGCGCACAGTTGCGCAGCGACCCTGCAGCAGCGCCAGTTACGCCTCCAAGAACGCCTCTCGCGCAGGGAAAAGCCATCAAAATCCCCAACCCAGCGCAAAGGGCAGCAGCAAACGCAGAGCTGGGAGCATGTATTCCAGGGGTGTGCGGGTGTTTCCATACGCGGCTGGGCTGGGTACGTGTATTTCAGGGGTGCGCGAGAAAGTCTACACGCGATTGGCCTGGGTACGTGGATTTCAGGGGTGCGCGAGAAAGTCTACACGCGATTGGCCTGGGTACGTGGATTACAGGGGTGCGCGAGAAAGACTACACGCGATTGGCCTGGGTACGTGGATTTCAGGGGTGCGCGAGAAAGTCTACACACGATTGGCCTGGGTACGTGGATTTCAGGGGTGCGCGAGAAAGACTACACGCGATTGGCCTGGGTACGTGGATTACAGGGGTGCGCGAGAAAGTCTACACGCGATTGGCCTGGGTACGTGGATTTCAGGGGTGCGCGAGAAAGTCTACACGCGATTGGCCTGGGTACGTGGATTTCAGGGGTGCGCGAGAAAGACTACACGCGATTGGCCTGGGTACGTGGATTTCAGGGGTGCGCGAGAAAGTCTACACACGATTGGCCTGGGTACGTGGATTTCAGGGGTGCGTGAGAAAGACTACACGCGATTGGCCATGGGTACGTGGATTTCAGGGTTGCGCGAGAAAGTCTACACGCGATTGGCCTGGGTACGTGGATTTCAGGGGTGCGCGAGAAAGTCTACACACGATTGGCCTGGGTACGTGGATTTCAGGGGTGCGCGAGAAAGACTACACGCGATTGGCCTGGGTACGTGGATTTCAGGGGTGCGCGAGAAAGACTACACGCGATTGGCCTGGGTACGTGGATTTCAGGGGTGCGCGAGAAAGTCTACACGCGATTGGCCTGGGTACGTGGATTTCAGGGGTGCGCGAGAAAGTCTACACACGATTGGCCTGGGTACGTGGATTTCAGGGGTGCGCGAGAAAGACTACACGCGATTGGCCTGGGTACGTGGATTTCAGGGGTGCGCGAGAAAGTCTACACGCGATTGGCCTGGGTACGTGGATTTCAGGGGTGCGCGAGAAAGTCTACACACGATTGGCCTGGGTACGTGGATTTCAGGGGTGCGCGAGAAAGACTACACGCGATTGGCCTGGGTACGTGGATTTCAGGGGTGCGCGAGAAAGTCTACACGCGATTGGCCTGGGTACGTGGATTACAGGGGTGCGCGAGAAAGTCTACACGCGATTGGCCTGGGTACGTGGATTTCAGGGGTGCGCGAGAAAGTCTACACGCGATTGGCCTGGGTACGTGGATTTCAGGGGTGCGCGGGTGGTGGGTGTGCGGGAACTTCAAGACGTGAATTGGCAGTGTGGGTCCTCCCAGGTCTCCCCTCTACCCCCTCCACGACCTCTGCAGGCATCCCACACCACAGGGGACTACCCTGCACCCCATGTCATGTCCCACAGGCAGCCCATCCACCATGGCCATGCCCCCCAGCCAAGCCACATGTCCCCTTGCACCCCCACCCCCCAGCACTGTGGGGCACCTGCCAGCAGGCCCCCACCCATGTCTCCCAGCACCCCCACCCCCCAGCCACCAGGGGCACCCTCCACCAGGCCCCCACCCATGTCTCCCAGCACCCCCACCCCCCAGCCACCAGGGGCAGCCTCCACCAGGCCCCCACCCATGTCTCCCAGCACCCCCACCCCCCAGCCACCAGGGGCAGCCTCCACCAGGCCCCCACCCATGTCCGACTCATGTCTCCCAGCACCCCCACCCCCCAGCCACCAGGGGCAGCCTCCACCAGGCCCCCACCCATGTCTCCCAGCACCCCCACCCCCCAGCCACCAGGGGCAGCCTCCACCAGGCCCCCACCCATGTCCGACTCATGTCTCCCAGCACCCCCACCCCCCCAGCCACCAGGGGCAGCCTCCACCAGGCCCCCACCCATGTCTCCCAGCACCCCCACCCCCTAGCCACCAGGGGCAGCCTCCACCAGGCCCCCACCCATGTCTCCCAGCACCCCCACCCCCCAGCCACCAGGGGCACCCTCCACCAGGCCCCCACCCATGTCTCCCAGCACCCCCACCCCCCCAGCCACCAGGGGCACCCTCCACCAGGCCCCCACCCATGTCTCCCAGCACCCCCACCCCCCAGCCACCAGGGGCACCCTCCACCAGGCCCCCACCCATGTCTCCCAGCACCCCCACCCCCCACCCCCCAGGGGCAGCCTCCACCAGGCCCCCACCCATGTCCGACTCATGTCTCCCAGCACCCCCACCCCCCCAGCCACCAGGGGCAGCCTCCACCAGGCCCCCACCCATGTCTCCCAGCACCCCCACCCCCCAGCCACCAGGGGCACCCTCCACCAGGCCCCCACCCATGTCTCCCAGCACCCCCACCCCCCAGCCACCAGGGGCAGCCTCCACCAGGCCCCGACCCATGTCTCCCAGCACCCCCACCCCCCAGCCACCAGGGGCACCCTCCACCAGGCCCCCACCCATGTCTCCCAGCACCCCCACCCACCAGCCACCAGGGGCACCCTCCACCAGGCCCCCACCCATGTCTCCCAGCACCCCCACCCCCCCGCCACCAGGGGCACCCTCCACCAGGCCCCCACCCATGTCTCCCAGCACCCCCACCCACCAGCCACCAGGGGCACCCTCCACCAGGCCCCCACCCATGTCTCCCAGCACCCCCACCCACCAGCCACCAGGGGCAGCCTCCACCAGGCCCCCACCCATGTCCGACTCATTTCTCCCAGCACCCCCACCCCCCAGCCACCAGGGGCAGCCTCCACCAGGCCCCCACCCATGTCTCCCAGCACCCCCACCCCCCAGCCACCAGGGGCACCCTCCACCAGGCCCCCACCCATGTCTCCCAGCACCCCCACCCCCCGCCACCAGGGGCACCCTCCACCAGGCCCCCACCCATGTCTCCCAGCACCCCCACCCACCAGCCACCAGGGGCAGCCTCCACCAGGCCCCCTCCCATGTCTCCCAGCACCCCCACCCACCAGCCACCAGGGGCAGCCTCCACCAGGCCCCCACCCATGTCCGACTCATGTCTCCCAGCACCCCCACCCCCCAGCCACCAGGGGCAGCCTCCACCAGGCCCCCACCCATGTCTCCCAGCACCCCCACCCCCCAGCCACCAGGGGCAGCCTCCACCAGGCCCCCACCCATGTCCGACTCATGTCTCCCAGCACCCCCACCCCCCCAGCCACCAGGGGCAGCCTCCACTAGGCCCCCACCCATGTCTCCCAGCACCCCCACCCCCCAGCCACCAGGGGCACCCTCCACCAGGCCCCCACCCATGTCTCCCAGCACCCCCACCCCCCCGCCACCAGGGGCACCCTCCACCAGGCCCCCACCCATGTCTCCCAGCACCCCCACCCACCAGCCACCAGGGGCAGCCTCCACCAGGCCCCCACCCATGTCTCCCAGCACCCCCACCCCCCAGCAGTGCAGGGGCAGCCTCCACCAGGCCCCCACCCATGTCTCCCAGCACCCCCACCCCCCAGCCACCAGGGGCACCCTCCACCAGGCCCCCACCCATGTCTCCCAGCACCCCCACCCCCCAGCCACCAGGGGCAGCCTCCACCAGGCCCCCACCCATGTCTCCCAGCACCCCCACCCCCCAGCCACCAGGGGCAGCCTCCACCAGGCCCCCACCCATGTCCGACTCATGTCTCCCAGCACCCCCACCCCCCCAGCCACCAGGGGCAGCCTCCACCAGGCCCCCACCCATGTCTCCCAGCACCCCCACCCCCCAGCCACCAGGGGCACCCTCCACCAGGCCCCCACCCATGTCTCCCAGCACCCCCACCCCCCAGCAGTGCAGGGGAAGCCTCCACCAGGCCCCCACCCATGTCTCCCAGCACCCCCACCCCCCAGCCACCAGGGGCACCCTCCACCAGGCCCCCACCCATGTCTCCCAGCACCCCCACCCCCCAGCCACCAGGGGAAGCCTCCACCAGGCCCCCACCCATGTCCGACTCATGTCTCCCAGCACCCCCACCCCCCAGCCACCAGGGGCAGCCTCCACCAGGCCCCCACCCATGTCTCCCAGCACCCCCACCCCCCAGCCACCAGGGGCAGCCTCCACCAGGCCCCCACCCATGTCCGACTCATGTCTCCCAGCACCCCCACCCCCCCAGCCACCAGGGGCAGCCTCCACCAGGCCCCCACCCATGTCTCCCAGCACCCCCACCCACCAGCCACCAGGAGGAGCCTCCACCAGGCCCCCACCCATGTCTCCCAGCACCCCCACCCCCCAGCCACCAGGGGCAGCCTCCACCAGGCCCCCACCCATGTCCGACTCATGTCTCCCAGCACCCCCACCCCCCCAGCCACCAGGGGCAGCCTCCACCAGGCCCCCACCCATGTCTCCCAGCACCCCCACCCACCAGCCACCAGGGGCAGCCTCCACCAGGCCCCCACCCATGTCTCCCAGCACCCCCACCCCCCAGCAGTGCAGGGGCAGCCTCCACCAGGCCCCCACCCATGTCTCCCAGCACCCCCACCCCCCAGCCACCAGGGGCACCCTCCACCAGGCCCCCACCCATGTCCAGGAACAGAGACTTCCATGCTGTCATGTGTGCAATCTGCACAGGGCTCCCCATGTCACATTCAAACACATGCAACAACCATGCGGTTCACACATTACAGGTCGCACATGCATTACCATGATGTCCCTGCACACATACATGCGTACATGGCCTATGTCACACATGCAGGCAAGTATCAGACAACCAGCACACTGCAACATGCCCTGTCTCACACAGCAATGCTTGGCCACTTACCGCTCAACTCCAGACGGGTCTCCCTCTCAAGGACCTGGCTGTGGAGCGCTGGGTGTGCGCGTTCCAGGACCCTCAACTGGATGGAACTCATGCGGCCCCGGCCCCCCTCCACAAGGCGCCGGGCCTTCATGAGGGTCCTGGACCTCAAGTCCTCCCAGCGCTTCTTGACCTTCTGGATGGTGCGGGTTGCCACCCCCTCCGCGTCCTCTCCCGTCCTTCCCTGTTGGCGCGGGACGATCCGAAGAGGGCATCATACTGCCCCAGGACATGCTCCACCAGGACACCAACTTCGGTGGCAGTGAAGCTGGTGCCCCTCTGCCCCTCTGGCCGGGGGTTGCCACTGGTGTCAGATGTGGATGTGCTCGACATGGCAACCCCAGGGGCAGGAGTGGGTGACCAACTGGGTCCTGGGGCTGGGCTGTGGAGCGATGTCATTTGAGTCGGGACTCTTCTGTACCAGCAGGGGTGGACACAGCAACTGGACCCCTGCAGATGGCTGATGTGCAGGCACCAAATGGCAGGGCACGGTGGCAGCAGGCAGGCAGGCAGGCAGCAGCAGATGGCATGTGGGAGGCTGCTTGGGGCACTGGGGGCCAGTGAATTGGCCTTCTGGGCAGGAGCGTGGTCTTCCGTGTGTTTTCGCGTGGCCAGCTTCATACGGAGTGAATAGGCACGTGAAAAATCTGCACGCTGCGTGTAATGCGCGTAAGCGCGCGTGAAAAACTGCACGTCCGCGTGTAATAGGAGGAAAGGGTCCATGCATAAGCGTGCGCGCGTGAAAAACTGCACGTCCGCGTGTAATGCGCGTAATCAAACGTGAAAAAGTGCACGTCCGCATGTGACGTGACGCGCGCGTGCGTTTCCCTCAGCACGGGTTAAAGGTGAGCGGGCCCAGCAGTTCGCTGTACGTGCCTTTCGTGGAGACCGACGTTTGTTGCTGCTTCCAGTCGTTTCGCGCGCCATCTACTTCACAGCTCTCAAGGACGTATCTCTTCTTTTGGCGGGGGTATTGGCTACGCGTGTTTTTCTGCATCGCGCTAGTCAGACGGTGAGTCGCAAACGCTCCTTTTCCCACTGCGGGTGCCTCTGTGTATCGCACCCATTTTCGATGTCATCGTAGCCTGCGTGTCCCACGCGTACGCGTTATACGTGTTACTGGGTGCCACCGCGTACTGCGGGAGGTTTAATCCACGCACGTAGGCTGCAGGGTTGCGTGCACGGTTTTACTGCAGTTTTGGGGTGCCTGAGCGTTGCGTGACCCGTCAACACATCACCGGGGTCACATACAGCCTTGCAGGTGCAGGGGGGCTGTTAACATCTTGCTTCCCACCCCCTTCACCCCAATTGCCCAGGTCAATTGTGCTGTACACCTCCCATTGGCACCACTCCATCTGTGCCAGCACTATTACATCTGTGCCATGGTAGGGAGGCTACCAAAGGTGAGGGGCGCCTCAGCTGGGCGTCCTCCTCGTGGCGGGCGTGGTCGGGGACGTGGCCGTGGTGACCAGGGAGTAGGGGGACTCCAGGGTGTCCAGGGCAGCCACAGAGGGGGAAGAGGCAGGGGTGCGCCACTTGAGCACAATGTTGTGCCATGTGTTGGTGCAGCCATGCCACCACCCCCTGTGGTTCAGGGGGATGCAGCTCCTGCATCTGGCACTGGCACCCGTATGACCCGGCAGTCCGTTTCATCGACTGCCACGGGCCCAAGGGTAGCGGTAGCTGCAGGTGCAGTTGTGGACACCGCCACCCAGGCTCAGGGTCTGCCAGCGCAGGCAGCGTTGGCACTTGAAGAGCCCTTGGTAGATCTCCAACAGGCCAGGGGGGAAACCATTGGGGCAGGCCGGGCTGCTCAGACCAAGACACGTGTCCCTGGGGCAGTCATGTCATCTGCTGCCCCGAACAGCCGGGTGTTGGCAAGTGCAGGGGCAGATGCACCCAACAGCACCCCGGTTGTGAGCCTGCCAACCAGGACCGTTGCGGTCAATGACCCTGCCACAGCTGATGTTGCTGCGCAGGGTCCATTAGTGGGCACCCAGCTGCCACTGACACAAGTCAGGCCTTTGGTCATCCCTCCACCTGCCACTCCCTCGGCTCAATCCACCCAACCCACTGGCCATACTGGTCAGGGCGGCATTAGCCAGCCAGGGTCTGCGCCACAGTCCAAGAGGAGGAAGGTTGCATCTGCAGCACAGGCTGGGACCCCACACACAGCCACGACCTCCTGCACGTCGAGGAAGAAGCCTTTCTGTAAGCAGGAACTGGACTTCCTCGTGGACTACGTGCGGGGACACAGCCGTGACATGCTAGTGGGTGCCAATAGTCAGACTACGGCTGCCCAACGTGACACCCACTGGAAGCATGTGGCGGAACATGTCAGTTCATTCGGCCATGAGGTGCGCACGGCGCAGGAGTGCAAAAAGCGCTGGAATGACATCAAGCGCAGCACTAAGGCCAAGCGTGCCTCAAATTACAACTTGACTCTGGTGACTGGCGGTGGGCCTGCACCAGAGGAGGAAGAACTCACTCCGCATGAGGCTCTCGTTGCGGAGTTCATACCACCAGAATTGGTCGAAGGTGTGGGAGAGATGCTGGACTTTGATGCCCAGTCCAGTGAGTGTTGATGCGTAGTTGTTGAGGACGTGTGTGTTTCACTTGTGGGATGTGTTGTGCATGATTGCTGCTACATGTGACCTGTACATGGTTCTGATGTGTAAGTAATGCAATGCCACCGTCATGCGTGTCTCCTCTGCCTGCATGCGGGACTCCATGTGGCCATGCTCCCTTGCCCCCCCTCCGCCACTCTGCACCCCAGTTCCACCTTTGCACTGGTCTGCTACATTCTTGCCAATGTGTAGTTTCATGTTCATGTGTCCTGTGTAGATGCTAACATCCAGCTTAGAAACTGCCAGACATATGCCGTGTGGTACAGCCTTAGTACTCGATGCAGGGCATCCCACTTGTACTGTGCATGGGTCAGATGTCCCGCAGGGACATGAGTGCCCCTTCATGCTCCATGTGCATTGCACACATGCCCCTATGTGTCCTTGACTGGATGATCACTGTAATATGAGTCCTTGGTTACATACATTGCCTGCCATATCATCGGCCTCCCCATGTCAACTGTGGCTCAGTCCTGCGTTGCACACATGTTTAGGCTCTAACAATCTGTGTGGCTCACAGGCCTCAGCCTGTTCAATGGCCAATGACTCTGTCCAACTCTTGTCGTGTCTTCTTCACACGTGGCCGGCCTCCGGATCTTCCATCATGTGTCCTGCCCACTGTCCCAGCATCATTTACAGTGTTGTAATTGAAATCACATTAAGCTGTTGATGCCAGTCAACACTGCTTGTCAATACACAGGTGTATGGTCAGCCTTTTGATACCATGCTAGGCATCCCTGCTTTGGTACTGGGGTGGAGGGGTGCTTGCCTTCTAGACATGGTACACATTGAATACACAATGCACGTGATGTCTGATTTTGACATTGCACTGCCTTCACATTTCCTGGCACACACCATGGAGTGCTTGTACATGTAGGTAGTGAGTGGCGTACACATTTTCTGCACTGCTTAGACCCACTTCCATGCAAACTGCCACCTTCCAACAGGTCTGATCACAGAAGCTATTCTAAGTAGACCCAGCATGCATGCAAGGTCATATGTTGTGTGTCACATGTCTGCCAGATGCCTTTGCTGTCGGTGTGTGTGTGTGTTGTGTGCTTCTGACATGTGTACTGACCTTTTCCTCTCTATTTTTCAGGTGATGACGCAATGGATGCAGAGGATGGTGTTGTCATGCCAGACACAGGGTTGGTAAGACCACATCAACCCGGCACTAGTGGGGGTCGTGGGGTGGTAGGCCACGAAAACCCCCAAGTGCTGCAGTCCATCCTGTCTCTGGCTGCCTATGAGTCCAGCCTTGATGACGACTCTGACGTCCATGTTGAGTTGGATGACCATCAAGTCCATGTGTCAGGGGTGAGTGATTCTGATGTGGACACTCCTCTGTCTGCGACCCCTGCACTGAGGGATCAGACAGTCTTGGTTCCTCCGCCCGTGGTGGATCGGGACGCAGGGTCACCCTCCACACCAGTCACTGATGTGCCTGGGACATCACGTAGACGGGGGCATGTAGTCGTACAGCCGCAGGCGGTGCCAACACAGCGAGGACCCCCGGTCCTTGGGTCCCGCAGGGGTCAAGCCCGGCAACGCGGTCGCCGCGCGCAACCGCTGTATACTGAGTGGGAGCAAGACATGACTGCCAATTCAGAACGGCAGGGGGCAGCAATGGAGAACATCGCTGACAGCATGGAGCGTGTGGCCCGATCTGTGCTCCCCCCTGCTAGGCAGGTGCTTCTCCAGCAGCAGGCGGCACGGTCCACGGCCCGCTCACTCAGGCTGGGCATGGCGGCCTCAGACAGGGC
Source organism: Ambystoma mexicanum (assembly GCF_040938575.1). NCBI lineage: Eukaryota > Metazoa > Chordata > Amphibia > Caudata > Ambystomatidae > Ambystoma > Ambystoma mexicanum. The sequence goes on from NC_090935.1 coordinate 327,617,339, forward strand.
ACGCCAGGCTGAAATGTCGTCTCTGCGTCAAGCAATTGCTGCTCACGCAGAGGCGCACATGGATGCCCTGAGGGAGGAGTATGCCTCCCTCAGATCCACTCTGGGTGTCCTTATGATGTCCCAGAGGCAGCAGGCAGAGGGGAGGTTTGCACAGCTTGAGCGCACCATCTCGGCTGAGCTACAGGCTTGCCGGGAGGTGATGCGGTTGTCCAGCCAGGCCTTGCAGGAGGAACTCAGTGTTACACGTGCTACCTTGCAAGAGGAAGCACGTGTATCACGTGAGGTCCTGCATGCAGACCTATGTAACATCGCCACACAGAACCAGGCTCACCTGTCCGGCAGACTTGCTGCCGACGAGGGGCAAGCTGCAGCTAGGCGTGGCCAGGCTACTGTGCCACGTCCTCCTTATCAGGATGAGCCAGACTCGGACGACCATCTATCTCCCACATAGGTCGTGCTGTGCAGGCGTTGAGCCCATGGAGGTATTTTTTTTTGGCTCAGCATCATCGCATGTGGATGTTGAGCAGCACCCTGTACCTCCCCCCTCCTGGGTGCCTCCCCTCCCCCCCGGGTCGTATGTGGCCATTTTTGATTTTTCTTTTAGTTTAGTTAGTTAAGTTTCTGTTTGATAGTTAGTTTAAATAGGTAATGTAGGTTTTCCATAGTTAGTGTAATTAGTTAATAGTTGAGTTAGTTTAAAATTTGTAGTCTATTGTGCTTACATGTGACAGTGCGGTGCCTTGTGGTTTTTGAAGGCATCCACTGTCTGTTCCAGCTGGGCCCTTCATGGTTGTCTTGTGTATGTGTTTGCTGCTTGGGTTCCTTGACTCACATATGCCACTCCTGCCTCCCTTATCCATGGGCTTGCAAGGATGGTTCGGTGTAACAGCATTTTACACAAGGGCTTTGGACTGTCATATCTGTGGCATGTCTGGTGCTTTTTGACTTGTGTTGACACCCCTAGTGGGGATGATTTAGGTGTAATTGTCCACTGTTCAGCTTTTGCTAGATGGGGCGTGTCATGATTAATGTGGACATTGATTGCTATGCATTGTGTATTATGTTTCATATCTTTCCTGTACACGTGCTTGTTGCAAATCATGCTGTAGATAGTGTTCCACATTTTGGAGGTGAAAGACGGACTGATGGTGTGATTTGTGATGTGACTCTCTGACATGGTCAAGTAATGAGATGCATGATGAGACACACACAGATCACTTTGATGCATTAATCATGTGTTTCATGCACTTTCTGCAGGGGGATGAGGCACCAGAGCACCTTTGCCAGCAGACATGGCCCATTGGACAACGTAATTCCTGACCCGTTTGTTGGTGCCCACATGCACATGTGTGCACATGCAGAGCCACAGTGATTGCAGACCCACATCCTAGAACTGCTGACATGTTCCAAGGAACTCCAGGCAAGGTGAGCATCACAGGGGGGCCACTAGACAGCAAAGCTTGCACCAGGCGAGTTGCACGTGCAGGCTTAGTCACAGCACTGAGGGTGAGCTTAGACAAATATTGGTGTTGAAGCACACAATGCAGCTCAGATGTGTTTGTGGACTGATGGCTGTTGATAGTAGGGTTGTCTGGGACACATGCGGGGGCAGTGGCACATACCCTGCGGTACACCAAGGTTCATTGAGGCACTTGTATCAACCATGTAGCCTTCCAAGACATGGAAAGGGGCAGCTCACAGGGACATACAGCAAGGGACATACTCGGGTGCAGTGCATGTCTATTCCACGTACTTCATGATAAATGCACTGGCAACTTTGTTTTGGTCATGGTGGTACGCAACTTGCTCTGTAGTCATGGCTTGCCATATGGGTCTGTCTGCTTACCCAGGGAACATTGCATGTTGTGTGAATTGTGACACATTGGTGTTCCATTTGCCACGCACCCACCAGCGGCTGACTTACTGCATTAACTGTGAATGACCCGTCACAGGGGTGATGTTATATATGGGTACGAAGCATGGAGCACAGATTGTCTGTTTGTAGAGTTGTATGTTGTTATGGGGCATGTTTTGTGTTGTGTTTTTGTGTAATTGGCACGTACAGGTTGCTGACTGTGTCTCTCTTTGCAGCATTGCAGTGCTCCTGTAACCGGACCTGAGAGTGCGCAGGCAGGAGGCCAGCACTCAAAACCAGAGCTAAGTGTCTTGTTGTATTTTCTTACAAACTGCCCTGCATAGGCTTGCTGGGGAGTGTACTGATGCATGGATGTATGTGTGGTCCTATTTGGTATGTTTTTTACCCTAATCACCCGTGATCCTATGCAATTTCGAAACCTGTACCCTCTACCCGGTGTTCCTGCTTCCCATGCCTATCCAAGCAATGTTCCCTGACCCTCTTTCCCCACTGGGGTTGCGGATGCCTGTGTAAGCCCCGAACTTGCAGGCGCCAAAACCCTAGAGGGGGTGGTTGGTTCGTACCACTCCTGAGCCTGGACTACAGAAGGCCATGACAATGATGTCCAAGTTTGTTTGGATTGTGCATGTGTTCATGCAGGTTGTACATTTTCGTGCATTCCCTGGTTTCATGTGTCATTCCTACTCCCCTCACCTGCCACGCATTCCAGTCATCCAGTGTGTCTACACCTGTCCCGACTGCATATCCCTGAACCTCTTTCCCCACCAGGATCTCAGGGGCCTGTGTGAGTTTGACCTTGCAGGCACCCGGGACATGGTGTGGGTGGTTGTTCCATGAGACTCCAGCGCCTGTACAGGGGATCTGTGACAGTACACATCCATTCATGGTGCATCATCCTATGTCATGTACCACACATGTCTCACATCCTGTCGTGACATTGTTTTGCTGTGCTACCTTGGTTGTTGCATCATAGTGGTAGTACTTGGCCTTTGAGACGTACTGCTATGTCAAGTCATCTACTGGAGGGTGTTTGGGTTCCTTTTCATGCCTTGGATTATGTGATTTTGGAAATGAGTGTGGATTCTGAGGGTTCAGGCATCTCTTTACACACAAGGTGGGAGATGGACACGAAGGGTAAAGGTGATCCTGTGGCCAGGTGGGAATGAGGGTTGGAGGCTCCATGACCCAGGTGCAGTTGTTCAGTGGGTCATGGTCATTTGCGAGGGGGGGGGGGTTGTTGTTGATAGTTGCGTTGCCCTGCAGTGTGATGGGAACTCTGACATTGTAATGTTGTTGTCCTATGTACATGTTGTGTTCTGCTGATCAATGCCTGTTCATGTGTTGTGTTTTCCTTTCAGGTGCGAGGGGATAGTAGTGGTTTGACATGCTGGGGTGTACACATGGTGGATGTTCACATGTGATGTGTAGGGAACACTGATGGTCACTTGAGTGCACATGCATATGTGGAGTGCATGTCCTTGCAGAACCACACACTTGCACTCGGATGCACTCCATGTCCTCCCACCCTTGCATATCCACGTGTACACTGTTTGCCTTCTGGTGCCCACTGTGTCCCGCCAGCACATGTTCTGTGACCGATTATGGTTCGAGTACATGCCTAATTTGATTTTTGATGTAGTCTGTCACTTAGATGTGATGCTCAGGGTGTGCATCACACGCAATGGCTGTTCACTGTGCTGTGCGCTGAGCAGTGTGATGTAGGAGTAGGACATTGCACACATGAGCTGCAGTGTTCATTTTGCAATGCATCATGTGCATATAGCCAGGCATTCATTGTGATGTTACGTCTACGACTGTTGTAATGCATTAGGAATCGACTTATTTTTGGTGGGACATTTTGTTGGTCTGTCATTTCATCGGATTCCGGGTCAGGCATCATTGTCCGATGCCACTGTACATTTAGGACATGGAAATGTGTACCTTATCGTTACTGGGTCGGTGTATGGGTATTGCTTGCCATGTCATGTTGATGTTTGGGAGGGTTTGACTGACATGACAGTGATGGCCATGGCCTGTTTTGCAGGTGTGTGTGATGCACACCTTGCATGTCCAGGTCATCCGCTTCTCAGAGCAACTAGCTGGGGGTAGGTTTCTCTCCGCAGCAGGGCCCTCCCCCTCGAACAGACTTCCTGACTTGAACTTGAGGGGAACCATCTCCAGTTCTGGAAGCACCTCAAGACCTTCCTCTTTGCTTCTGCTTACTCTCTGCCTCTCCCTTGCAGAATTGTTCACTGGAACTGCACAGGAGCTGCAACTGGGCCACTCTCACCAACCTCGGTCCCTGGCCCAGCCACTGTCCACTTGCACTGCCACCCTGGCAACCCCTGCACTGCAGTACTGTCTCTCTATCCCTACAGCCCTCCCTTCCCAGCACTCGTCTGCACTTACCTTAGCAGTTGCCACCAGGCGACCTATGTAAAATTTTTTGGCCTACTTCCCCTGTACTGGACTCCCCCCCACCCTTGCACTTTTCCCTTCCCCCTACCCCTGAACTTGCACAATCACAATGACACCTGGCCTAGTAGTACCGTTCTCTGTGTTCCCTTGTCCCCCCCCCCCTGCCTCATTGTGCATTGTAATACTTGTGTATGGCTCATGTCATGTCACATGTCATGTGTGCATTTTGGTTGCACAGGATAGCTTGTGTTTAAGTAGCTAGGGATGCAGACGATGTGGCACTTCCATGGCAACTATCTCAGGGTGGTAGGGTTGTGACAGTTGACTGTCACTTTGTCATCATCGATTGTCACCTGGTATGTGCCAGGCCTGTGTGCACTCCGCAGGGGTTGGAGTTTAGGTGAAAAATGTGGCCACAAGCTGGGTCCGGGCTACCTCGCCACGTGCCCTGTCCCCTCCCATGGGCAGCGCCTGTGCCTGTGGTTGGGGATGTGGGGGCACCACCATGTCCACCGGGACGCCCTGCCGTGTTGCAACATTGTGCAGGACACATGCTGCCACAATGATCCTGCACACAACTGCTGGTGCATAGAGTAGTTGCCCACCAGAGCGGTCAAGGGAGGGGAAACGTGACTTGAGCACTCCGAATGTGCGCTCCACTATGCCCCTGGTTGCAATATGGGCAGCGTTGTATCTTACCTGGGGTGGTGTGGTGGGGTTCCGGATTGGCGTCATCATGTGGTTGCTCAGAGGGTAGGCACTGTCCCCTGGGGAGGTGATAATTGTTCAGATTATTAGGGTTGGTATATTTGTCTGTGTGTGACTTGCATGCATGTGCAAGGGCATTTGTACTCACCTAGGAGCCATGTGTCGCCATGCTGCCCAGCTTCCAGGGCCCGGCTCAGGGCGGACATTCTGTATATGAAACTGTCATGGGTGGAGCCAGGGTAGTTTGCATACACAGAGGTGATGATTCCCTTTGCATCGCATACCACCTGTACATTGATGGAATGCCAGTGCTTGCGGTTTCGGTAGATGTGCTCAGTGGCCCTAGGTGGACGTAGGGCCACATGGGTGCAATCTATGGCACCGAGCACTTTTGGTAAGTGTGCCACCCTGAAAAAATCCAGGACAACGGCCTGCCTTTCTGCGGGTGTTCTGGGCATGTATATGTGCCTGCGGACTGAGGGGCGCGCTGTCATGATTGCCAGTACCTGGTGTAGGCAGCGTGACTGTGTGGCCTGTGAGACCCCCCCCACTATGGCAGTGGTCCGCTGAAACGACCCAGTGGCCAAGAAATGCAAGACATTGAGCAGCTTCTCCAAGGGGCTCAATGCTTGGGAGCAAAGGGTGGGGGATGTGAGGTCATCTTCCCACTCCCTGACCAGGTCTAGGATGATATGGGGTGGAAACCTATACCTGCCGTAGACCTGGTCGTCAGGCATCCCAAAAAGGCCTGTCCGTGGTGCAAAAATGCGTGCCCTGGCTATTCCCACAATCACTGCAGCAACAAATGGGGCATTCATCGTCGCTGTATATACGCGTTTGTTGTTTGCGCGCACTTTTATGCTGTGCGCGGGCGCGGGACGCCTCCGTGTGGGCGGACTCGTTGGTTTCCCGTATTCGGGTGTCATCGCGTGTGATCGGAGGGGAGCGAGCGTACACGCGATTGGCCTGGGTACGTGTGTTTCGGGGTGCGCGGGTAGTTCCACACGCGATTGGCCTGGGTACGTGTGTTTCGGGGTGCGCGGGAAGTTCCACACGCGATTGCCCTGGGTACGTGTGTTTCGGGGTGCGCGGGTAGTTCCACACGCGATTGGCCTGGGTACGTGTGTTTCGGGGTGCGCGGGTAGTTCCACACGCAATTGGCCAGGGTACGTGTGTTTCGGGGTCCCGTGAACTTTCACACGCGATTGGTTGGGATCCACGTGTGTACTGTCATCACGTGCAATGAGGGATACTCCCTCGCACGTCACGTCACAGACGCGCTCACGCGCTGAGGGCCTTTGGTCCAATGAAAATGCGTATACGTGCAGACGCGCTTACGCGCTAAGGGCCTTTCCTCGAATTACACGCTGACGTGCAGAATTTTCACGTGCCAAATCACTCCGTATCAAGCTGGCCACGCGTAAGCACACGGAAGACCACGCTCCTGCCCAGAAGGCCGAACTACTGCCCCCCAGAGCCCCGAGCACGCTCCCACCTGCCATCTGCTGCTGCCTGACTGCCTGCTGCCCACGTGCCCTGCCATTTGCTGCCTGCACATCAGCCAGGGGTGCTGTTGGTGTGACCACCCCTGCTGGAACCAAAGACTCCCGACTGGGATTCCATCGCTCCACAGCCCAGCCCCAGGACCCAGTTGCCCACCCACTCCTGCCTCTGGGGTTGTCATGTCGGGGCAAACTCCATCTGTGACCACTGACAACCCCCGGCCAGAGAGGCAGAGGGGCACCAGCTTCAGTGCCACCGAAGTTGGTGTCCTGGTGGAGCAAGTCCTGGGGCAGTATGATGCCCTCTTCGGAAGTTGCCGCGCCGACAAGGAAGGACGGACTCGGATCTGGACTGACATCGTGACTGCCATCAACGCGGAGGGGGTGGCAGTCCGCGACTTCCAACATGTCAAGAAGCGCTGGGAGGACTTCAGGTCCAGGACCCTGACCAAGGCCCGGCGCCTCTTGAAGGCAGCGGATGCCAAGGGGCGCCGGGGCCACTTGTCGGAAGAACAGATGAGGGTCCTGGAACACATATCCCCAGCGCTCCACGTCCAGGTCCTTGAGAGGCAGACCCGTCTGGAGTCGAGCGGTGAGTGTACATGCATCCTGATTGTGAGCAGTGCGTGTGGTGATTGTTCAGTAGTGTGCAGGTTGCACATCTGTTTGTATGGGGTCGAGTATGGGTGCGGGTGTACAGGGCCGTGGGGCTGACACATGCGAGGGCTGTAATGTGTGAGACATGGATGGTGCCTGTGTGTGTGGGCTTGCATGCCAAATGCAGTTGTGTGGGCACACAGGTTTGTATGAATGTGTATGTGAGTAGACATGTCCGTGATGTCACGCATGTATGTTGTTTTCAGCTGATTGTATCAGCGCTGTGTACATGTGCATGTGTGTGTATTTGACAAGGGTGCAACAGTGATGCAACATGGATGCATGTGACAGCGGTATGTGGAAGCCTGATGGGCAGATGTGACATGGATGCCCGTCTGAACACTGCGACACTTAGCAGAGGTGTACACATGCATGCAAGTGTGGTGGTGTGTGTACATGTGTGGTGCACTTCCTGTGTTGCATGTGATGTCTGGCTCACCTTTGGCTGCTGATGCTTTTGTATGTGTATGGATGGTGTTGGCAGTTGCAACATGGCTGTGGTATGGCTCGTGTGTGCAAGTTGTAATGACATGTGTGTTGGGGATTGTGATGACATGTCAGAGGTTTGCCAATGCCACTCATGTACAACTGTCATGTGTGTATGTGTACATTGTACAGTGCCCTGATGCCTGTGTTTTGTTTCTCCCTGTCTGCAGCGTCAACTGATGAAGAGGGCGGAGAAGGTGCTGTGGAGCACAGCGGCGGGGATCCCACCGCCAGCCGGAGACGCAAGGCCCGGCTCCCCTCCCAGGTTGTCATCTCGTCGGGGAGTGAGGAGTCCGGTGCCGCGTCCCAGGCCGCAGCTGCCGGGGGTAGGTCCAAGAGGCGGAGGTTGCAGTTGGACTCCTCGGCAGCAGAAGGGGCAGCTGGGACCCCACAGGGCCCAACGGGGGAAGATGGCACAGAGTCATCCAGGTTGGTGGGGGGTTTGGTGGAGGAGGAGGCCGTGCAAGCACCGGAGACGGGGTCTGGGGGTGGGGATCCCACTGGTGCTAGTGGGCCGCCGCGGAGGTGCCTGTGTGCAATCCTGTCCCTGATCCTGTCCCTGCATCATCTTGCACCAGCAGGGATGCCCATGTCCAGACCAGTTTTCAGGCAGGGGATGAGCTGACGTCAACTGGCCTTCCTCTGCCTGCGGACGTGGCTATCCAGGCCCAGGTTGAGCCTGTCCTGGCTGGAGTGGCGTTGCGTCAACGGGCCATGCGAGGTGACCTGCAGTCTTTTCATGAAGAGACTGCAGGTCATCTCGAATGGCTCGTTGACCACGTCAGCCTGCTGGGACAGGTCACCCAGGCCGGATTCCTCCGTCTGATGGGGCTTGCCACGACCCCCTCCTCAGCTGGACCCCCTACGCGCCAGTCGTCCTCTGTGCCAGCTTCCCACCCATCAGTCACCTGGGTGCCCTGTGGAGCTGCCTCTGACGGTGCGGCCAGGCTGGTGGAGGAGGCATCCCTGCCACAGTCGGGAGTCGGACGTCCAGCAGGGGTGGCCACGTCAACGACTGCACCCCAGCCGGCGGAGGATGTGCAGGCAGCAGGAGGCAGTGCAGGGGCAGAGGCACAGCAGCAGCAGCACCATGGTGGGAGCCATGAAGGCTCGGGGCCTTCGACATCGGAGGGGCAGGCATCGGCCGGAGGGCAGGAGGACCCAGGACAAAAAGTGTCTTCCGTGTGGCAGCGGTTGGGCCACGCCATAGATGCGGAGCGGCAGCGGGCGGAAGAGGCACGGCTCTCAATGGTCAGGGCGGAGAACTCCATGCAGAGGGCCCTGAGGCGGGTCGAGTGCCTCGAGGCAATCCGCAGGGCTTTGGAGGTGGACACGTCGACGGCCCTGCGGACCCTCGGGGCCATGGAGGAGGACCGCCTCCGGGACATTGGAGGAGGAGTTCGATGATGCCCTGGCCCGGCACATCCAGAAGTGAGCCGTGGAACTAGCCCGCTGCCCTTGTACATAGTTATGTAGGTAGTGTTAAGTTTCATTTTTGTTTTTATTTCATTTGGACCTTTTGGACATTGGCCACATTTTTGTATATAGTTTTTTTTATTAGTTAGTGTAGTTAGTTAGGTTTCCTTTATTTTGTTGGGATGATGGACCCTGGCTTCTTGGATTGTACATAGTTGTGGACTTGTACATACTTTCTTTTTTAACATTATCCATGGATCAATGGCTTATAATTTTTTTTTCACATTGGATTTTGTTTGGTGGACTTTGACTTTGTACTACATTACTTTGGATTTCTATATTCTTTAATTGTTTTTTTATTTTGAACGGACATGCTTCTTTTCATTTTTTTTCATTCACATTTCTGTTTATTCATTTTTGTTTCTATTCATCTTTCCTTTAATACATTATTTATTTGTTGCACTTCAATGTGTGGTGTCTCATTGTTTTCATGCATTTCATGTTATGTGTTTTGAGAATCACTGACACCCATTGGGTGTATGTGAGGGACATGTGTTTGTTTTGGAACTTGCAATTGGTGTTCTGTGATGTAATTGCAGAATATGAGTGGGTGGATGCAATACTCGGGTGGGTGTTTTGCATTTGGGGGCTGACCATAGAGACCAGGGATCTGGACTGTGATGACATGTTGGGTGGGGAACATGAGTTGGACATGGGTGGGGGACAGCTGGAGGGTGCCCCTGGATGCTGGGGGGTGAGGGTGCAGGGGGACATGTGTGGGGGCCTGGTGGAGGGTGCCCCTGCACTGCTGGGGGGTGGGGGTGGTGGGAGACATGTGTGGGGGCCTGGTGGAGGGTGCCCCTGGATGCTAGGGGGTGGGGGTGCAGGGGGACATGAGTGGGGGCCTGGTGGAGGGTGCCCCTGGATGCTGGGGGGTGGGGGTGGTGGGAGACATGAGTGGGGGCCTGGTGGAGGGTGCCCCTGGATGCTAGGGGGTGGGGGTGCAGGGGGACATGAGTGGGGGCCTGTTTGAGGCTGACCCTGCACTGCTGGGGGGTGGGGGTGGGGGGAGACATGAGTGGGGGCCTGGTGGAGGGTGCCCCTGGATGCTAGGGGGTGGGGGTGCAGGGGGACATGAGTGGGGGCCTGGTGGAGGGTGCCCCTGGATGCTGGGGGGTGGGGGTGGTGGGAGACATGTGTGGGTGCCAGGTGGAGGGTGCCCCTGGATGCTAGGGGGTGGGGGTGCAGGGGGACATGAGTGGGGGCCTGGTGGAGGGTGCCCCTGGATGCTGGGGGGTGAGGGTGCAGGGGGACATGTGTGGGGGCCTGTTTGAGGCTGCCCCTGCACTGCTGGGGGGTGGGCGTGGTGGGAGACATGTGTGGGTGCCAGGTGGAGGGTGCCCCTGGATGCTAGGGGGTGGGGGTGCAGGGGGACATGAGTGGGGGCCTGGTGGAGGGTGCCCCTGGATGCTGGGGGGTGAGGGTGCAGGGGGACATGTGTGGGGGCCTGTTTGAGGCTGCCCCTGCACTGCTGGGGGGTGGGGGTGGGGGGAGACATGAGTGGGGGCCTGGTGGAGGGTGCCCCTGGATGCTGGGGGGTGGGGGTGGTGGGAGACATGTGTGGGTGCCAGGTGGAGGGTGCCCCTGGATGCTAGGGGGTGGGGGTGCAGGGGGACATGAGTGGGGGCCTGGTGGAGGGTGCCCCTGGATGCTGGGGGGTGAGGGTGCAGGGGGACATGTGTGGGGGCCTGTTTGAGGCTGCCCCTGCACTGCTGGGGGGTGGGGGTGGGGGGAGACATGAGTGGGGGCCTGGTGGAGGGTGCCCCTGGATGCTAGGGGGTGGGGGTGCAGGGGGACATGAGTGGGGGCCTGTTTGAGGCTGCCCCTGCACTGCTGGGGGGTGGGGGTGGGGGGAGACATGAGTGGGGGCCTGGTGGAGGGTGCCCCTGGATGCTAGGGGGTGGGGGTGCAGGGGGACATGAGTGGGGGCCTGGTGGAGGGTGCCCCTGCACTGCTGGGGGGTGGGGGTGGTGGGAGACATGAGTGGGGGCCTGGTGGAGGGTGCCCCTGGATGCTAGGGGGTGGGGGTGCAGGGGGACATGAGTGGGGGCCTGTTTGAGGCTGCCCCTGCACTGCTGGGGGGTGGGGGTGGGGGGAGACATGAGTGGGGGCCTGGTGGAGGGTGCCCCTGGATGCTAGGGGGTGGGGGTGCAGGGGGACATGAGTGGGGGCCTGGTGGAGGGTGCCCCTGGATGCTGGGGGTGGTGGGAGACATGAGTGGGGGCCTGGTGGAGGGTGCCCCTGGATGCTAGGGGGTGGGGGTGCAGGGGGACATGAGTGGGGGCCTGGTGGAGGGTGCCCCTGGATGCTGGGGGGTGAGGGTGCAGGGGGACATGTGTGGGGGCCTGTTTGAGGCTGCCCCTGCACTGCTGGGGGGTGGGGGTGGGGGGAGACATGAGTGGGGGCCTGGTGGAGGGTGCCCCTGGATGCTAGGGGGTGGGGGTGCAGGGGGACATGAGTGGGGGCCTGTTTGAGGCTGCCCCTGCACTGCTGGGGGGTGGGGGTGGGGGGAGACATGAGTGGGGGCCTGGTGGAGGGTGCCCCTGGATGCTAGGGGGTGGGGGTGCAGGGGGACATGAGTGGAGGCCTGGTGGAGGGTGCCCCTGCACTGCTGGGGGGTGGGGGTGGTGGGAGACATGAGTGGGGGCCTGGTGGAGGGTGCCCCTGGATGCTAGGGGGTGGGGGTGCAGGGGGACATGAGTGGGGGCCTGTTTGAGGCTGCCCCTGCACTGCTGGGGGGTGGGGGTGGGGGGAGACATGAGTGGGGGCCTGGTGGAGGGTGCCCCTGGATGCTAGGGGGTGGGGGTGCAGGGGGACATGAGTGGGGGCCTGGTGGAGGGTGCCCCTGGATGCTGGGGTGGTGGGAGACATGAGTGGGGGCCTGGTGGAGGGTGCCCCTGGATGCTAGGGGGTGGGGGTGCAGGGGGACATGAGTGGGGGCCTGGTGGAGGGTGCCCCTGGATGCTGGGGGGTGGGGGTGGTGGGAGACATGAGTGGGGGCCTGGTGGAGGGTGCCCCTGGATGCTAGGGGGTGGGGGTGCAGGGGGACATGTGTGGGGGCCTGTTTGAGGCTGCCCCTGCACTGCTGGGGGGTGGGGGTGGGGGGAGACATGGGTGGGGGCCTGCTGGAGGCTGCCCCTGGTGGCTGGGGGTGCAGGGGGACATGCGTTGGTGGGCAGTAGTGCTAGTTGATATGTGGGTTGGCTGGTGGGCATGGCCATGGTGGATGGGGTGCCTGCAGGACATGTGCTGGGTAGGCCCCTGTGGTGTGAGCCACCTGCAGGGGCCGTGGAGGGTGTAGAGGGTACACCTGGGAGGACCCACACGTGCAATTCACGTGTGCTGCTCCCCGCGCACCCCCGGAATACACGTACCCCGCTCAATCGCGTGTGGAACTTCCCGCGCACCCCTGGAATCCACGTACCCGGCCAAATCGCGTGTGGAACTTCCCGCGCACCCCTGGAATCCACGTACACGGGCAAATCGCGTGTGGAACTTCCCGCGCACCCCTGGAATCCACGTACCCGGCCAAATCGCGTGTGGAACTTCCCGCGCACCCCTGGAATCCACGTGCCCGGCCAAATCGCGTGTGGAACTTCCCGCGCACCCCCGGAATACACGTACCCCGCTCTATCGCGTGTGTCACTTCCCGCGCACCCCTGAAATCCACGTACCCGGCCAAATCGCGTGTGGAACTTCCCGCGCACCCCCGAAATACACGTACCCCGCTCAATCGCGTGTGGAACTTCCCGCGCACCCCTGAAATCCACGTACCCGGCCAAATCGCGTGTGGAACTTCCCGCGCACCCCTGGAATCCACGTACCCGGCCAAATCGCGTGTGGAACTTCCCGCGCACCCCCGTAATACACGTACCCCGCTCATTCGCGTGTGTCACTTCCCGCGCACCCCCGAAATACACGTACCCCGCTCAATCGCGTGTGGAACTTCCCGCGCACCCCTGGAATCCACGTACACGGCCAAATCGCGTGTGGAACTTCCCGCGCACCCCTGGAATCCACGTACCCGGCCAAATCGCGTGTGGAACTTCCCGCGCACCCCTGGAATCCACGTACCCGGCCAAATCGCGTGTGGAACTTCCCGCGCACCCCCGTAATACACGTACCCCGCTCATTCGCGTGTGTCACTTCCCGCGCACCCCCGAAATACACGTACCCCGCTCAATCGCGTGTGGAACTTCCCGCGCACCCCTGGAATCCACGTACACGGCCAAATCGCGTGTGGAACTTCCCGCGCACCCCTGGAATCCATGTACCCGGCCAAATCGCGTGTGGAACTTCCCGCGCACCCCTGGAATCCACGTGCCCGGCCAAATCGCGTGTGGAACTTCCCGCGCACCCCCGAAATACACGTACCCCGCTCAATCGCGTGTGGAACTTCCCGCGCACCCCTGGAATCCACGTACACGGCCAAATCGCGTGTGGAACTTCCCGCGCACCCCTGGAATCCACGTACCCGGCCAAATCGCGTGTGGAACTTCCCGCGCACCCCTGGAATCCACGTGCCCGGCCAAATCGCGTGTGGAACTTCCCGCGCACCCCCGAAATACACGTACCCCGCTCAATCGCGTGTGGAACTTCCCGCGCACCCCTGGAATCCACGTACACGGCCAAATCGCGTGTGGAACTTCCCGCGCACCCCTGGAATCCACGTACCCGGCCAAATCGCGTGTGGAACTTCCCGCGCACCCCCGTAATACACGTACCCCGCTCATTTGCGTGTGTCACTTCCCGCGCACCCCCGAAATACACGTACCCCGCTCAATCGCGTGTGGAACTTCCCGCGCACCCCTGGAATCCACGTACACGGCCAAATCGCGTGTGGAACTTCCCGCGCACCCCTGGAATCCACGTACCCGGCCAAATTGCGTGTGGAACTTCCCGCGCACCCCTGGAATCCACGTGCCCGGCCAAATCGCGTGTGGAACTTCCCGCGCACCCCCGAAATACACATACCCCACTCAATCGCGTGTGGAACTTCCCGCGCACCCCTGGAATCCACGTACACGGCCAAATCGCGTGTGGAACTTCCCGCGCACCCCTGGAATCCACGTACCCAGCCAAATCGCGTGTGGGACTTCCCGCGCACCCCTGGAATCCACGTGCCCGGCCAAATCGCGTGTGGAACTTCCCGCGCACCCCCGAAATACACGTACCCCGCTCAATCGCGTGTGTCACTTCCCGCGCACCCCTGGAATCCACGTACCCGGCCAAATCGCGTGTGGAACTTCCCGCGCACCCCCGTAATACACGTACCCCGCTCATTCGCGTGTGTCACTTCCCGCGCACCCCCGAAATACACGTACCCCGCTCAATCGCGTGTGGAACTTCCCGCGCACACCCGGAATACACGTACCCCGCTCAATCGCGTATTTTACTTCCCGCGGCGCCACTTTTTTGATGCGCTGGGACTCTACCGCCTGCCTTCGTGTGGCGGACGTGTTTCAGCTTGTGCGCGGCTTTGGCTGTGCGTGGGTTTGCCCTATTCCATTCCATGAATACGTGTGGTTCGTGTGCGTGTGGGCGTTACCTCTGCTTCCGTGCAGTGCATCCCCAGTTACGCCCTTATTTTTGCGTGTTGTTCCCCATTCCGCGCGTTACGCCCCATGTCCCGCCCACTTTCTGCTGTGTGCGCTGAGGTTGTGCGCTTTCACTGTGCGCGTCGCACACCGTCGCGCACGCCTTTCGCGATGTTGCAGTGACTTGTGCGCCATGCACGGGTTTGGCGCACATCCCGCGGTGAACACGCGCAGGGACTTCCATGAATCGCACGCGTGCGCGTGCGCCTGTTTTTTTCCGCTTGCGCCTGCTTGCGCCTGCTTGCGCCTACTTGCGCGTAGATTTTCGGCGCACGTTTGTTCCATGAATCGGCCCCTGAGTGTCTTGCGCAAGACACAAAGCGTGGGCGTTGCTTGCGCAGAGGGTAGAACACAGAAAATTAGGACGAAAAGGGAAAATGTGGGCGTTACTAGAGACGGCCCGCAAGCAGTCCATCACATACCCATTATTGTGCGGAACGATACGTATTCATGGATCTGAACGTGCAACCTCTCAGTGGGGAAATGGCCACGCAAAGCTCTCATACTATCCACCACCTGAAGGCAGGGGTACAGGCAGTTGCCATAAGATTCCCTACGCAGAGGTAAGATCCGCTGTTGGATTTAGGGGTGCATGAATGCAGCCAGGGTTCTGATCTAATTTAGGGGTACGCGTACACAGAGTAGCGGTGTATACAAACAGTTTAAGGGGGTTCCCATGCAGATTTTCTGAGTTTTACCCAGGTTACGATAAATCATACGCATGTTGTCGGGGTGCCAGTAACTGTTATGAGGGATCTCTGCGCAGTGTCCCCGAGATGCAGGCCTGCTTGCAGTGACCTCACAAACTGTTTAAAGGGTGTATGTATTTGCTCGCAGGGGAGCATTTAAAGGTAGCTGTTTGTGGCTGTTTTTGCTTTGCGTGGTGGCGTGCGGGGGGCGTTCCGGCGATGATTTCGTAATACAATTACTTTGCGCAAACTATTCCATGAAGATGCAAAGCGCGCAGATAAACTTCTGCGTGCATGCTCATGCAAAGTCGTTCTCGGCGTGGAGACTTGTGGGATCTATGCGCACTTTTCCATGAATCAGGCCCTTAGTCATTTGCGCTGTTAAATTCTTTATATGAGTGTTCCCAACAGTTTGGGTTAGCTTCACCCTTCATTTCTATGTAATGTCCAAAGTCCCAATCAAAACTGCTCCATGCATGTATGAAGGCTTGATGCTTAGAGATGGTTTTAAGCGTGCCTCACTGGCTCACCTTAATAGTTTTTTTCTTCTTGACTTGCAGGGTGAGTAGTCTAGGTGCATCTGCTGACTGCTGGGTCATGGTTGGTGACTGCTGGATGGAATCTCGTAAGGAACCGGAACTCAGGTAAGCCTCCACTGTGAGTTGCTGGCTCACCATGGAAATGTAGTCTTTCCATGCTCTTTATCTGTTTTGCTTACTTCTTTTGGTCCATGTGCTTAGGAATGCCCCTGGGAAGACCCTGGAAGCTGGAGCATGATGAGGTTATCATGAGCTGTGGCAAGAGAATGGGGGCACCTTCAGTCGGTGGTCTTGGCAATCAGCCCCTCTCTTGGTTGCAGAGGGACTTAAAATACTTTAAAATTTCACATTTGGACTTTACTATCTAATTGCTCTCTCAGACTATGGTGGAAGCTTTCTGCAACTGAGGCGATGCATTTGGTAGTATTCAAGTATTTTCTTAGTCTTTTGAATGGAGTGCGGCCACACCATGACAAGGGGCCTCATTACGAGGTGGGCGGAATTGGATTAATGGCGCTGGTAATGGTACCGGCGTCGTTAATCCCATTCCGCCCTATTACGAGGTTCCCTCAGGGCACCCGCTCTGGACATCTGGTTTTACGTCCAGAGCGGGTCCTGCGAGGGTACCAAGGAGCTAACAACGGGCCTGTTGTTAGCTCCCTCCCCATTCCTGTTGAGCCCTATGGGGGCTCGAATGGGAATGGGGAAGGACCGGGTCCGGATTCGCTGAAGGAGGAAGTACCGGGCCCTCCAAAGTCGGAATGGGCCGGTATTTCCCCTTTCAGGGAACCCGGACACGATTTTGGGGGCAAAGCTGTAATGAGGCCCAAGGTGTATATATTTGACACACGCTGTGGCCGTGAGTTTTTTTAAAACGGCCGCAGCTATAGAGCTGAAAGTGACATCTCACATAGGGGTAACGTTTTAGACATGATCAATTACTGTTTTTTCACTGTTTACTGAAGTGTGCTAATTTTAGGGATAACATACCCTAATTCTGGAGGGTGGGAAGTAGTAACTTTAAAAAACATAGATATTGCATATTTGGACTTTAATACTTACTTTAGCATTTCATTCTACAGAAGAAGCTTTCAGTGACCTAGGTACTGAATTTGACAGCATTACAGTCTTCTGTTCTTTAGTTCTACAGTGTAGGGCGGACACATCCCGGGGATAGGCTTATTGGATGCGTGCGCTGGCCTTGCATTGTTCAGAAAAGCAAGTCGCTTTAGGGTGGTAAGCGAACCTCTGTCGTATGGGTATGGATAAGTGAACTTTCAACCTCAAAACTCTGACCCAAAATGTGGAGACACTCACTCACACACCCGCCGACATTCCACCAAAATTCCAGGCACAGGCACTGCATTCATTTCAGGTGCGACATACCTAAACTTTCCTGGCGTGAGATCCACCATACAACGGTGGATGTGGACATTTTGCAACACGCCAGGAGAAGGTTGAACTTCTGACAAGAGGCGTGGTAGATACAACATCTATAACTAGTGATGTAGGGCGCACATCTCTCGTTTTGAGAATGCTCTTAAGGAATTCAAGGATTCAGGTATGCCAATTCTTGGTGCTATGGAGAAAAATGCAGGCATGGTGCTGTAAACTGCTCTACAATTAACAAAGAAAACTGTGTCCTAGGGTAGTGGACTCTCCTGTCCCCTGCACACCTGGAAAATGATCAGTCAACATTTATTTATATTTAAGAGGTTCTATTATTTTCAAAATAACGAAATGTTCTGAAACAATTAATGTCTTGATGACAAAGTTTTTAATTCAACAAAATCAGTTTAAGGAAAACATGTACAAAAAGGCGATCAACGTGTTTTGGGCTATGCCTTCATCAGGAGCAAGTTTCAACCTGCAGTATTTTTTACTATGCAAGGTGTGCAGGGGACGGGAGTGTCCACTACCCAAGGACACTGTTTTTGGTGTTAGGAGGTGGTGGAAGATCAGCATCCTCTGTACCAAAACAGCATTTCCACTATCACACACAGTGCTACCTCTGTACCACAATACCATTTTTATAATCACTGACAGACCCATTTCAGGTGACGCATCCAGACACCATTGGAGCAAATATTCTGCCATCGAACGGTGGATGTGAAAAATCAGCAACAGAAACAAGTCCTCCAGATGATGGCAGCAATTCTCCCAGGAGACAGCACACGATCTGCCACCACCATACACAATGCAACAAACCCAAAGAAACACATTGCAACACCCTATTCTACACAAAACACAGCATGACACAATCTTCTAGCTCTGACATTGCTGGGTCAGTGAATCAAAAACACTGGGGCTGCAGAGCTATACCAACCAGAGTCCTATATAGTGGTCTGCCGCGAGCGGCATGCAACACTCAAGTGGCGTAACAACATATCTGTCAGGGCCAGATCCTGTGCTGCAACCAAGCAAAGTATTCAGGGCTTGGATCTCTGCATTAGCAATGGCAACAAGTATGATGACATGAATGTTGCACAGGGAAAGCTTGGTTACTTAAGTTGGTTATACAAACTCTCCTTCCACTTACGTTTCCATCATAACATCCTATCAGGCTGCGCTTCTCCTTGAGCGTTTTGTGTCATCTTCTATTTGGTCCATTGGCTCTTTCCCCGTTCCCTCAATCCCATGCAAATGCCACTCCCACTGTGATCTGTCTCCCTCAGGCTGAAAATCCAATCCCACTTGTTTTCCTCATTCTACATCAACTTGTCCATGTACACATAGCTATAGCCTCAATCCAACCTCATACTATCAAAACAGTTTCCAAACATATTAGTTCGAACCCGATGAATAAACCTGCCTTTAATTCCAGATTTAGCATTACATGTAATCTCTGAAGGTATGTCCCACAAATGGACTACATTCAAACGTATTTACACCTCGTTAATAATTTTTAACCAGGTCCAGGAGAAAGCCACTGGAGAATTTAGTATCTCTAGTAGAGCACCCCTATATTCTGTTGAGTGCATAGAGTCCCAGAGCTTTGCCCGGTACAGTAATGACTCAACAATGAGATCCCTAGCAATCCCATGGATACGCATCTCAAGCTTCAGTAGGATGTTCAGGGCACTCTTAGGAAAGCCCAAAACATTTGTTGATAGCCTATTCTCACGGAGCCTTAAACGTTAATGCGTCCCTGGACTACCAGTCATAGGTCCCTTCAGATATAAGCATGGCTCTATCCACAGGCACCTGTCCTCCAAAGCCTTTTGATAAAGGCATGATGACACCCTGCTGGCTGTTCAACAAAAGAAACAGCTGGTCAGATCAGGAGGACTTGTTGGTGTGCCAAATCCCCAAGAAACCAAAAGCGTCCACAGTAATCACTGTTGAAAATATCAACTGGAATTGTTGTTTCATGGTGAAAACACTGTGTATTTCATGCAAGCTATTGCAGCTGTGTATATTGGGAAGAGAGGTGACAAATCTGACTTTAAGCACTACTTTGGTTTCCATGGTGGATGGTACACGGATGTGCTATAATAGAGTGTGTTCAAAGAGTATAATTCCACGGTGCCCGACAAATAAATAATAGTTGTGCATAGAGTACCTTTCATTAAGACATGGTGGCTCATTATGAGTGTGCCAGTCCGGTAAAAATGCCAGTAATACCGGCTCAGGCATTTTTACCATACCAGCACACTACGAGTTTGCCAGTAGGGGCAGTGAACTACCAGCAGGCCTGATCTGCCAGTAGTTCAGGACCCTACAGGCAAATAAATGCTACAATCACCGGCACTGGTGCTAGCAGTGCCAGTTATTACGGCAAACCCATTCCATGGAATCCTATGGCACTACATGGAATGGGGACTTACCACCATTGCCGGAACCCGTAATATCCCAGTTACATATTGGGCACTGCTAATGGTAATGTGGGTTTGCTTATAACCTGAGGGTATGACAGACGGGTTACCGGCAAACCCATGATGACCCCCATTATATCTTAACTAAAATAGTATTTTTACAGGCACTCCTCTTGAAAGGGAAGGACACTGTTATTGTTTACTTTAGTTTTTCAGGTTTGTAATAATTATTCTTTCAGTATGCATTTTCCTTGTGAAATTTTAAGCCGTCGCATATAATAATGCATTGCAATGAATGAATCACATCCTTATACTATCATGGAAAATGTGTACTTACAGGATGGAGTTTTTGCAACATAGGACCTCAGTAGAAGTTTGGCGGTCTGGAAATTAAGGTACCGGCACCCTTTCCGGACCGCCAAACTAAGAGTCTGCCGGTAGAGCCTCAGACCTTCCGGCAGGCCTGACCTGCTAGGAGTTCAGGCACCTACCGGCAGAGCCTTCACTGAAGCACGGGCACCGTTAGCGATGGTGCCGGTGCTTCAGTGTCCCTATTTCACCTAGTCCTATGGGAATCCACAGGAATGGGGATTTACATTTCCACCACTGCTCATGACACCCCGGTGGCACCAGGATATCGGATGGCAGAAACAGTGTTACGGGGTCAGCGGTAGCCCACCGCCTAAAGGCGGGTTTTACCGCCAACCTCGTAATGAGGCCCATAGTGTAATGATTTCCATAACTCGTTTATAAAGCAGCTTGTGATATTCCTATGGGGTTCAGAGTGCCTTTCATTGTCCAGTTACATCTAGACGTTACTTTTTATGGGCACTGTCATGGAATAGTAGGATATTTCATCCAATGGTAAGTCAGCTCTTTGTGATAAAGTTAAACTTCAGCATGTAACAGTATATTCCATTGAATGAATCAATGTATTACATTATTGGGGTATGTTCTTGCTGGGTGTTATGAAAACTTTGAGCCCATAATCTAATGAGTGTGTGGTTTCCATATGTGTGACAAGTGTGAGTTGCAGAATGTACCAATACCTTACAGTGAACGAATCTATGCATTGTATTATCAGAGACCTTTTGACAATTTCCCTGAATTAAACATCTTGGTGACCTGGCTTGAATTGCAACTATACATTGTGGTGAACAAATCAAAACATGTTTTCATAGGTGAATATTTTTATTAACACATTATTATTTTTGCAAGCTCTGTTACTGTTCACATGAAGCTTTACAGATCTTCCGAAGGGTTTAATGGGGTTCGTATCATGTATCATTTTTTGTTAAAATAATCTATGTTATTTCTTATCAATGTATAGTAATGAACGGGCGTGCTTGCAAGCTCGCGACCAAGATTGCAGGTGCTGGGTGAGCTCTGCAATGTGTTTTTACTTGTGGAGGCCTGCATAACTCACAGCAGTGGTATGCTCCCAGACACATAGGGTAATTAATAGAATTTCGCACAAAAGTGGCGCACGCGGCTGGCGCACAGAGTGCGCGTGCGCATGTCTGCGCCAGCTGCGTGCGCTAAAATCGATTTCCGCGCACAGCGTATACATGGATTTTAGCCTCCAAAACCAGCCGTGGCGTAGAGTGGCGCAGCAACCCTACAGCAGCGCCAGTTACGCCCCCAAGAACGCCCTTGCGCAAGGAAAAGCCATCAAAATTCCCAATTCAGCGCAAAGGGCTGCACTAACCCTGGACCAGTTTACAGGCTGCCAAACAGCAAACGCCAAGCAGGGAACGTGTATTACTGGGGTGCGTGTGAAGTTTCACACGCAAAAGGGCCTGTGCGAGTGGGGTACGTCTATTACTGGGATTTGCGGGAAGTTTCACACGCTATTTCAGCAGGGTACGTGTATTACGGGGTTCTCGGGAACTTTCACACATGAAAGGGCCTGTGCGAGTGGGGTACGTGTATTACGGGGGTGTGTGGGATGTTTCACATGCGATTGGCCTGGGTACGTGTATTTGAGGGGTGCGCAGGAAGTTTCACATGCGATTGGCCTGGGTACGTGTATTTCAGGGGTGCGCGGGAAGTTTCACACGCGATGGGGCTGGGTACGTGTATTTCAGGGGAGCGCGGGAAGTTTCACACGCGATTGGCCTGTGTACGTGTATTTCAGGGGTACGCGGGAAGTTTCACACGCGATTGGCCTGGGTACGTGTATTTCGGGGGTGCGCGGGAAGTTTCACACGCGATTGGGCCTGGGTACGTGTATTTCAGGGGTGCGCGGGAAGTTACACACGCGATTGGGCTTGGTATGTGTATTTCAGGGGAGCGCGGGAAGTTTCACACACGATTGGCCTGTGTACGCGTATTTCAGGGGTGCGCGGGAAGTTTCACACGCGATTGGCCTGGGTACGTGTATTTCGGGGGTGCGCGGGAAGTTTCACACGCGATTGGGCCTGGGTACGTGTATTTCAGGGGTGCGCGGGAAGTTTCACACGCGATTGGGCTTGGTATGTGTATTTCAGGGGTGCGCGGGAAGTTTCACACGCGATTGGGCTTGGTATGTGTATTTCAGGGGTGCGCGGGAAGTTTCACACGCGATTGGGCTTGGTAGTGTATTTCAGGGTTGCGCGGGAAGTTTCACACGCAATTGGGCTGGGTACGTGTATTTCAGGGGTGCCCGGGAAGTTTCACATGCGAATGGCCTGGTACGTGTATTTCAGGGGTGCGCGGGAAGTTTCACACGCGATTGGCATGGGTACGTTTATTTCAGGGATGCGCGGGAAGTTTCACACGCGATTGGCCTGGGTACGTGTATTTCAGGGATGCGCGGGAAGTTTCACACGCGATTTGAGTAGGATACGTTTATTACCGGGATGCGCATGAAGTTTCACAGGCGATTTTGCTGTCAGAGCGGGGAAAGCGTATTTCGGGGGGAGTCCTACACGTGAATTGGCAGTGTGGGTCTTCCCAGGTGTCCCCTCTACCCCCTCCATGGCCCCTGCAGGCAGCCCACACCACAGGGGACTACCCCGCACCCCTGGTCATGTCCCGCAGGCAGCACATTCACCATGGGCATGCCCCCAGCCAAGCCACATGTCACGTTGCAATATGATCACCAACTCATGTCTCCCAGCACCCCCACCCCCCAGCAGTGCAGGGCACCTGCCAGCAGGTCCCCACACATGTCCCCCAGCACCCCCAGCAGTCAGGGGCACCTGCCAGCAGGCCCCCACACATGTCCCCCAGCACCTCCACCCCCCAGCAGTCAGGGGCACCTGCCAGCAGGCCCCCACACATGTCCCACACATGTCCCCCTGCACCCCCACCCCCCCTGCAGTCAGGGGCAACTGCCAGCAGGCCCCCACACATGTCCCCCTGCACCCCCACCCCCAGCAGTCCGGGGCACCTGCCAGCAGGCCCCCACACATGTCCCCCAGCACCCCACCCCCCAGCAGTCAGGGGCACCTGCCAGCAGGCCCCCACACATGTCCCCCTGCACCCCCACCCCCCAGCAGTCAGGGGCACCTGCCAGCAGGCCTCCACACATGTTCCCCTGCACCCCCACCCCCCAGCAGTCAGGGGTACCTGCCAGCAGGCCCCCACACATGTCCCCAGCACCTCCACCCCCCAGCAGTCAGGGGCACCTGCCAGCACGCCCCCGCTCATGTCCCACTCATGTCCCCCAGCACCCCCACCCCCCAGCAGTCAGGGGCACCTGCCAGCAGGCCCCCACACATGTCCCCCAGCACCCTCAAACCCCAGCAGTCAGGGGCACCTGCTAGCAGGCCCCCACACATGTCCCCCAGCAACCCACCCCCCGGCAGTGCAGGGCACCTGCCAGCAGGCCCCCACTCATGTCCCACTCATGTGCCCCAGCACCCCCACCCCCCCATCATTGACAGGCACCTGCCAGCAGGCCTTGACTCATGTCCCACAGCCAACACGTCATCACAATCCAGATCCCTGGCTCTTATGGCCACACAAATCCCACCCCACAGCACCCCAGTCCAAACACCCAACCAAGCTTTACATCCACTTCAAATTGAAATCCCCATTACATGATAGATCACAAATAAGCAGTATGCGCATGAGTACAAGTCTGTCCGACCCACACAATGGCAACACATGACTGAGAAAACCCACATTTTGACATGCATGAAACCAATGAGAGAAGACCACACATTGAAGTAAGAAACAAAAATGTAATCAAGTCAAAATGAAGGGAATGAAATAAAAACACGCAATAATGCCAATAATAATGAAAATGCAGCATGTCCCAAAAAATGATAAATAAACAAAATTAGAATCCAATTTAATCCAAATGAAAATGTGTCCAAAGTCACCGTCCAACAAAGCAAATCCAAAGGGAAAGAAAAGCGTAATATCCATTGCTACATGGTGAAGAAAAATAAAGATGAAGGAGAAAAATCCACTGTAAAACTATGTACAAATAGCAAATCCAGGGTCCATGAGCCCAACGACATAAATGAAACCTACAATGAAACCTACCTAATTACTAACTATATACAAACATGTGGGGCATAGTCCATGCGCCCCAAATGAAATAAAAAAGAAATGAAACTTATACAATGGCGGCGGGCAAGTCCAATGGCTCACTTGTTGATGTCATGGGCCAGGGCATCATCGAACTCCTGTTTAATGTCTTGGAGGCGGGCCTGTTCTCTGGCCCCGAGGTCTCGCAGGGATAACTCCATGTCCACCTCCAACTCCCTGCGAATTCCCTCGAGGCACTCAGCCCGCCTCAGTGCCCTGTGCATGGAGTTCTCCGCCCTGACCATTGTGAGCCATGCCTCCTCCGCCCGCCGCGGCTCCGCACCTATCTGCTGGCCCAACCGCTGCCACACGGAAGACACTCCCATTCCAGGTTCCTCCTGCACTCCGGCCGATGCCTGCCCCTCTGATGTAGATCGCCCCGAGCCATGATGCCTCCCACATTGAGCCTGCCGCTGCCTCCGACGCAACTGCCTCTGCCAGCACGACGGCATCCAGGCTGATGGAATCCACCGACACCGTCGTGCACGTGCTCTGCTCGATGATGCCGGCACATCCTCCATCTGCTGGGGTCCAGTTGCTGTGGTGTCCACCCCTGCTGGACCTCCGACTCCTGACTGTGGCAGGGATGGGATCCCCACCGAGCTGGCTGCGTTGGTCAGGGCAGGTCCACAGGGGGCCCTGGTGGCATCTGGGCCGGAAGACGGCATGGAGAACGACTGGCGCATAGTCTCCACAGAGGAGGAGAGGGCCGCCAGAGTGGCCGACACATGTACAAAACCCCATTGGACCGACCCGACCATGGACACTCCCAACTGGGCCACGTTGGCAGGCTGCTCTTCGTGATGACGTGCGTGCTCCCCCCGGGAAGCACGCACGTCATCACGAATGTCACACGTGCGCAACGCAACACCAATCAGGACCTTCTCCATACGGCCAGGGGTCCCCCCGTCCGAAGGTAGAGGAGTGTCAGATGACATGGACATCCCCCCTACCTGCGGACGGGCATGGGATGGGGCATCCCTGCTAGTGCATGGTGGTGCAGTCACAGGGTCAGGGACAGCGACATGCACAGGCCCCTCTGCGGTGACCTGTGCTGCCTCCTGCCCCTGGCCCTGGACTGCACCACTTGCACCAGTGGTACCACCCCCACCAGGCCCCATGTGCTGCTCAGTAGCGGCCTCCTCCTCTGTGGAAACCACCAACCTGGATGGCTCCACACCGTTTTCTGCCATTGGAAGCCCCTATGGGGGCTCACCCACCCCTTCCGCTGCAGCTGTAATGGCAGACGCAGCACCAGTCCCCTCACTCCCGGACGATGGTAAATTCTGGGAGGGTGACTGGGCCTTGTGTTGCCGGCCGGTGGGGGCATCCCCGCCGCTTTGCTCCACAGCGCCATCTCCACCCTCTTCATCACGTGCCGCTGTGTAGAGGGAGACATAGAACAGAAGCATCAGGGTACTGTACAATGGTCCCCTAGACAGGAAGCAATAGCAGATGAGTGGCACTGTCAAACATCACTTCCATCATGTCCCTCCACAACACATGGGTCAGTGCAGTTGACAGGCATGGCGCATACTATGAACATTAGCATACATGTCCAAGGGACTCTTCAAACATACAATGCTGGTTTGAAACTCATGCACACACTTCACCCTAGTTTCATCCATCTGGCCTCGTACACCCCAGACACAGTGGATACAAGGATGAGTAGGCTGCATCAGTGAATCTGAACATTGTCACAGACATGTGTCATGCATCCATGGCATTTCCAAGTCACAGACACGCAAGTCAGACACACAGACATGGACACCATACATGTCCATGACAGCAGCACCCATCTCTCACACCCCATCCATGTCCAATAACAGAGACAGGCATGCATTAATGTGTGCATTCCCCATGCTGCTCCGCATGTTGCATTGTAACAAATGCATCAACCATGTGGTTCACAAATTACTGGTCTCACATGCATGACCATGATGTCCCTGCACACACACACATACATACATGGCCTATGTCACACATGCAGGCAAGTATCAGACAACCAGCACAGTGCAACATGCCCTGTCTCACACAGCAATGCTTGGCCACTTACCGCTCAACTCCGGACGGGTCTGCCTCCGAAGGATCTGGGCGTGGAGCGCTGGGCCTACGCGTTCCAGGACCCTCATCTGGATGGTACTCATGCTGCCCCGGCCCCCCTCCACGAGGCGCCGGGCCTTGTTGAGGGTCCTGGATCTCAAGTCCTCCCAGCGCTTCTTGACATGTTGGTAGTTGCGGGTTGCCACCCCCTCCGCGTTGATGGCAACCACTGCGTCATCCCAGATCCTCTCCCATCCTTCCTTGTTGGCGCGTCTTGTTCCGAAGAGGGCATCATAATGCCCCAGGACATGCTCCACCAGGACATCAACTTCGGTGGCAGTGAAGCTGGTGGCCCTCTGCCTCTCTGGTTGGGGGTTGCCAGTGGTGCCAGATGGAGATGTGCCCGACATGGCAACTCCAGAGGCAGGAGTGGGTGGGCAACTGGGTCCTGGGGCTGGGCTGTGGAGCGATGGAATCCCAGTCGGGAGTCTTCTGTTCCAGCAGGGGTGAGCACAGCAACTGCACCCCTGTAGATGGCTGACGTGCAGGCACCAAATAGCAGGGCACATGGACAGCAGGCAGGCAGCAGCAGATGGCTGGTGGGAGCGTGCTCGGGGCTCTTGGGGGCAGGAAAATGGCCTTCAGAGCAGGAGCGTGGTCTTCCGTGTGTGTACGCGTGGCCAGCTTGGCACGTGAAAATCTTGAACGTCAGCGTGTAATTCGAGGAAAGGCCCTTAGTGCGTAAGCGCATCAGCACACGTATGCGATATCATTGGACCAAAGGCCCTTAGCGCGTAAGCGCGTCTGTGATGTATTGTGCACGGGCGTTGCCCTTTCGTGTGTAAAACTTGCCACGCACCCCTGAAATACACGTACTCCGCTCGAACAGGGCCCTTTCACGTGTGAAACTTCACACGAAACCCGTAATACATGTACCCTGCTGAAATCGTGGGTGAAACTTCACGCGAACCCAGGAATACACATACCCTGCAGAAATCACGCGTGAAACTTCCCGTGACCCCCCGGAATACACGTACTCTGCTCAACAGGGCCCTTTCGCGTGTAAAACTTCATGCTGTACCCCAGAACTACACATACCCCGCTCGCTCGCACAGAGCCAATATTTCTGGCGTTCGCTTGAAGTTTCACACGCGATAGGCCCTGTGTGAATGGGGTATGTGTATTTCTGGGGTGCGCGGGAAGTTTCACACGCGATTCCAGCAGGGTATGTGTATTTCTGGGGTTTGTGGGAAGTTTCACACGTGATAGGCCCTGTGCGAGTGGCGTACGTGTATTTCGGGGGTGCAGGGGAGTCCTACACGTGAATTGGCAATGTGGGTCCTCCCAGGTGTTCCCTCTACACCCTCCACGGCCCCTGCAGGCAGCCCACACCACAGGGGACTACCCTGCACCCTGGTCATGCCCCGCAGGCAGCCCATCCACCATGGGCATGCCCCCCAGCCAAGCCACATGTCACCTTGCACTAGTGATCACCAAAGTATTACCCCCTTGCACCCCCACCCCACAGCAGTGCAGGGCACCTGCCAGCAGGCCCCTACTCATGTCCCACTCATGTCCCCTTGCACCTCCACCCCCCAGCAGTGCAGGGCACCTGCCGGCAGGCCCCCACTCATGTCCCCTTGCACCCCCACCCCCCAGCAGTGCAGGGCACCTGCAACAGGCCCCCACTCATGTCCCCTTGCACACCCACCCCCCAGCAGTGCAGGGCACCTGCCAGCAGGCCCCCGCTCATGTGCACCTGCCCCCAGGTCATGACGATCCTCAATCATGGCCCTTATGGCCAGCCTCCCCAGCCCAAAGACCCAACCAAGTATTGCATCCACCCACATAGAAAAGGCAATTACATGATACAACTCCAATGGCAAGCATGTAAATGAACACATGTCCGTCACACACACACAATGGTTGCAAGTGAATGTGAAAACCCATATCATGACATGCATGAAACCAATGAGATAATACCACACATCGAAGTATGAAGAAAAAAATGTATTAAACGCAACATGAATGGATTTAAGATCAAACAAACAACAATGGGAATAAAAAAAAGAAAAGCTGCATGTCCGTAAAATAATGAAAAACAAGAAATCATAATCCAAAGGAAAGGTGTCCAAAGTCACAGTACAACAAAGCAAATCCAAGGGAAAACCATTGCTCCATGGGGAAATCCAAAAAAAGAGATGAATCCAATAGTGAACTATATACAGATGAACAATCCAGGGTCCATGATCCCAACTGAAGAAATGAAACCTATCAAAAATACTACCTAATGAAAAACTATATATAGAAATGTGGTGCATTGTCCAAGCGCAACCAAAATAAAGAAAAAAACAAAGGAAACCTAACACTATCTAACTATTTACAAGGGCAGCGGGCCAGTCCGACGGCTCACTTCCCTCCCGGGCCAGGACATCATCGAACTCCTGCTCAATGTCCCGGAGGCGGTCCTCTTCCATGGCCCCGAGGGTTCGCAGGGACGATGACATGTTCTCCTTCAACTCCCTGCGAATTGCCTCGAGGCACTCGGCCCGCTTAAGGGCCCTCCGTATGGAGTTCTCCACCCTGACCATCGTGAGCCGTGCCTCTTCTGCCCGCTGCCGGTCCGCATCTATGGCATGGCCTAACCGCTGCCACACGGAAGACACTTTCCTTCCTGGGTCCTCCTGCCCTCTGGCCGATGCCTGCCCCTCCGATGACGAAGGCCCCGAGCCACCATGGCTCCCACCTTGTTGCTGCTGCTGTGCCTCTGCCCGTGCCCTGGCTCTTGCTGCCTGCACATCCTCCTCCGGCTGGGGTGCAGTTGTTGAGGTGGCCACCCCTGCTGGACGTCCGACTCCCGACTGTGGCAGGGATGTGTCCTCCACCAGCCTGGCCGCAGGGTCAGAGGCAGCTCTACAGGGCACCCAGGTGACACATGGGTGGGAAGATGGCACGAAGTACGACTGGTGCATAGGGGGTTCAGTTGAGGAGGGGGTCGGAACAAGGCCCAGCAAACGGAGGAATCCGGCCCTGCTGACCTGTCCCAGTAGGTCGAAGTGGTCAACGAGCCATTCGAGACGACATGCAGTCTCCCCATGAAAAGACTGCATTTCGCCTCGCATGGCCCATTGACGCAACGCCACACCACCCAGGACAGGCTCAACCCGGACCCCCCGGATAGCCACGTCCACAGGCAGAGGAAGGCCAGTTGTCGTAAACTCATCCCCTGCCTGAAAACGGGTCTGGACGTAGGTATCCCTGCTGGTGCAGGATGATGCAGTCACAGGATCGGGGACAGGATTACACACAGGCACCTCCGCGGCGGCCTGTGCTGCCTCCTGTCCCTGGTCCTGCACTGCACCACTAGCACCAGTGGAATCCCCACCTCCAGACCCCGTCTCTTTCCCTTGCACGGCCTCCTCCTCCACCAAACCCCCCACCGACCTGGATGACTCCGTGCCATCTTCCTCCGTCGGGCCCGACCTGGGACGCGGCACCGGACTCCTCACTCCCCGACGAGATGACAACCTGGGAGGGGAGCCGGGCCTTGCGTCTCCGGCTGGCGGTGCAATCCCTGCTGCTGTGCTCCACAGCACCCTCTCCGCCCTCTTCATCAGTTGACCCTGCAGACAGGGAGAGATAGGACACAGGCATCAGGGCACTGTACAATGGACTCATACACACATGACAGTTGCACACGAGTGTCGTCAAACTTCAGACATGGCATCACAATCCCCAACACACATGTCATTTCAAATCACACACATGAGCTATTCCACAGCCATTTCGCAACAGCCAGCACCATCCATACACATACAACAGCATGAGCAGGCAAAGGTGAACCAGACATCACATGAGACACAGGGAGTGCACTAGACATGCACACACGCCACCACACTTACATGCATGTGTATACCTCCACCAAGTGTCGCAGTGATGAGATCGGCATCCATGTCACATCTGGCAATCAGTCTTCTACATATCAGTCTCACATGCATCCATGTTGCATGACAGTTGCACACTTGTCAGATACACATACATGCACATGTACAGAGTGCAGATACATGCAGCTGGAACCGACATCCATGTGTGACACCACAACCTTGACAACTGACATACACAGTCATTCAAACATGTGTGCTCACACATCTGCATTTGGCCTGCATGTTTACCCACAAATACACCATCCATGTGTCTCACACATGAAAGGACTCGCATGTGTCAGCCTCACGGCCCTGTACATACACATCCATACCTGGCCCTACAAAACCACATGTGCAACCTGCACACTACTGGCACACCACCACACGCACAGCTTCCAATCAGTATGCATGTACACTTACCGCTCGACTCCAGACGGGTGTGCCTCTCAAGGACCTGGACGTGGAGCTCTGGGCATACGCGTTCCAGGACCCTCATTTGGTCTTCCGACAGGCGGCCCTGGCGCCCCTTAGCATCCGCTGCCTTCAAGAGGCGCCGGGCCTTGTTGAGGGTCCTGGACCTGAAGTCCTCCCAGCGCTTCTTGACATGATGGAATTCGCGGACTGCCACCCCCTCTGCGTTGATGGCAGTCACGATGTCCGTCCAGATCCTAGTCCGTCCTTCCTTGTCGGCGCGCGACCTTCCGAAGAGGGCATCATACTGCCCCAGTACTTGCTCCACCAGCACACCAACTTCGGTGGCAGTGAAGCTGGTGGCCCTCTGCCTCTCTGGCTGGGGGTTGCCAGTGCCGCCAGATGGTGTAGTGCTGGACATGGCAACCCCAGAGGCAGGAGTGGGTGGGCAACTGGGTCCTGGGGCTGGGCTGTGGAGCGATGGAATCCCAGTCGGGAGTCTTCGGTTCCAGCAGGGGTGGTCACAGCAAAAGCACCCCTGGCTGAAATGCAGGCAGCAAATGGCAGGGCATGTGGGCAGCAGGCAATCAGGCAGCAGCAGATGGCAGGTGGGAGCGTGCTCGGGGCTCTGGGGGGCAGTAATTCGGCCTTCTAGGCAGGAGCGTGGTCTTGCATGTGTGAACCCGTGGCCAGCTTGATGCGGAGTGATTTGGCACGTGAAAATCTTGCACGTCAGCGTGGAATTCGAGGAAAGGCCCTTATCGCATAAGCGCATCAGCGCACGTACGCGATTTCCTTGGACCAAAGGCCCTTAGCGCTTAAGCGCGTCTGTGACATGATGCGCGTGGGTGTTTCCCTCATAGCACGTGATGACAAAGCACATGTGGAAAAGTTGCACGTCCGAGTGTCAGCGAGTGTAATTGGAGGAAAGGGCGCGTACACGCGTAAGTGACGTGTACGTGTGGGCCGGTTTAAAAGGTACGTGTAGGACGCCATTTCCTTGTATGTGCTTTTTGTGGAGAGCGGGTGGGTGGATTCTGTACTTCTTGTCGGTTCACACGCGATTACTTCACAGCGTTTCAAGTTCGTACTCCCTATTACCTCTGACAGCTTTCATTTTTCTACTTTTTTTGGGCCTGTTTCCTCAAACAGTGTTCACTTCTCCTTTTGTCCTGTCTCCTCAGACAGCGTACAATTTTTCTTTTGGCGGGGGTGTTGCCAACGCGCACATGCGCATATTTTTCACGTTCTTGTTCCAGACAGACGGTGAGTTCCGCACATAATTAGCAACTGTGCTTGCCCCGTGTGTCGCGTACCCCTTCAGAGGTCATTGTAGGCTGCGTGTATCACGCGTACGCTTATTTTTGTGTTTCTGGGTGCCACAGCGTAGTGCAGGTTCATTTTTCCACGCACGTGGTCTACGAGGGGTTGCGTGCATGTTTATTTTTGTTTTTGGGCTGCCTGTGCGTTGCGTGACCCGTAATTCATCTTCCCCCAGGGGTCACAGACAGCCTTGTTAGAGCACTATGGTACGAATTCCATCTTGTACCCTACCCCTTTTACCCCCAATTGCACAGGACAATAGTTTACTGCTCCTCCCATACGCACAACAACATCAATGCCATGGTTGGGAGGCGACCAAGCGGTAAGGGAGGCAAAGGTGGCCGACCTTCAAAAGGTGGACGTGGTGGGCGCGGTAGGGAACGTGGCTGGGATTTGCAGGGTGCCCCTATGCCCCCATGTGTGGAGGACCAATCAGGGACACCCATGCCCCCCCCCCATGGTTGAGGGAAACGTGGCTGAGACCATCCCAGTTCAGCCTTTGTTGGACAAGCCCATTGTGGCACCTGACCTGGCACAGGATGACTCCCTGGCTGACTTCCAGGCCAACAAGTCTAAGCCACGTGTGGCGGTACAAGTTGTCACCAAGCCACATGGATCTGGGGCAGCTATGTCTACTGCTGCCCCAAGTATGCAGGGTGGTGAGGCTGCAGGGGCAGCTGCAGCTCCATCCGCCCCAGCTCTGACTCTCCCAGCCAGGACATTGTCGGTCCTGGTCGATCATACTGATGTTCCCCCTGTCAACATCACACTTCAGACAATGCCTGCACCAAGTCCTATGGTCAATGTGCATTCGCACACTCCAACAACCCAGTCCACCGGTGATTCTGCCCCTACTGACCAGAGCGGTGTTAGCCACTCTGGCTCCGCTCCACCTTCTAAAAAGAGGAAGAAGGGTGCTCTGGCACGACAGGCTGAGACCCCAGGCACGGCTACACACTCCGGTACCTCAAGGAAGCCTTGCTTCAATGATTCGGAACTTGATGCACTTGTGAGCTATGTGTTGGCACATAGCCACGAAATGGTGGTGACTGCAGGGTCCAAGACCACACCTGGTCAACCTAAGGCACACTGGCAGACCATCGCCAACCACATAAGTGCTCTTGGATTTGTGAGGCGCTCAGCTGATGATTGCAACAAGCGGTGGAACGACCTGAAAGGCAGAGCAAATAACAAGCTGGCCTCAAGTCATGCCGATACTCTGGTGACTGGCGGAGGGTCTCCACAAGAGGACAACAAACTCACTGAACATGAGTCTGTTGCTGGGACCTTCGTCACAGAGGAACAGATCCGAGGTGTGGGAGGACTACCCAATTATGACACATTGTCCGGTGAGTGCCCATGCATGTGTGTGTAATGCATGTGTATGTTGTTTGGGTGACGGGTTCTGATTGAGTGGCAGGTGAGGGTGTGTGTGACTGAGTAGTATGGGTCACCCATGTGCTTCATCCAAAACATTCTGCGGCCTTGAATTTGGGTGTGACACTATCCCTTCTGCCCACAGTAGTAATTTAGCGCAACATTACGGCAGTTGCCCGTCATGCAACAACATTGTATTTTTCAGTGTTCTTTCAGGCTGATTGTTTCAATTCTCCAACTTTTGCAACACATTCCTCAGCCCTATTATGCATATGCGACATGCTTCTGTCATTGAAGAACCCCACATTGGCCCATATGTGTCACCTTGGTAGTTGAATGATTTGACCATTCAGGCTGAATGAGTATTGTCCTGATCACATGATTTTTTTGGGCCTGTTTGAATGTGGAACATGCTAGTTGTTTCCTGTCATGTTGAAGTGCAGAACCATTGATGTGTACATGGCCCTGCAATCACTGTATTTTTGTACACTGGATGTGTTGCAGTGTGTGGCACATGGCGTATCTTTTCACACCATGTGGCATTTTTCATCTCTTCATGTCCATCTCACATGGATGGGTGACAGTACTCATTCACTGACATATGGATGTACTTGTGGAATGTACCATGGCTATGGTACATGCCACCTGAGTGATGGCATGTGTCATTTATGTGTATAGGACATGTCACTCACAGGCCAATGTGTGATGGCAGTGCTACCCAGCATGCAGCAAATGTGTTGCTCTTCCATCTTGGTGCCATCAGTGTCTGACTTTTGCCTCCCCTTCCAACTCTGTGACAGTGCATGCATGGGAGGGTTATAGTCATGTGGGACATGTGTAAATCATGTACTGGTTCTGTAGCTTGTCAGGTCTATTTGTGTGCTATGGTGCTAATGCCTGTTTCCATTTTTTGTCTTTCATGTTTTTGCAGGGTATGACGCACTTGATGCTGTTGAGGTTGAGGAGATGGTGCAGACCCAGGAGGAACCTGAGGCACAACCGGCCACCAGTGGGGGACGTGGTGTGATCATGAGTGAGAACCCACTCTTGCTGCAGACGATTCTGTCAAGGGGTGCCTCTGGGTGCACCTCCCCAGACCTCTATTCAGGTGCTGATTCGGATGATGAGACCTATGTGGCGTCGCAGGTAAGTGTTTCTGGAAGGGTTTCTGTTCTGTCCAACCCACCTGCACCAGGGGTAGAACCCTCTATCGGGATGTCAGTGTTGGTTAGTCAGCCTTTGGCGGTTACGGGTTCAGGGTCACACTCCACAACATCTGATCCTGTTCCTGGACAGCAGATCAGAGGGGGAATGCAGTCCTGCAGCCTCAGGCAGTGCCGGCACAGCAAGGCGCAGATCGCCTTGCCCCAAACAGGTGTGGTGCCCGCCGACGTGGTGGCCGTACGCCACCAGGCAATACCGCATGGGAACAATACATGTACGGTATGCAACCCAACAGTCAGCATCAGTTGAGATGATGGTTCAAGCAATGGAGAGGGTGGCCACTTCCATTGTCCCCCCTGAAAGGCAGATGGAGCAACTAGAGCAGGCAACAGACTCCATTTGCCAACCACACAGGGAGGACATGTTGGCGTCCAACAGGGACAGACGGGCGGCACTGGAGACTCTACGCCAATCTATATCAATAGAGTCCCAGGGCCACAGGGAAGCCCTGAGGGTAGAACTCCATCACCTCAGGGAGACTCTTGTTGACCTTGAGACTTCCACTAACTTGAGGACAGAACAGCAGCTGGAGCGGCTCACTCGTTCACTCTCAGCTGAGATGCAGGCAACTCGGGAGGAGATCCGGGCATCATGTCAGGTGCTGCATGGGGATCTCTGCACTATAATCCTCCAGAACAAGACCTTCCACACCCGCATGCTTGCTGCCATGGAGGACCATACCAGGGCTTTGTGTGGGCTGCCTCCCATAGCACCACCACCTCCTGTGGCAGCAGCGGAGGGTGTTTAGAGCAACAGCAGCAGTTCTCCCACATTGGCACAGCCGTGCAGGCCATGAGCCCATGGAGGTGTTTTTTTTTCCCAACATCCACACAGGCGGCTGTTGGTGCGCACCCTGTCCTCTGACCTCCTGGGTGCCCCCCCCCCCCGGGTCCCCACATGGCCATTTTTTATTTTTTATTTTTTATTTTTTTATTTTTGATTTTTTATTATTTTTTGACATTGTGTTGCCTTGTGTGGCTTCCGTGGGCATCCACTGTATTCCGGCTGGGCACATGCAGGCTTGTCCTGAGTTTGGGTTCGATGCTTGGGTTCGTGAGACACACACCCCTCCTGCTTCCCGTTTCCATGGACTTGCAAAGGGTGTGACCAACTGACAGTGATGTACACAGTGATGTTGGGCTCCCAGGAGCTGTGTGGGCAGTCTGTAGTCAATACTGTGTAGACATTCCTTGTGTATATTGTTGTTGTATTGTACACTGCATGTTGTAATTATGTATGCTTCTGCTTCCATGTCTCCCTCTAAATTTGCAGGTTCATTCCTCATGTCTTCACAAGGCCGTCTACTTTGGAGATGGAGTAGATCTTATATGCAGTAGACAGACAAGTTTTGAAGCCTGCAAGACTACAGTTGGAAGGGGGTGATGTGGTGGCATATTCAGGTTGTAAGACTACGACTACTTTAACTTAGTACTGTCATGTTTTAGTTATGTTTGAGATTGTGTAGCTGCATTGTATTGTTGGTAAGTATTTGGTCATGTGTGTTGTTAGTTCAACATTACTGGGAGCATATTGTGTGTGGCCAGTTTCCATTAGGGACACTGTACTTTGTGACACTTGTGTCAGGTTTTCGGGATTGCTTTGTTTGCTCTCACATAGCATGACATGCCATGGTGTGTTGGGTGGTGGTGCTGGGGAGGGATTGGGTGACATGGCACTGTTCTCATGTTGTATTTTGCAAGGGGGTAATGCATTTAGCAGCATGTGTCTTTTGATGACACAGCATTGGTGGTGTTTCTGTAGGTAGGGATGCACACATTGTGACACTTCCAGGTGACCAATCTCAGGCTGGTATGGTTGTGACAGTTCACTGTCCCTTGTGTCATCATCGATTGTCAGCTGGTATGTGTCAGGGCTGTGTGCACTCCACAGGGGTGTGATTCTAAGTGAAGTAATTAGCCACCAGCTGTGTTCGGGCTGCCTCACCCTGTGCCCTTTCCCCTCCCATGCGCAGCGGGCGTGCATGTGGTTGGGGATGTGGGGGCACCACCATGTCCACCGGCAGGCCCCGGCGTGTTGCAACGTTGTGCAGGACACATGCTGCCACTATGATCTTGCACACTACTGGGGGAGCGTATAACAGCTGCCCGCCAGAACGGTCAAGGGAGCGAAAGCGTGACTTGAGCACTCCGAATGTGTGCTCCACTATGCCCCGGCTTGCAATATGGGCTGTGTTGTATCTTACCTCGGGTGGCGTGGTGGGGTTCCGAATTGGCGTCATCATGTGAGTGCTCAGAGGGTAGGCACTGTCCTCTGGGGAGGTGGTGATGGGTATCATTAGTAGGGTTGTGACATTACTCAGTATCTGGCATGCACGCATGTGCTGTGGCATTTATACTCACCAAGCAGCCATGTATTGCCATGCCGCCCAGCTTCTAGGTCCCGGTTTAGGGTTGACATTCTGTAAATGAAACTGTCGTGGGTGGACCCTGGATAGTTGGCATATACTGAGGTGATGATTCCCTTAGCATCACATACTACCTGCACGTTGATGGAATGCCAGTGCTTGCGGTTTCTATAGATGTGCTCTGATGCCCTGGGGGGACGTAGAGCCACATGGGTGCAATCAATGGCACCTAGGACTTCGGGGAATTGTGCCACCCCATAGAAATCCTGGACGGCAGCCTGCGTTTCTGCAGGTGTTTTGGGCAGGTATATGTGCCTGCAGACTGATGGGCGTGCAGACATGATGGCTAAGACCTGGTGTAGGCAGAATGACTGCGTGGCCTGTGACACCCCCTCCACTATGGCACTTGTCCGCTGAAATGATCCGGTGGCCAAAAAGTGCAGTACATTGAGGACCTTCTCCAGGGGGCTGAGTGCTTGGGAGCAGAGGGTGGGTGATGTGAGGTCATCCTCCCACTCACTGACCAGGTTGAGTATTATGTGAGGTGGAAACCTGTACCTCCCATATACCTGGTCATCAGGCATCCCAAAAAGGCTGGTTCTGGGTGTGAAAATTCTGCACCTGACTATCCTCCTCCTCCTCCTGCGGTATCCCACGACCACTGCTGCTAGGAACGGTATGTTCATCCTGGCGTCTGAGCTTGCTTGTTGTTTGCATGCACTTTTATGCAGCGCGGGTCCACGTATGCCTGCTTCCTGCTGGCGTACGTGTTTCCGGATTAGCCCATCTTTTTTGGCGCGTGCGTGTGGGCATTCCGCGCATTTGCCTCCTGTACTTCCCCGCCCACCCAAGTAATACACATACCCCGCACGCCCAGGCCGAATCGCGTGTGAAACTTCCCGCGCACCCCCGAAATACACGCTATTTTTGATACAGCGGGTGTCCGTGTTTGTAGCGTACACATTTGCACGTCATTTGTCCTAGAGGGCCACGGTATGGGACATTCATCAGAGCTGTATATATGTGCTTTTTGTTAGCGCACATTTTTTTAATGCGCAGGGACGCTACTGCCTGCCTTCGTGTGGCGGATGTGTTTAGGCCTGTGTGTGTCTTCGCCCGTGCGCTGGTTTGCCCTATTCGATTCCATGAATACGTGTTGTAGACGATCGTGTGGGCGTTCCGCGCACTTGCCTCCTGTACTTCCCCCATGACGCCCACATTTTCACGCATTGTTCCCCATTCCACATGTCACACCCCGTGTCGCCTACTTTTGTTATGTGCGCCGTGCTATGTGCGCTTTCGCTGTGGCCATAGCGCATGCCGTTAGATGACCTGTGCGCCGGCGTGCGCCATGCAGATTTTCAGCGCACATCCCAGATTTTACTCGCGCATGGACTTCCATGAATCGATGTGCGTGGGTTTGGCTGCGATTTTCGCACTTGCACTTCGATTTGCACGGTTTCGCACGCTTGCACGGGAATTTTCAGCGCACATTAATTCCATGAATCGGCCTGTTTAAGTTTAGGGTGAAATGTGGGATTGGCGATTAGGCTTAGAGGGCTATGACTATCTGCAATATTATGAGCTGGAATGTGCATGGGCTAAATAACCTGCGTAAAGTTCACAAGGTTGTAAACTACTGTGAGCATCATGGGACCAAAGTGATAATATTGCATGAGACCCATTTTGTCAGAACAGTGAAAGAGGGGTTCGCCAAGCCTTGGGGCCCCAATACATACTGCACATCATACTCCTCCTACTCCACGAGAGTCATGACATTCATACACCACTGGGCAGATTTGTTATTGTGTCAGGTAGCTGGAGTCATATCCCGGTGACCTTTGTGAATATCTATGGTCCCAATGTGGATGATCCTTCGTTCTTTGAGCGACTCCTGTCTAGTTGCTACAGATTCCTGCATACAAATATTGTCTGGGTGGGGGGACCTCAAAGTTGCTTTGGATACGTCAATGGACCGCTCTGCCGGGGCTGCTTGGTCTCTCTCCCAGGCAGCTAGCGTTGTGTTCAGATGTATGTTCGAACTGGAGTTACAGGATGTCTGGCGTGTACAACATCCCGGAGTTAGGGACTACTCTTTTCACTCCTCAGTGCATGATACGTCCTCGCGCCTGGACTTTGTCCTGGCTTGCACGTCCCTGATGCGTATAACAGCTAGCTGTTTGCTTCTCCCTAGGACATTGTGCAATTATTCCCCTGTCTTGTGGTTACTAGATCTATGCTGGAAAAGGCCACTAAGGTCTTTTTGGTGCTTCAAGGCCAGGGCTCTGTCGGAGATAGTGTTCCGCATTGAGCTGGTCAATATCGTCTGTTCATATTTCCAGGATAACATGGGCTTGGTGCACACAATGGCATCCATATTGGTGGCGTTCAAGGTAGTGCTGCGTGGTGGTTGCATGTCCTTAGAATTCGGGGTGTTAAAAACATTAGGGGACAGCTGTTGGAACTTGAAAGGGAGATTAAGGTGCTAGAGACTGCAGTGACGACTGCGGATGATACGGGAGCCAGGGCTGGGCTGCACAGCGCCCTTGATTGATTTCATGACTTGGCTGACCGTGAGGTTAAATATCTTGCACATCCAGCGATGGAACTCCAATGTGGGAAGGAAGGTAGGCCTTGCCGGCTCTTGGCTGCAGTACTGAGATAGGAGGGTGGTACTTCTGACATTGCTGCAAATAGCCTGAAAGACGGCAGATTGGTGGAGTCTGACGCTATCCTGGACTCGTTCCGAGCATACTATGAGCAGGTGTATGTGCCTAGGAAGACCTCGGGCGAGGGTGGATTGATTGAGTTTTTGGAGGCGGCCTCTCTGCCAAAGGTTAAGTCAGGAAGCAGTTGAGGCACTAGCCCAGCCGATCACAGTTGATGACATTCTGACAGCGGCCTGTGCCCTTCCGACAGCTAAGGCACCTGGGTCTGATGACATCACAGCAGTGTTCTATAAGGAACTGGGGCCTTAGGTAGCTAAGTATATGGTGAAAATATGGGATGAATCGATGAGTGTGGGGCTGCTCCCCCCTACTATGCGTGATGGTGTTGTGATCCTAATCTTAAAAGCAAGTAAAGATCAGTTAGACTGTGCCTCATATCACCCAATATCCCTTCTTAATTTAGACAATACAATCTTTGCTAAAGTTTTGGCAGACAGGCTACTCCCGTTTATCTAGGTGGTGATTCACTCGGACCAGTCTGGGTTTATCCCGTGGACGTCCACCTCGCTGAATTTGCACCGGCTGCTTGCTATCTTACCTCAGATTGACCCTAAAGTGCAAGCGGTTGCAGCATTTCTCGACATGGAGAAGACGTTCAACTCGGTCGAATGGGGCTATGTCTTTCGGGTGCTGTGGCAGGTGGGGGTCCCATCATATTATCTGGGAGCAGTGTGACCGGTTACCAGACATTTGATCGAAAAAAATTGGTCGACTGGACAAATGGTCGAACCAATTTGGTCGAAAACCAAATGGTCGAATTTTTTATTTTTTTATTTTTACCCCCTTTTTTTTGGGGGGGGGGGTCCCCGCAACCCCCTTTTTTTCTAAAAAAACCTTTTTTTCCCTAAACTACAACCTAAAAAATATATATATAAATAATGAAAAAATTCGACCATTTGGTTTTCGACAAAATTACGTCGACCAAATGTCCTGTCGACCAATTTTTTTCGATGAAATGTCCGGACACCAGTGTGACCTCTCTGTCCCTCTCTCCACTCCTCTCTCCTGGAGTGATCACTTTCTCCTATCGTCCTACCTCACCTTCCCTACCCCTCAGGCAAAGCCACCCACATCACTGCCACCCTCCTTCTCGGTCATCCTTCCCATGAAGCGCGTGTCAGTTGAGGCTTTCGCCACCACCTTCTCATCCCCACTCCCCCTTCGGCTGACTCCCACCCTGACACAGCCCTCTCCACTCTCCACTCTGCTATATCTGATACTCTTGATATCCTTTCCCCTGTCATGAGAATCCACCTGAAGCCCAAAGCCAAATGTAACTCCTGGTATGACTCGGATCTCGTCACCCTAAAACGCAAGTGCAGGGTGGCAGAGAGGAAATGGCTTGCTTCATGTTCATCCTCTGACGAACTGGCCTGCCGCCTGCTCCAAAGGCAATACCGGCTCTTCGTTCTCACCAAGAAGAGAGCCCTTATCCAAGCCCACATCTCTGCGGCATCTAACAATTCGGCTGAACTCTTTAAAATCTGCAAGGAACTGGCCAACTCTGCTGCAGTCTCTACCTCTCCTGTCCCCTCCCAGGCCCTCTGCATGGCACTGGCCTCTCACTTCATTTCAAAAACTCAGGACATCCTGTCCTCACTCTCCTATCACTTCCCTCCCTCTATTCCCTGCTCTTCCTCTGGCCCTTCTGCAGCCACCCCTCCTCCCTCCCTCTCTGCCTTTCCCCTTTTCTCTGCTGACAAGGTTCCCAGACAAGTCCGATCTATGAAAGTCTCGTCAAAACAGGTTCACCCCTGTTCCTCCAAAACTATCAAGGACCACATCGACTCCCTGGCTCCTGCCCTGGCTGACTTCTGCAATCACTCCTTCACCTCTGGAGTCTTCCCATCCCCCCTAAAGCACTCCCTTGTGCACCCTCTTCTTAAGAAACCCTCTTCCGACCCCTCCTGCCCGGCTAACTATCGCCCAATCTCCATCACTCCCTTCCTGGGCAAGCTCCTGGAGAAAAACTGGCCATCTCCCAGCTTAATCTCCATGCTGAATCTGTTGGTAGTCTTCATGACCATCAGTCCGGCTTCAGAGCTGCCAGAAGCACGGAAACTGCTCTCCTGAACATCCGTGAAGACCTGCTCGCCAACCTTTACTCTAACACTCCGTGTGTTCTCATTTTGCTCAATCTCTCTTCTGCCTTTGATACTGTCAACCATGCCATCCTGCTCAACCGTCTCTGTGATAACCTGGGAATCACTGGTCAGGCTCTGGTGTGGCTGACCTCTTTCCTCTCCAATCGACCCGCCCAGGTCCAACTGGGGTCCTTCCTCTCTGACATCTTTTTCTCTACCTGTAGTGTCTCCCAGGGATCTACCCTCTCTCCCTGGCTGTTCAACCAGTATCTGGCACTCCTTGCCCACCGCATCCCTGCTCTTTGCCCCAACTTTCAGTGCTATGTGGATGATACCCAGCTCATTTTCAGGCTACCCTCGGCCTCCTCCTCTCCTTCCCTCATCTCTGACTGTCTGTCTGCTATCCAGGAATGGTGTGCCGCCAATGACCTCTGCCTTAATGCCAGTAAGACTGAGATTCTGCTCATCGGCACACCCACTCCCTCCTTCCCTTCAGCTCTCTGGCCGGCCTCTCTTGGCCCCCTTCCTGCTCCTACCTGCAAGGCAAAAAACCTTGGGGTCATCTTCGACTCCACACTCTCCTTCTCTCCTCACATATCTGACGTCTCTAAGAAGTCACACTACCAGCTGCACCTCCTCAGAGGTATTCTTCCTTTCCTCTCCTTCCCCCAGAAGCTTACTGTCTCCAGAGCCCTGGTTCTCTCTAAAATGGACTACTCTAACAGCCTCTATCTAAATCTGCCTGCCTCTACTCTCCGCCCACTGCAACTCATCCAAAACAGGACTGCGAGACTTGTCCATGGCCTCAAGCCCAGGGACCGTATCTCTCCAGGACTGAAATCTCTGCACTGGCTCCCAGTGGCTGTGAGGACTAAGTTCAAAACCCTCTGCATTGTCCACAAGGCCTTCTGGGGCCTGGGGCCAAAATACCTTCAACTCTCTCTTCCTAAATATCTTCCTTCTCCAGCTCTTCGCTCTTCCGCCTCCAACTCCCTCGGGGTCAGCCGCTTCTCCAAGCAACGAGTTGGGGGTAGATCTCTCTCTGTGGCAGGGGCCTCCCTCTGGAACAGCCTTCCTGCCTCCCTGAAACTTGAGGAGAACCATCTCCGGTTCCGGAAGCACATCAAAACCTTCCTCTTTGCTTCTGCTTTCTCTCCCCCTCTCCCCTGCTAAATTCCTTACTTAAACTGCACTGAATCTGCAAATGGGCCACTCTCACCGATCTCGGTCCTTGGCCCAGCCACTCTCCCCTTGCACTGCCTCCCTGGCAACCCCTGCACTGCGGGACTGTCTCTGTATCCCTACAGCCCCCCTTCCCAGCACTTGTCTGCACTTACCTTGCACTTGCCACCAGCTGGCCCTTATTATTTATCTTGTTATTCTACTACCCATGTACTGCACATTCCCCTCGCCCTTTCCCCTTGCACTTTCCCTTCCCCTCTACCCATGCACTTGCGTGATCTGAATGACACCTGGCCTGGTAGGATCGTTGTCTGTCTTCCC
Source organism: Ambystoma mexicanum (assembly GCF_040938575.1). NCBI lineage: Eukaryota > Metazoa > Chordata > Amphibia > Caudata > Ambystomatidae > Ambystoma > Ambystoma mexicanum. The sequence goes on from NC_090935.1 coordinate 327,660,605, forward strand.
TGTATCCCCCCTCCCTGCCTTGTCGCGCCTTGAAACACTTGTGTATAAGCGTGTTACAAATGCCGTTTCATATCATATCATATCCCTGCTGCTCTTTGTGCTAGCAATAGAGCCGCTGGCGGCCCGACTCCGGAAGTTCCACCTTGCTAGGGGTTTGGCACTAGGTGGGACTAGAGAGCTAATGTAACTATATGCTGATGGTGTAATCCTATATTTCAAAGACCCGGGTGTTAACCTGCAATTCCTGACGCAAGATGTTGCTGACTTCAGCCGATATTTGGGAATCTGTGTGAAATGGTCCAAGTCGACTTTGTTTCCGCTTAATGAGGCAATTCTTTGGCCAGATGACATTGGTGGGTACAGGTGGGAACAGTCCTCTGTCAAGTATTTGGGGGTATGGGTCAGCAGATATCCCCAATCTAGGTAAGGTGAACACGTGGTGTACACTGCCTCTGACCTTGCTGGGCCGGGTTGCTATTGCTAAAATGATAGTGGTTCCAAAATTGTTGTACTTCTTCCAGAATATTGCTTTATGGCTGGGCACAGCCTTCTTTGGCAAATTGAAGACCTTGCTAGTGAAACTGGCGTGGTACCCAAAATCCCCCCGAATTATTTGGGACACTGTGGCTCTCCTGTGGGACTGCAGCGGCATATGTGCGCCCGACGTTGGAATTATACTTCTTGCTGGCGCAAGTGCATTTGACTTCATTCTGGATGCTGGGGTGTAAGTTTGATCCGGTCTCTTGCACAGTACATGCATGGAATAGGATTTTGAAGCAGCTAGGATTTGACTTCCCTTTTGATCCGGGGCTTGTAATATGGAATATTGAATGCCTCCGGCCATCTTACAATGTAGTTTTAGTTCAGGAATGGCGTGGTGTGGGAATTAGTACTATGGCTGATCTGTATCCGAATGGGGTGTTTGTTTTGCAGGAGCAGTTCACGGCTATGATAGGGGGTGGGTGATGGGGGGTGGGTTTCGTAGGAAACTGCAGTATTTTCATATGAGGGCTGTGCTTAGATCCTGGTCCCCCACATTTCCGAATGCCCCTCCACTACCGCCTCAATTCGGCCTCAGCTAAGCAGATGGTTTCTACTATATATACGGGTTAGTTCAGTGGGATTCTCCCCTGGAGGCCCTGAAGTCTAAACACCGCTGGGAGGAGGATGCAGGTGTGTCCCTTTCAGATCGACAGAGGGCAACGCTCTGCGCATGTACTCATAATGGGGCGTTTAACACACGCCTACAGTTGTGCAGCTCAAAGCCCTTGACAGGGTCTATCTCGCACCTACCCGCCTCTGCCTGTTTGATTCTACTAGAAGTGACCGCAGCCTGAGATTCTGGGAGGAAACGGCTGACTTCCTTCATTTGCTGTGGGCGTGTCCTCAATTGAAGGACCTTGGGGGGGAGGGTGGAAATACTTTCTTGCATGTTGAACCATGCCGTACCGTGTGAGCTGTTATGTTGTATGTTTGGCTGGCTCCCCGGGGCCCCATGCTCTGACCAACAGCTGCTGGCTACCAGTATGATTGGGGTCCGGAGATGCATTTTGCTATGCTTGACCAGTCGCATCCCTCCTACTACTCGGGCCAGGGTGGATGACATGATCTGGCTGAGCGACATTGATAAGGAGTATGGATCGTTATGTGGGCCACAGACTAGGCCTAGGAACATATGGGGCCCCTTGGTAACTTATCTTGTGGCTCAGCGCCCGGTGGCTACATTGGATAGTGCAATGCCGGCAGTTTAAAGCTCTGAATCAATGGTGTTCGTCCTATGTCAGTGTTTTTCAATCTAACCTTGTTGTGCCTGTCATCCACAGGCCTATTACCCGCTATGTCACTCACTGCTTTTTGGTGTAATGCTTATCTGATGTGAGGCGTGAATCTTTCTTCATAAATAACGTTTTTTTTTTTTAAAGTATATTGTATTGATGTTGTTATTCAGAGTTCAATAGAACAAACTCTTTTTACAAAACATTTTCCGAAATGTAGGATGACCATGTATAGTCTTACACCACTGCCCACCAGCTCAACTCTCTTCACTCGACCTTTCCTAATCCATCCTGTGTGAACAATAACATAAGTTGCTGGAAGGATTTACAAGAAGAAAACAGCTGCATACCATTCTAAAAATATGGCTGCATTGTAAGCTGGTCTGGCAGTATATAGTGGTTAAGGTGAGAGAGTTCAATAGCAAACTCGAGTAGAGCTGGCAGAAATTCTAATGTACTGTGGAGTGGACAGAAACCAGAGGCTGAAGGCCACGTGGTATATCAGCAACTGCTTTTATTGTATGATTGGAGAGCGTTTTTGAGGAAACACCAAGGGTCTGGGCATATTATGGGTTTGGTGGTCTTTTGGTGGTAAACCTGCAGAAAAACCACCAAAATCGTTACCGTTACCACCACTTAGCCCTGTGGGTTTAGCACAGGATTACAAGCGGTGATAAGGCGGTGTTAGTCACCATTTATGGAGTTCATAGGACTCCATTTGGGATTTTTGGTGGAGTTTCTCCACTTTCCTCCACTTTTTCCCCAAAAATCAGCACAATTACCTCTCTGTAATTCCACCAGTGGTAATTCCACCAAACGTATAATTTGGCGCTACAGGAAGAATTGTGGTAATGTAATTAGCATCCCGTTTTTCCTGAACCACCAAACTCAGACTGAGGACCTGCGTGTAGGCTAATACACAAATATGATTTTTTAGTGCGTGGAAATCATTCATACTTCACATAGCAAATGGTGAGCACATATTTGAAGGTCTTTTCTGACTGGTCAAGTTAGAAAGAAAATCACAGTGAAGTGATGAACATTTGGAGCACGTGGGACCGCTATCAGGAAAAATTGTATGGCTTGCCAATGGAGGCATGAAGGCTCGGTGCAGAAATGTCAAATTAATCCACTTGAACTGGGCATTAGGTGAGACTTCCTTCGTATGTAGACCTTATTTACTTTGGATGTTTGACTTCCCCTCATACCCTTTTAGGCTGATAGCCTGATATAATTCAGAAGCACGAGCACTACCTTCCACACCCACTTTGATTTCCGGCGGTACATCATGATAACCAAGCCAAACCCTGTGGATAGTGGCCATGGTCACCACATAGGTCAAAAATTGACCTTTGTGGATTGCCCTTTCTCTACTGAATTTTAAAAATAAACAGTATTAATTTGTCATCCTTTTAAAGGCAACCCGTGTTACTCACCTTTTACCTAAAAAGGAGGATCTGCCGGATGTGTGTAGTGATCACTAAACAATGCAATTTTCTCACAGCGGAATCTCCAATGCAAACACAGAGGACAACCCGATCCGTAGAGCCATTAATTCCCAAACTTTGCATAATCTCACCAGGGGCAGGAAATGTGTGGCTACCATACTTGTCACCCATAATCCATTTAAGAGTGGGTCTGGTGACAATGTGTTTCATATAATTTTCCCAGGCATATCGACTGAGTTGGGGCCCCACCAGTTGGGTACTGATCAGTCCAGTAATACTCAAAGAAATCATGTGCTCCAAGCCCACCCAGTGAGAATGACACCTAAAGTGTATTCAGGGCAATGCAGGGCCTTATGGAAAGATCAAGGTACGTATGTAGGGATAACCTGTAACAAGTATAATAGTTTGGGGACCATAATCATTTTACAGACCAATACTCTGCCAAACAATGCTATCAGGAGCCCTGCCCATACCCCAATTGATTTTGATAGTGTAAGATGTTGTTCTTCTACATTGTCTCGATATACCCATTGAAGTTGCTGTGTACTTCCATACCTAGATACCCGAAGGGTTCCACTATCACTTGCAATAAGAGGTGGTCCAGCCCAACCACAGAGCACCCTGTTATGGGGTACAGCAGGGAATTCTGCCAATATATCTCAAATTCGGACACCAGACCAAATCGCTCAATCAGTTGAAACATCTTCAGAATCGTATACAGCGGAACCTTAGCAAACGGTTGTTCATGAAAAGATCGAATAGAGGCATAAAATGCAGAACTTTTTTTATTGGGATTTCCAACTTGAAATGCGGGGGGACACCCCCTGCAACCCCCAACATTCCTCCTACCCTAAAATATCCACTTACCCCACTCATCTATTAATTTGCTAAAAAGATGAAAAATTGGAATACAGAAATCCAGCATTTTCTGTCTCTGTTTTTTTTCATTCAGATATTTCTGCGGATACCTAGCAAACAGCAGTATGTAGTCTGTATAAACAGCCACCTCATGTTGCAGACCACATGACATCAGACCTTGACCTTCAAATGAGGATCTGAACCTGCATGACAGGGGTTTAACTATTAATGCTAATGTTAGGGTTGAAAATGGGCACTCAACCCTGCCCGGTACTTCTGCCTAGCTTGAAGGATTCTGAAATATGATTGTTAGTTTTAACACTGGCTGTCATTTCAAGAATCTATTGGCCAAGGCCAACTACTCCAGAGTTTAAATCATGAATTCCCAGTCTATGAAGTTAAAGGTCTCCTCCACATCAAGACTGGCCCCTGCTAAATTACCTGGATTCCGGTTCTCCCGACCATTATCGGAAAAAGCCTCTGTAGATTCAGAGTTGTGTTTCTGCCGGGCATAAAACATCACTGGTCTTCGTTAAGCAGGATATTGAGTACACCTGCCAATCTCCACTCCAGAACTTTTCTGAGCACCTTCACAACCACATTCATAAGAGATAGCAGCCTCTTTTAACCACAGGCCATATCGGACTTGCCAGGTTTCAGGAATACAATAATTAGCACTACCCTCAAAGAAGCCAGCAATGTGCCGAGTTGGAGGGCCTCTTTCACCACTGGTAACAGCTGAGGAGCCAGAACATCGGCAAATGTGACACAGAACTTAATAGGTAGCCCATGCAGGCCAGGAACCTTGTTCCATGACAAATTATGAATCACCCATAATATTTTACGCTGGTCCAGATGAACCCTTCCCAACCTGTTCTCTTGCAACTATAACCTGCATAAAACTCAGAGAATGTGTTGTTAATATGTCTGGGTTGATTGGTGGTGTGCCCCTGACCCGTTTTGAAGAACGAAGTGAAGTTATGTTCTCGCCCCCGTGAGATCAATCTGGATCAAGTCCTGCCACACTTGTCCACCCCTTCAAGCATTCTTGTGTACTCTGCATATTAATATGTGCCAAGTCTATTTAATGTTCAGCATAGTGTATTGCATGTGTCCATAAGTTTGTGCTGCACCGTGTTATCTATTATGTACAGCCAGTCTAAGGGCCTCATTACGAGTATGGCGGCAGCCATGCCCTTAATAAGGGCATGACTGCCTCCATACCGGGCTCCAATACCCGGTTCTGTGAATGAGGAATTACCGGGTCATTCTGACCTTGGAGGACCCGGTAATTCCTCATGCACAAAACCATTCCCCATTCCCCATTCCCATTTGAGCCCCCATAGGGCTCAATAGGAATGGGGATGGAGCTAATAACGGGCCTGTTAATAACAGGCCTGTTAGTAGCTCCTTGGTCCCCTCGCGGGACCCGGAAAGGACGTCTGGTTTTACCAGGCGTCTGTTCCGGGTCCCGCTAGGGGACCTCGTAATCAGGCATCCCGTAATGAACGGTGCCGGTCCCGTACCACCACCGTTCATTACGGGACCGCCAGGGTTGTAATGAGGCCCTAAGTCATGTTATCTTGTCTTCCAGATTCTGAATCTCTTTGTGTAACGACCTATTGATACCCCATTGCATGGTCATAATGTTGACTCTAATGTAGATATTGACGGTGTCCCAGAGTACACCTCTAGTGGAAACTGAAAGCAGGTCTTCATGAAGTAGGTTGTTTATTTCGGAGCGTACCATACGTACGAAAGCTAAGTCAGCTATGAGAGCTGTATTTAATTTCCAGTTGGGGACTGACAGTTATCCTTTACCTATGGATAGGTACAATGGAGAGTGATCAGACAAGAAACGACCCAAGTATGCAGAGTGCATTATCCAATGCAATTGCGACACACTAGCAAACACCATGTTGATCCATGAAAAGGTAAGGTAATTAAAAAAGGTGAGGCTGGAATATGTCTGGTATTTGAAAGCAAGCGTCCCCAAAAGGCAGTACCCTCCCTACAATGAGAGGCAATAAAGGACACACCCCAGGAGTGAATGAGACCAGGACCAAGTGCGGGTGATGTAAAGGGTTTTTTATCTAACCACTATAGGGCATGCAAAGGACTCTGAAAGCTCCGAGAGCTCTCTGTCTGACAATAGCAAAGACAGTCATATTTATTACAAAACTACGTCATAAATCCTGCAAGCTATAGGAGGCACAAAAGTCGCGGGGATTGGGTGGCGTTGACTAAACTATAGGTGATGCATCGATGAGCTGCTCCAGGATTGGTGGACATCTGCGCGGTGCCAACGTGGGGTGGAGGGGTCAGCTGGGCTCGTCGGGGTGAAGCTGCCAGGCCGGACGTGGTTTGTGTCGATGATTGGTGGCTGCTCTTACACTTTGCCCTTGTGGCCACACACACACACAAACACTCATCACATGATATGACTCCAGTTGTCCTGTAAAACCTACAACAGGTTAATCTATGATCACATGAGAGACAAGGGAAACAACATGCAATGTGAAACTTCACCAATACATCAGTGTACATTTGCTTTTGACTTCTCGACCGAGTGTCATAAGTCCAGGTGTCTTGTCAGAGGGCATGGGGTGAGCTGTCTTGTCATTTTATTCTGTTAGATGTGGTGACAGATCACTTTACGATATGTTGGTACAGGGGTGGATAACTGTCTCTATGGCCAATTAACTTGGGGTGAACTGGAGTACTATTGAGTCAGTAGGGGCACATTTCTGGCCCCTCGAGGCGGTGGGATTTAGGACCAGGTTGTACATAATTCATTTGGTCAAACTATGGTGGCCTCTGACATGGGGGAGGTAAATACGTGAAGCGGGTCCAGCAGGAATGTGGGGAGGTGAGGCTGTGTTTTTTGAACACCAGAAATCCCTGGCGGGCCTTGGCGGGAGGAGGGGGAGATGGCCTTTTAGCTGTAAGCGATTCTCTGTTCCTGGACTAAACAATATACCATGTGGGGAGACAGTTATAACAGTTTTAGGGTGATTTAGGGTGATTACATGTTTCTCTCGTTTACAAAATTCGTTTACTGCTCCATATGTAACACTGGGGGTCTGGCAGTGGCACATGTATTATATAACGTTAGTTGAACACATATTGGTAATTCATAGGATGTACAAATGAATAACAGCGTGAGGTAGCGGTAGTTTGGATTGTATACGCTGGATCAGAGAAGCACTATGTTCGTTTACATTCTTGTTCTCAGCAAAAACCGGCTCAATGCCTGTGACGGCTGTTACACTTTTCAAACCATGTTTCACTACAATTCACACAAGTATACTCTGTAACGCTTTTCAGTTTATCCTTTGTACACTAGCAGCAATCATTAGTCAGTATAAGGCGGAATCTAACAAGCCCTTTCATTAGACCTTCAAAGCAATGGTATTTTGCAATGGCAGGGGTTCATGGAGGAAGGTTATTGACATCATATATTTTAAATGTTGGGGTTAGATGCAGGGTCAAGACTTGTTGGATTGGGATGGTTCTTGTTATTTTCCAGACTCGAGCTGCGAGTCAGGTCACTCCTAGGTCAGTGATGTACTGCGGAAGGTAAATGATACAGTGTTTGTTCTGATACTTGTTCATGTCTGGTTGCTCGCGAGAACGAGCCTTCAGCGGATCTGCCATGGGGTGGAGGCGCGGTGGGAGTGCATGGCTCACTGTGTGCAGTGAGCGGGGGCCAAGCTTCAGCTTTCGCAGGCAGGCTGCATATGGGCTTTGGGCATTACATCTAAAGTCTTAATGTTTTCAAAATGGTGTCTATGGTATGTTACAGTACGAGTCGATTGGCCCTGTGTTTCGATCAGCGGCCATCCTGCCTCCCGGGCCTCGGTGCATGGGGGGCCGCTGACGAGTCACAAACCTCACAGAGGTGGGGTATGTGGGGGACGGGGTCCTACAGACCTGTCCTCCCATACATGTTGCAGTTTGGCTGGTCCAGCCCCTTTGGAGTGGGACCAAGCCAGATTTGCATATAGTCTTACCGCTTTTTGTAATGTTGCCCAGAGTGATACCAGACGTTAAAGGCATGGTCTAGTAAAAATTTGTATTGTCCCTACGGGTCGGCCATGTTTTTTTAAGCCTAAGTGGCTCGATTTTAGAAAACTTTCCTATGGACCTTACCCGAGTTTTCATCCATTAAACGCACGCGAAAACAAGCACCAGGGAACTGCCATTTTCTGATAATCCTATCTTTTCCCCGATCGCCCTGGCTGACCTGCTTTTGCGGCACTAAATCAATTCCCCCGCCCCTGAGCCTGCCATCAGCAGAATCGTACCACCCATTTCCCAACGCCAAAGCACGTCTCGTGTCAACATTCGCTGCGCTTCAGCTAATGACGTGTCGCCATGGAAATGGCAGGACGCCTCTCTCCTCAATAAGTATAAACAGACCGTTTCACAACACATAGCAGCAGATTTTCGATTCCATTCCTCTCTCTGTGTTACTTTGAGTATTCTGTGACTAGTTTCAGTGCTCTGGTCAGCTACCTTCACCGCTTGTAGCCCGTGTGAACAGATACCAGTACCACCGCTATAAATTATTTTGTTTGTTTAACACACAATGGCTACAATAATGCCCTACATGTACGAGCCCGAGTATACCGAGGAGGAACTACTGGAAAGGGAAGCATGCGAAAACGATGGGGATTCGGACGGCAGTTGGCAGGACGAATCAACAGATGAAGAGCCTGGGCCTAGTCGAATGGATGGCGTCTCCACCTGGTGCACATGCAATCGGTGCAAGCTAATGCCAACTGAGGACGAGAACTGCTGCTGCCGAGAAAACTCGGGATGCCTGGCCTACATTTCAGAAGGTGAGTCACGACCGCAATGCATCACCGAGCTGCCAGACTTCAGGGCAGCCTGCCTCACACGGGCCGTGTTGAGAATAATGATGGTGCTTATGCACGAACTTCGCGCAACTATTCGTCCTCGTAATCCGAGTAACGAGTAAGTATACTCTGCTTGTCATGCCACTCCTATTTCATGTTCTTCTACTATATCCAAAATCACATCTACATATCATTGTAACGCATGTAAGTCGTTCAATAGTGTGCATTGTCTAGATAGCATTTGTCCGTGTAAAATGCCATTAGTTACAAGAATTGTCATTGACAACAAACGTTTATTAAACTTATCTTGGTCATTTAAAAACAGTTTGTTTCATTCCTTTTCACAGGTGGTACAGGCTGGTGGCCTATCGTTCCTTTACATGGTGGCTTCACGGGAGGCTTGGACACCGCGTTCGAAGAGTGATACCCGCCTGTGCCGTTCGTGCCATTAGAGAAACGTTCCCGAGTGACAGCGGTCAGTACAGGGGATTTTCTCTCGCTGTGCTGCAACCTGACCTGTATAATCTTTAAAGTCTTGTATTTTTGTGTCATGAAAATAAGATACAAAATAAAACACCACATATATTTTAACAACGGTTGTCTCGATTTTTTAAATGAATCAAGTGTGTCTCCATTCAAGGATGGACGTCAGACATCTGTGCTCCGAAAGGGTGAAGGTCTGGTCGCTGTGAAGCAGGGTGGTCACTATCTATCTAAGCTAACATAACATATTCTCGATAATGCATGCACTAAATAACACTTGTTCAAAGTCTTTCAGTAGGTTATGTCTCTATAAAAGTCACACATATATCTATACTAACAATTACCATTGGATTATACAGGCCTTAGGGTCTTGACCACTATAATACACCGGTTGAAGTGTGGGTCTTTGCTCACAAGAATCTCCGGTATGTGGCATTTGTTATTGATAAGCAACGATATACTATCATTGATATAAAGGCGATATACTGTATATTGATATAAAGGCGGTTCGCGCCAGTGGATGAGCGCTGGCATGGGGGGCTGTCAGGGGCGCGAAAGGCCAAGGTGCCAAACTACATGTACACTTCAAAAGGTGTCCCACGCCAAGGGGCCATCGCTCACATGGCCTCCTCAGACCCCGTGTCTCCAGCCAGGCCGCCCCTGAGGCAGGCCGCCCCCCTGCAATCCACATAAGTGTGTCTCCATTCAGCAGTCTTCCTGTGCCTTATCTGCACACCCCAGGCCCATCCATCCCACCCCCCTGTATCAAAGACGGTTCGCGCCGGTGGATGCGCGCTGGCATGGGGGGCTGTCAGGGGCGCGAAAGGCCAAGGTGCCAAACTACATGTACACTTCAAAAGGTGTCCCACGCCAAGGGGCCATCGGTCACATGGCCTCCTCAGACCCTGTGTCTCCAGCCAGGCCTCCCCTGAGGCAGGCCACCCCCCTGCAATCCACATAAGTGTGTCTCCATTCAGCAGTCTTCCTGTGCCTTATCTGCACGCCCCAGGGCCATCCATCCCACCCCCCTGTATCAAAGGCGGTTCGCGCCGGTGGATGCGCGCTGGCATGGGGGGCTGTCAGGGGCGCGAAAGGCCGAGGTGCCAAACTACATGTACACTTCAAAAGGTGTCCCACGCCAAGGGGCCATCGCTCACATGGCCTCCTCAGACCCCGTGTCTCCAGCCAGGCCTCCCCTTGAAGCAGGCCGCCCCCCTGCAATCCACATAAGTGTGTCTCCATTCAGCAGTCTTCCTATGCCTTATCTGCACGCCCCAGGCCCATCCATCCCACCCCCCTGTATCAAAGGCGGTTCGCGCCGGTGGATGCGCGCTGGCATGGGGGGCTGTCAGGGGCGCGAAAGGCCAAGGTGCCAAACTACATGTACACTTCAAAAGGTGTCCCACGCCAAGGGGCCATCGCTCACATGGCCTCCTCAGACCCCGTGTCTCCAGCCAGGCCTCCCCTTGAAGCAGGCCGCCCCCCTGCAATCCACATAAGTGTGTCTCCATTCAGCAGTCTTCCTGTGCCTTATCTGCACGCCCCAGGCCCATCCATCCCACCCCCCTGTATCAAAGGCGGTTCGCGCCGGTGAATGCGCTCTGGCATGGGGGGCTGTCAGGGGCGCAAAAGGCCAAGGTGCCAAACTACATGTACACTTCAAAAGGTGTCCCACGCCAAGGGGCCATCGGTCACATGGCCTCCTCAGACCCCGTGTCTCCAGCCAGGCCTCCCCTTGAAGCAGGCCGCCCCCCTAATACCACGACATACATACGTCATTCATTCACAAACACACCCCAGTTTCAAATACTTTAAAAACCACTCGATATGTCTCATGAGAACATCTTTGTGCTTTGCAAGTCAACTCCTGAACGTGCTACCTGGGAACCACTGAGATCTATGCTAATCTGCTCGTCGTCGTGCTATCCGTGAACTTCTGTGACCGCTTCGAGCATACCCATCAGTGCGCTACCTGTGGCCATCCACCTATTCTCCCGCAACATACTGCTCTGCTTGCTGAATCCAACTGTTTGTTGGTCAAGGTAAGGCCATGTATCCTGGTCATATTTCGCAGATTTTTACATTTCTATCTATTTGCGAGTAAAGTACCCAATAGTGCTATGTTCATTGGTCTCATTGCTATTGACTTGAATGTCCATTGCTATGCTATCAATAGATCTATTTATTTTCATCTTTGTCTATTGTCATTGAATTGCATCCTTCAGGTGTCCAGTCTATAATGTAAGCATGTTTCCTTCTCGTGCAAGACAGAACATCCAAGGGACGAGTCACATGTTCAGATTTCAGTCACATCAATTATACATTTCTGCAACTTATGCAAATACTAAGCCGCACATAATGAACTGGTATAGTTCTTGCGACCAAAACAAACCTTGCATTGATCATTGTATGATTCATTTACCTTTGTATCATATCTTTATTCTTGAAGATTGTATAATGTCGATATTTACTTTTCAGATTTATCAACAATGCCTGCCTGTTCGATTAGCGGTTGCCCTTCAAAGACCCATGCGAAATCTGAAGGAACTACAATGCATGTATTCCCGAAAACTGTTGATCGAATAAGAGAATGGGTCAGACATTGCGGATATCCACTGGATGAGCTGGAAAGTAGAGTCCAACAAGTCTTAGAGGACAAGAGGGGTGATCGATACCGCATCTGCAGCCGGCACTTTTCCTTGGACATGTACACAACTTCTTGGGTAACAAAGAAGAATAAACGGCGAACGACACGGAAATTGCGCGAAAATGCTATTCCCACTCTATTCGTCCACATTCCGCCACCGGTGAGTCAAGTGTCCGGATTTAGCTTTAGGCCTTGCGGTAGTGTGTAGGTAGCTGAATGGATTAATTGATATTGTAGGGGTTCTATCCCTTGTAATAATTTTGATATTGATTTGAGTGTATAGTTTTTTGAATAATGACATTTATCAATATATTCTTTTTCGATTTCATAACCCACAAACGCAATGTATATATATATATATGGGGACAGGGAACTGTGCTGTATTGAGCATTTTTCAAGTATTCTGTCGGCTTACATGGCTATTTTTAATATTGGCATTTCATTATCAATCAAATAATTGACCTTCACAACTTCTTGACTATCCCTTCAATCTGAAGCAAGAACATTCTACATCCTTGACGTGGTCGCAGTTATCAACCACTTCTAGCGCGTATCAGGTAATCTTAGTAGGCTAATCCGCTACATACTTGTTTTATGCATGTCAAGTAATAGTTTTATTCTATCGTGTAATTACTTTACCGAATGTTTGGTTACTGCTTTCCAATTGATATACACCTAAGTTATCGTCCACTGGTGTTTGTTTTCAGTTCTAATTAGTGTTATCCATACTAATGCAAGTGCTGTCTTTCAGGGAGATGCTGAAGCATCCGCCACATCTACAACATTTCTAGATGTTCTTCAACAGCAGGAGGTATGGATACTGACAGCTCCATCGAGCGTCATCATCAGAGCTGGAATTCTTGTCGTTTGATTGTTCTACACAATGTTTCATTCGTGGTTAGCCGTTGATATGTACCTGTGCTGTTGACCCCAGGTGTGTGTTATGTTTTCACTATTGTAATCCTCACTAATGCAAGTACTATGTTTCAGGCAGTTGATGGAGCGTCAACCCCTGCATTTGATGCAGAGCCTGACATTCAAGTAATTCCAGGGGAAGTGGAAGCGGGACCATGCGTATACGAATCAGCGCAACAGCTTTCGGAAGTGCGCACTACATTTGCAACATCCATAGATATTCTTCAGCAGCACGAGGTATGGATAATGACAGCTCCATCATGCGTGATCATATAACGTGATTCCATTTGCTATACTTTCTTCCCTATTAACGCAAGTGCTGTGTTTCAGGGAGACGACGAAGCTTCCACTACAATCACAACATCCAATTTAGATGATGCAGATGTAAATAATTTGTTGAAAAAAGTCGATGAAATGTGATCATATTTAGATTTTCCTTGATTCTTTTGGACAATGCATCATTTGTGGTTATTTCTTTATATGTACCTGTGCCGTCGACCCCAAGTGTGTGTTGTGTTTCCAATATTGAAAAGCATACTAATGCAAGTACTGTGTTTCAGGGAGATGCGGATGCCTCCTCTGCAATACAACCATTCATGGCAGTCCATGCAGAGCCAGAGGTATGGATACTGACAGTTCCATCGAAATAGATCATCACAGGTCGAATACTTGTCGTTTGATTGTTGCACACAATGTTTAAATCGTGTTTGGCTATTGAGATGTACCTGTGTGTTCGTCCTGATGTGTGTTTTATGCTAACAATATTTTGATACATAGTAATGAAAGTACTATGTTTCAGGGAGACGATAGAGCCTCATTCCGTGCTGTCTATGCGGATACAGAAAATATAGTCGTTGCAGCGCAAGAGGAAGGGAGAACATGCGGAAACTAATCGGAGCTACAGCGTGCAGATGTTGAAGGTCGAGTCAAAAAAGTTGCAAAGAAAAAAAAACAAAAAAAGGTTAGTTACAAACAGTTCATAACTTTAAAAAAATGTTTGTGCTGGGGACTATTTTATGTTTTTTTCCAGTCAATTCTACTACACTCCATCTTGTGTTTAAACTGAACATCCCTTTTCCAATCTCTCCTCCAGTTACCCGTGGGTGTCAGAACTATACACACACAGACAGTGAAGCGAATGAGAGATGTGGCTTGCCAGACCGTGTACAATATGGAGGAACTATTAATTGAGGCGAGGCGTGTTCAGGCTCGAGATGCTCATGTTCAATGGCCAGTGTGTTTGGAGACTACAGCAAAGTTGCATTGGACCATAGCTACAGTGAAACCGCATAACCACAAGAAGATGTTATTGAATGTATTGAAGATAGCTCTGAAGTAGTTGCAGATCAATTTACACAATCTACACCCGCCAAAAATTTGCCACCAAAAAACCTGTCGACATTGTTGTGTTCTCCCATTAATGTTGAAGTAATAGATGTTGAAATGAGAGAGAATGAACCAGCCGCAGCATCCATAGACGCATCAGAACTTGATATCAGCGATATTACTTTCCAATGTGTTGAAATCTCCACAACGTCACAGGCCGAAACAACGTTGACGCAGGATGACAGTCTAATGAAAGAGAGCAAATACATTGTATTCGACAGTTGTTTGATGGAAATTACAAGTATGCTGAAATGTGTGCATTCCATTAGAGGGAAAGTATGTGGGAAGCCATTGATTAATGTGACTCGTCAAATAAAAGGCAGTAACGTCAAAATAAATGCCGCCTGTAGATTAAATCATAGGTTCTCATGGTCTGCACAACCGATGCTGGGGAAACTGCCAGCAGGCAATCTACTGTGTGCAGCTGCATCACTTTTTAGAGGCTCCAGTTTTAGAAAGTTAGAGGCTTTCTTTCAGTTTGTGGGACTCCATTTCATTTCTAAAGCGCTGTACTACATATACCAACGTGATTATCTGTTTCCGGCCATTAGTGATGCTTGGAAAATTGAACAATTGTCTCTAGCAAGAACATTCGAAGGCAAACGATTCTGGCTAGCCGGCGATGGACAGTGCGACAGCCCTGGATTTTCTGCCAAGTACTGCACCTACCACTTTCAGGACATGGATAGTAAGACAATTGTGAGTTTGGTGGTCATGCAGGTAACACAATGTACATCTTTAGTGGCCATGGAGAAACTAGGTTTTATAAAATCAGTGGAATATCTACAATCGAGGGGAATGCACATCGACCTCATAGCCATGGATAGACACGTTTTAATTGCCAAGACAATGAGCGAGCAGTTCCCACATATTAAACATCAATTTGACGTATGGCATCTTGATAAATCAATCAATAAGAAAATCTCAGCTGCAGGGAAAAAAAAAGGTTTTGAAAGTATTTTGCAGTGGTCACATTCTATCACCAACCATCTTTGGTGGAGCTCAAAAACTTGTGAGGGGTCAGTGGAAATACTACTTGAAAAATGGCGGTCACTGATGCACCACTGTACCAACGTTCACCGCTGGACAGCAAATGAACATTTCCACCAATGTGAACATGGCCCTTTGTCCCCAGAGGAGGCACGGAAGAAGAAGTGGTTGATTCCATCTTCACCGACACTCAAAGCCATTGAGAAGATTGTTTTCGACAAAACTCTATCAAGAGATTTGAGAGGACTGACAGAATTCTGTCACACAGGAGATTTGGAGGTGTTCCACAATATGTGCCTAAAGTGCAGGCCAAAGCGCTTGCATTTTAGCTTCCGGGGCATGAAACATCGCACTCTACTAGCGGTCTTGACCCATAACAGAAATGTCGGACGTGAACAATCTAGGACTAGGGGTAAAGTAAGGATGCCTCACTACACTAAGGTGTTTTCAAAACGAAGTAAGCAATGGGTGATCAAACCAGTCTATGATGAAATGCAGTTCGACTTTGTGAAAGGCCTTATTGTTAGAGATTGTTAGAAATCCCGGTTTAAATAATTGCAATACGATTGTCTTTTTGTAAATAAATGTTATTGTACAGTGTACCTGTAAACCTAACCCCTACCTTCACCATCATGGGTGGCGAACAAGCTGGGTGTCATCTTTGAATTCTCTCTATTCACCTCACATATGTGTATGTATATATTTTTCTCATGTCTCATCTCATGTAAATATAAATGCTGCGCACTGTTAACGGAGGGGAGGCTTGCGTATTGCAAATAATAAAACAAACAAACAAACAATAAATCTCACTTTTACCTCAACTCCTGTGGTACTTTATACTTTCCCTGACCTTCCGCCAAAAATTAAATGTCTCAATTTGGGCTGCAAATCTCGCAGACAACGGGGACAAAATTGGGGCACTTAGAACGCGCCAGCCAAGCGGGCCGTGGCATTTGGGAGAGAAGCCAGTTCGCATTTGCAAATTGAGGCGCACTACATAGACGGATTCTAAGTTCTCACAGATGCCTATACTACGTGATGTTGCAAATAAAGAATGCGAAGGACAGCGCCCAGATGTGGCCCACAAGTCGCACTGGAAGTATAAGGGTCTATTGTTTTTTGACCTTGAGACAGGGACCATGCCGAAAGAACTACATTTGAAGGGAGTGCGCAATAACGTAAGAGACGATAAGGCAGAAAATTCAGAAACTAGACCGAGTTTCAGTTTTAGGTCAGTATACGAAAAATCATTGTCAAGAGCACGGTCCGTTTTACAGACTGCATTACGAAGAGACACAATGGAAATTTCAAATATAATGTAAGTAAATCTTTACACGCTTTTATACCGGAATGAAGATTTAATGAATGGATGCATGAATAAATGAATAAATGAAGAGCTAGGAAAAGCAAGTAAAACTGTTCGTAGTGGGCACATGGGCATGCAGGTCCACTGGTCTCACCGATCTCGGTCCTTGGCCCAGCCACTTTTCCCTGCACTGCCTTCCTGCACTACGGGACTGTCTCTGTATCCTTCAGCCCCTTCTCCCGGCATTTACCTTGCACTTGCCACCAGCTGGCCCTATTATTTAATTTGTATTCAACTAACCATGTACAGCCCTTCCCCATGCGCGATCAGAAAGACACCTGGCCTAGTAGGATCGTTGTCTGTCTGCCCTTGTTCCCCACCTGCCTCGTCACGCCTAGAAACACTTGAGTATAGGCACGTTACAAATGCCATATCATATATCATATCATTCCTCACGCATGTAGACTGTCGTTGATCATTGTGTGTTAGCCTCGATTTATCTCGTTACTTTTCGCATTGATTTTA
This sequence comes from Ambystoma mexicanum, assembly GCF_040938575.1. Lineage (NCBI taxonomy): Eukaryota > Metazoa > Chordata > Amphibia > Caudata > Ambystomatidae > Ambystoma > Ambystoma mexicanum. The sequence continues at coordinate 327,677,800 of NC_090935.1, forward strand.
GAGACGAACATACTCCATTGAACTATCCTTGCAAGCAAATAGTTTCTGATCGGTCGTAATAAATAAAATGAGTAATATTAATGAAGTTCGGCTAGCGAGACTAATTATCATTTTTTTGTTTTCATAACAGGTATTTGATCCCTTTCTGCCACTGCCATCTCTTTGAGACACCGGCGGATGGATTCTTCAGCAGACACCTGCAGCTTCGTGTCAACAACTGGAGCACGATCACCATATTATGGGACGATCGCCAAGGGCCCACATGCCCTTACGCTGTACTAGTGGCTAGAAGCAACATATCAACCTTTAGGCTGGACTAGTGCCTAGTTGATGGAACAGCCTTGCGGTTCACCGTGCTTCCAAAGTGATTCTTTTTACGAAAATGAACACCCTGTGTACCATAAAGGAACAGCGCGTGACTCAAGATGAAACGGAACAGTTATTGCGGATACAGATAAAAGAAAATAAATGGCTTCCGGAGTTCATATGGCAATTGCTGAATATTCTCTAAACATTTAATGTCAAATAAATGTAGTTTACCAAATGTTGCTGTTTCATTTTAAAGTACAGTTTCATATTCCGAATTGTGGCGCGCTGTGTTGTGAGATGGTCTGTGTTGGTTTCCGGGTTCTGTGTGGAGTCGCGCAGAAGACGACTGGGCGCGTTTGCCTACGCAGCACAGTAACGTCACGGGGAGAGGCGGGGAATATGAATGTTTTGATAATGTCAGGCTCAGGGGCGGGGGAATTTATTTAGTGCCGCAAAAGCAGGTCAGCCAGGGCGATCGGGGAAAAGATAGGATTATCAGAAAATGGCGGCTCCCTGGTGCTTGTTTTCGCGTGCGTTTAATGGACGGAAACTCGGGTAAGGTCCATAGGAAAGTTTTCTAAAATCGAGCCACTTAGGCTTAAAAAAACATGGCCGACCCGTATGGACAATAAAAATTTTTACTAGACCATGCCTTTAAGATTAATTATAAATCTTCCAGCAATCACATATTTTGTTTTTCTGTAGTCAACTCTATATGAATAGGCTTGCCCAGATGTGGCCCCAGTGCCTGCTGGGCATAGGCATCCAAGCTGCTCCACAATGATTATGGCCAATGAGGCCGAAACATGTCTGGGGTTGCATGTGGTCTGCAGAAGTGATGTGAGCAAGCAGTTTGGGCTGGCTTTTTTGGAGCATGACCAGGCTTGATTTTCAAATGGGCGTTCCCCTTTCTGTAACTTCTCAGCAGGCACAGAACAATGCTTTGGATAGTTTCCCCCAGCAATGTCAGATGTTAAGATTAATTCTAAACCTTCCAGCCATCAGCTCTTGTTTTGCTGATCTGTGAAAAGGTGCCATGAAATGGGGGCTGGTAAGAGTACCCAGACTCCACTGGATGAAATGCTCTCCATACACTCCTTATGTTGTAGTGTGTCAGCACACTGGTCAATTTCTTTGATGCTACTCCCAATGGTCTGCTGCTATCACTAGAACTGTTCACTGTGTCTAGACCTCAATATCTTCAACTCGCTGTTCCTTAATATCTTCCCTCTTGAGCTCTTTTCTCATCCACCTCCAACTCCCTCAGGGTAAGTTGCTTCTCCAAGAAGCTTGTTGGTGACAGATCTCTTTCTTCTGCTGGGTACTCCCTCTGGAACAGCCTCCCGGCCCCTCTGAAACTTGAGGAGAACCTCTCTGGTTCTGGAAGCACCTCAAGACTATCCTCTTTGCTTCTGCTTTCTCTCCTTTTCTCCCCTGCCCGATCTCCTGGCTGAATCTGATATTGCACTGGTTACCTGGCTAACCTCTGATCTCGGGCCCATGTCCCCTCCTCCCGCCAGTTTCACACCTGCACTGCCCTCCTGGCAAGGCTTGCACTCGGGGACTGTTTTGTATCCCTACAGCCCCGACTAACACTTGACACTGGATGGCTGCACTTACCCTTGCATTTGCTACCTGCTGGCCGCACTTTAAATTATTTATTTACTTATTTGTTGTCTTTATTTATCTTATTGTTATCCTATGTACTGCACTATCCCCTCCCCTTTCCCTCCGCACTTTTCCCCTTACCCCCTCCCCTGAACTTGCACGATCTCAATGTCACCTGGCCTAGTAGGATTCTTGTCTTTGTCTTCCCTCTGTTTCCCCACCCTTGCCTCGTCGTGGCTTGAAAGACTTGTGTATAGGCACGTTATAATGTCATATCATATCTTATCATATCATATCATAAAAGGAAGTCCCCCATAGTATATAACAATCAGTGTGCTCAAACATATGAGTAGACATCTGCTAAAAATGGCATGCATCATCGATGTGGGGGGCATAGAAATTATGTAGGAATACTTTTACACCCCTGATGTTTCCCTGTAATCCCAAGAAGCTCCCAAGGTCATTGGAATACTCATTATCTAAAGCGAATTGGAGTCTAGGAACTAAACATGTGACCAGTCACAACACCTAGAAGGAGAAATATTATACTTGACCCTTCCATATGTTTTCAACTTTTCATGCTCAGGTTTTCTTAAGTGCACTTCCTGCAGCAACAAGGTTTTCATGTTATTCCTACGTAGGTAGGCACCCACCCTGCGGTGCTTCTCAACATTATTAGTCCCCCTCAGATTTCATGTTAGCAACTAACTTAAGACATGGAGCCCTAGAGTGGATCTACAGACCATGCGAACAAAGTCACCAGTGTCTCATTTAGCCCCCCACCCATATGCCCTTACCCAAACCAAAGGCATAACAATGTGTATTTTGTATGTATTTATACATTTGCGTGATAATGCAGCATAAACCTGCTCATACACAAACTAACAATTTAGCAATTCTCTCTTTAACAGCTAGTGGTGTGGGTTCATTGAACCATGCAAATGTGAAATTCACTCGCAAAGCTGGATGGGGCAGTCCAAGCAACCAAGGCCGGCAGCCACTCAGATCACCGCCCCAGCCGGCCGCCTCATTAATAGTGCAAGCGCCTATGCATAGTGAAAGGGGGATGACAATTCGTAATCAACTAGAATACATCCATGCTCTCTCATACATGCTGTTCTCCTATGCACCAGCTCGTCCCACCAATGCTAGGTGGCGCCTCGACATACGCCAGTGCTGCTTCAGGAACGGTAACATAATACCATATGCTGTCGACGTTGAACCTCATTCGGGCCGGTAGAAGCAGCACGTGTTGCAGCTTCCATTGCCTCATGATTTTCTAGACACCTTCAAAAGTCTGCTGCAGTTTCTGAGTGGCAAAGCTGTGATCAGGATAGAAGGATAGGCAAACGTCCTTGTTCGGGAGTTCTCCTCTGTCCCTCGCCACTAACAGCATCCGGATCGTGTCTTGATAGCGAAGTAGGTTGAAGATAATCACCTGGGGTAATTCGCCAGGCACTGGGTGCTGTGTCAGAGATATGTGCTTGAGTGATGTCACTTTTGGAAAGAGGGCCAGGAAAAAGTCCTCCAAGAACTTCTGCATGCTACCCCTCTCCAAGCAAGATCAAGCAAGCACACACTGTTTTGGCGTGAACGATCCTCCACATACATCAGTGTTTGTTGCAACGTGGTACTGAGGCCATTAAAGGTAGTAAGCTTGCTGGTTTCATCAGCATAAGACATTCTGTGTTCATTGTCAATTGTAGGGGGTTGCACTTCTCCATGTCTTGCATCATGAGAGAAATATGTTGTGCAATTGAGCTAATCTATGCTGACAGTTGCCTATTGCCTTTCAGAATTAGGCTTTTGAGATCATTTTGGAAGGGTTGCCAAGTGCCTCGAGGGTAGCAAAATTGCTCCCGCTTTTGCCCTCTGTAGTAGGAGCCATGCCAGGCTTCACCATCGAGCTCATAGGCATGAAGCTATAAACAATTGTTATTTGTTTAGGAGTTGCCTTGCAGCTATTTCTCTGTTGCTTCTTCATTTGCATTGGGCACCAGAAATGCACTGTTGGGTCACCTCTCCAGAACCAGCCCAGCCAAAGTTGTTACTGACAATAAATAATGGCTTCTTATTGCAGAACGAACAGCAATGAGGAAATCCAATATGGCCACCGCGATGTCCACCACATACTGCAACAGGTAGTCTAGCTGCCTGCCTGTACACCTGGCAGAGGCCAGTATTCAACCCTGCATCGTGCACTAGCCCCTGCGACCAGCCAGTTGCAGCATTGACCTGCTAAAGCTCTGAGCGCTCAGGCTGATCCTGCCTGGCTATACACACTTAGAGGGAAATCAGGTATACTAGAGGTAGTCGGGGAGCAAACCTGACATATCTTATTAAAAAACAATAGGCTATAATAGCTCCCGTACCTAATAGCGGTTTGGACACTGGTTGAACATAAAATATCACACTCAAACATGATGTAGAACAGTAACGCTAAGAAGTTCACGGAAAATACAACCTGAATTCATTATTAATTTGGTTAAAAACAATTTTAATACAAAGCATATAAGGTTATAAAACACATACATATAATAATTTAGTCAGTAAAATAGTTAACAATATGACAAGTGCTGTTGAATAAAGTGCTGTGTGCGAATCACCCAAAAAGTGCTAGTAAAGTACAAAAAACGTACCTGACTAAATCTAACTTCCAGGTACATGAGAATTCTAGATTTGTCAGGTACTTGTTTACAATTTTAGTTTAGAAACTGTAAAAGAAATCAACCTTTGACTTGTTTTGGTAAACAGAAAAAGCCACACAGGATACAATGAATGAGACCTATTTTTGTCGAATATCTCAAAACGTGGTGCTATGGTTACAAAATACCTTAAATGCACCTTGGCGGGTTATAATTCCTTATTCAGGTACTTCGTGTACATGTTTCGTTCCTGTAGTCCTTGGGATTGGTTATAGGAACTTCTTCAGGGGGATGTGGAAGCTGAGACAGAACTCGTCCTCAGCTTGAGTCAAGATTGATAGAACTGGACTTGTTCTGGTTGTTGCGGCAGCGTAGAGTCCTTAATCGTAATAGGAGTGGATACGTCTAGATTTGTAAGTGTTCAAAAACTCTTGTACTTGATACAGGTTGAAAGTACCAGGCCAAACCTAATCATAAAAATAGAAAAGCCACATAATAATTGCTGTGGTTTCTCAATCAATGCTTAAGTTATTGTAAAATGAAAAAACGCCCTATATTAGGGTGCTTACCGTCTCTTAGTGTCAATAAGTACTTTCTAGGTACTTCCTAGGTTCATAATGATGCAGTCCCCAGAGGTGTCCTGTTATGATGGGCAAAGTGCACATGTGATGGGGAAAGTGCACAGCACCATTATGTATTTACATATCCTAGTATGTTGATTCACAAGAGTACTGTGTGGTGTGCAACTAGTACAGAGCAACTCTATTGTGAGTCATAAGGTTCTAGGAATGTTTGGATTTGATGTGCAGAGACTGGGGCGTCAGCTGAGTTCAGTTGGAGCTGCTGCTCGGTTAAGTTCCTGCTGTCACGTTTGTCTTAACCAATAAACTCCCGTTGGAGTCTTGTTCACCTGGCGTCCTTATTTTCACATTGGCGACAAGGATTGTCGTGCACTGGTTCATAGACGAGGATTGTCGTTCTACTGATTCGGACCAACGCTGTTCATCCTGCTTCCCTGCGTGACAGCAGGCAGAGAGGATCGAGTTCAGTGGAAGCAGGATCAAGACCAGGTTAGGAGGCGTACCCTGGAGGGTGGGGGGCCTGGTGTGCCGTTGTGCTGCCCTTCCCAAATTAGCGCGTGCTCGCAACGTTGTTGCAGATCGGCTCGAGAATGAACGCAAGCTATTCCACGCGCCTGCAACCTCCTGAGCTCGAGCATCTGTGAGGAAGTGGGTGTCTTCCTCTGACGTGGGAAGAGCTTCCCTCCCATACTGACATTGTTATTAGGTTGCCGAGCAACACCTTTCATTGGAATCTCCCTGTCTTCTTGGAGGGGCATTATGACGCACTCTCAATGAACTACTGAATAACCCTGCTTTCAATCGAAGGCTCCGCTCCCTGCACTGTTGCCTTACACAATTAGCCTCTGTTGTCGGCCGCGACATCGCGGCAACGATACCCCCACCTGTGCTTTTCCTGAACGAGCCTGGCCGTCCCTTCATCAGGTGGGACAGGTGGAGGAACATATTTGAGAACTACTTGGTAGCGATGGGTGGGGAGAGGTTCAGTGCGGCTCGTAAAAAGGCACTATTGCTCCATAATCTGGGAATAGAAGGGTGCACTGTGTTTGATGGACTAAGCAGAGGTCATAGCGTTGAAGCTGAAGATGTGGATGAGTATACTTTTGCCCTCAAACAATTGGAGAATCACTTTGAACCGAGAAAGAATGTGACCTTTGAGAGGCACATGTTCTTCCAGCGCGTGCAGGAGTCCTCAGAGTCAGTAGAATCGTACATAGCCTCCTTGAGGACTCTAAGTCACTCTTGCGAATTCGAACACCACTCTGACTCACTCATCAGGGATCAGCTGGTGAGGTGTACGAACAAGGTCAGGATCCAAGAAAAGTTACTAACCAAGGACATGAAGCTGGAGGAGGCTGTGGATTTAGCCAGGAGTATAGAGCAAACGTCAAAATATGTTAAGGAACTGAGAGTTGACAAACAAAGTGCCCAAGCCGTGTGTGCTGTTGATCCAAAGAGGAAGCCGAGTGTCAACATGAACCGAAAGGGAGCGTCGAACATGAAATGTAACAGATGTGGCAGTTTCAGACATGGATCAAATTACCCTTCTTGCCCGGCGAAATTTTCTGAATGCTTCAAATGCATTTTGACACTTTGCCAATGTGTGCAAGGGCTCATCGATAAACCTCCTGGAATCCAGGAACGACAACGAGGAAAGTGTTTGTTTGAGCTACAATATACAGGAAGTATCCACTGCACAGGACTCGAGTCCCAGGCATGTGTTTGAAGTATCAGCCATTGGAGGACAGAAGGAGGGGCCGGTGGATGTGTTCATGATTGATGGTCGAGAAATAGTTATGAAGGTAGACACATGCTCTCCCTGGACCATCATATCGGTAGACACCTTGAAGAGAACTCTTAAGAGGGATGGAACAATTCTGAACCCACCTAACATTCAACCCTGTGGTTATGGAGAGTCACCAATTGAAATTTTGGGTCAAATTTCCACAGTAGTTGCATATAAAGGGAAGGAATGCAAGGCTAACATTCTGGTCGCAAAGAAGGGTGCCTCCCTATTGGGTTGGGAGGAACAAAAAAATGTGAGGGTCAGGGTGCAGGCCAGTGCTCTTGAACCCGTTACTATTGCGGAGATCGATGATGTATGGTTTAAAGAGTTTCCAGAGGTTTTCTCTGAGAACCTGGGCAGGCTCAGGCATTTTGAGCATCATATAAAATTGAAGCGGGATGCTCGACCTATTGTTCATTGAGTGAGGCATGTGCCGTTAAACATGAGAGCGCAACTGCGTAGTGAACTGGATGATTTAGTTTGCAAAGGTGTGATTGAACCTGTGGCGGCTACGGAGTGGTTGTCACCTATAGTGCTTGTGGCTAAAAACAATGGGAAATTGAGGTTGTGTGTATGCCTACGTAGTCTTAATCATAATGTATTAGTGGAAAGGCATCCTTTGCCCAACATTTAAGAAACACTATCCACCCTTGGTGAACCAAAGGTGTTTTCGGTTATTGACCTCTCTGCATCCTATCACCAGGTTCCTTTGTTCAGAGAGTCACAACACCTAACGGCCTTTATCACGCCCAAAGGCACGTTCAAATACAATCGCATGCCCTTGGGGCTAGCCTCAGCTGCCTCTGTATTCCAAAGGGTGATGGAGGAGGTGTTGAAAGGTCTGGGAAATGTAACAGTATTTCAAGATGATATTTTGATATTTGCCAGTGATGAGTCAGAGCATGATAAGGCACTTAAAGCTGTGTTATGTAAACTAAGAGAAGCAGGGTTGACAGTCCAAAGGAGCAAATGTAGAATAGCTGTTGGGTAAGTGGAATACCTGGGACACAGGATTTTCTAAAGAAGGCATTTATCCCAAGAAGTCGCTAGTGGAAAGTATCAGCAATGCTCCCCAGCCTCAGGACAAGGACCAATTACGTTCCTTCATGGGACCAGCGGAATATTACCATAAATTTGTGGGTGGATTTGCATCCACCTCATCTCCATTGAGAGAGTTACTAAAGAAAGGGGTGAGGTATGAGTGGTCCAAAGAGTGTCAAGAGGCATTTCAGCAGATCAAGGAGGGGATAGCCAAGGCACCGTCATTAGGGGGATTTATATCAGGTAGGAAGACCCTGCTCTCAGTTGATGCAAGTACACTAGGATTGGGAGCTACTCTGACTCAGTTTGATTCAGATAAAACTGAACATGTCATTGCATTCGCGTCCAGGCCACTCAGAGGAGCAGAAAGAAATTATTCTGTTATTGAAAGAGAGGCTTTGGCCGTCTTATGTGCCATCACACGCTTTAGATTTTTTCTGTGGGGTCGTGCTTTCCTTGTCCGAACAGATCACAAGCCCTTAGTTCAACTGATGAATAGTTCAGAGTGGGACAAGGGGTCTCCTTAATAGGATTTCGAGGTGAATGGTGGAACTCATGAGCTATAACTTCAGAGTGTGCTACATTCCTGGGAGGGAGAACGTGGTTGCGGATTGTTTGTCTAGGTTGCCTGTGGGAGATGGTGGAAGTGGTGAGATGCCGGAACATCAAAGCGTTAGTATTACTGAGATTGAATATGATGCCATTGATAAGGAGAGATGGGTAAGTGCTGATGAGGAGGACACGAAATTGAAACAAGTCAAGGTGTGGACTAAAGAAGGATGGCCTCACAAAAATGTGATTGGGAAGGAATATGAGAGTTATTTTGGGGTGAGGGATGAGTTAAGTTTGTCCGAGGATGGGTGCAAACTCAGGAAAGGCAGCAGGATTGTACCTCCCAGTGCCATGTCACCCAACCCCTCCTCAGCACCGCCACCCAACACACCATGGCATGTCATGCTATGTGAGAGCAAACAAAGCAATCCCCAAAACATGACACAAGTGTCACAAAGTACAGTGTCCCTAATGGAAACTGGCCACACAAAAAATGCTCCCAGTAATGTAGAACTAACAACACACATGACCAAATACTTACAAACAAAGCAATGCAGCTACACAACCTCAAACATAGCATAAACATGACAGTACTAATTTAAAGTAGTGGTAGTCTTACAACCTGATTATGCCAGCACATCGACCACTTCCAACTGTACAGTGTTGCTTCCACGCAAATGTGTGTAAGTGCACTGCTTATAACATGAACTCCAAAGTAGACGGCCTTGTGAAGACATGAGGAATGAACCTGCAAATTAGGAGGAAGACATGGATGTACAAGCACATATCAATACACCATGCAGTGTACAATATAACAACAATATCCTCTAGGAATGTATACATAGTATTGACTAAAGACTGCCCACACAGCTCATGTGAGTCCAACTTCACTTTGTAAGTCACTGTCACTTGGACACACCCTTTGCAAGCCCATGGAAACGGGAAGCAGGAGGGGTGTGTGTCTCACGAACCCAAGCATCTAACCCAAACTCAGGACAAGCCTGCATGTGCCCAGCCGGAATACAGTGGATGCCCACGGGAGTCACACAAGGCAACACACTGAAAAAAAAAAATCAAAAATCAACAATCAAAAATCAAAAATGGCCATGTGGGGGTGTGAGGGGGGCACCCAGGAGGTCCGAGGACAGGGTGCGCACCAACAGCCACCTGTGTGGATGTTGGGAAAAAAAACACCTCCCTGGGCTCATGGCCTGCACGGCTATGCCAATGTGGGAGAACTGCTGCTATCACTCTCATCACCCTCTGCAGCTGCCACAGGAGGTGGTGGTGCTATGGGAGGCAGCCCACGCAAAGCCCTGGTATGGTCCTCCATGGCAGCAAGCATGCGGGTGTGGAAGGTCTCGTTCTGGAGGATTATAGTGCGGAGATCCCCATGCACCACCTGACGTGATGCCCGGATCTCCTCCCGAGTTGCCTGCATCTCAGCTGAGAGCGAACGTGTGAGCCGCTCCAGCTGCTGTTCTGTCCTCAAGTTAGTGGAAGCCTCAAGGTCAACAAGAGTCTCCCTGAGGTGATGGAGTTCTACCCTCAGGGCTTCCCTGTGGCCCTGGGACTCTATTGATATCGATTGGCGTAGAGTCTCCAGTGCCGCCCGCCTGTCCCTGTTGGATGACAAACCAAAACCCCCGGAGGGAACAACCTTGTGAGGGGCATTGGGGGGGAGTGCTGTCACGAGGCCCGCTCCCGGGGAGCCGGCTCAGGCCCTGCGTCCCCAAAAGCGGACATCAAGTCCCCGGGGAAGGTCCCAGCAACCCCTTATAGGGACCCTTTGGACAGCGTCCTGGCGCCTATGGTGCCAGGCTCATAGAAAATGTCAGTCCTGGCGCCATAGGCGCCAGGCTCATTATGAAAGTGTTTGGGTGCACTTACCTGATGCAGACCATGCTGCAGAACCCCGGCCTCCTTGAGGCCTGAAAGGAACTACTTTACCTGTGGGACTCATTTACCACCCGGGCGTGGTCGGGGAAGGATACATACCTGATTGGAGGAAGGACACATTCTAGGAACTTCTTCCACGGCTATTTAAACCACACCCGATCAGCCACACGTGCTTCGCGTTGTTCTGCATCTAGCAGCTGGACGCTCACCGTGTCTGCTCCTGCATCTTGACTTCTGCCACACCTGCCAGCATCCTGAATCACCTGCAAAGGAAGGGAACAAGAGAACAGAAGAAGGAAAAGGCCTCACCTGCTATATCTGCATCCCAGAGACATTTCCCCGACAATCCTGAAAAGGAAGACATTTTTTTTTAAAAGCTTATCGCATCGATCGCTGCAGCGCCGCATTCTACTCACCTTTACAGGGCGCCTCCATGTTCAGCAGCGACCATCCGGATTCGCAGTCGCGCCCCCGCGCCTAGGGAGAAAAAGACAAGAACAAAGGTGAGAGAAAGAAGGGAAAAGGGAAGCTAAAACTCCATGTCAAGACTTACCTGTTGTGTCATTCCCTTTTCATTTCGGGTCCGCGCCGCATCCAGGCATTTTCGGACCCCGGCCCCTAAGGGGAAAAAGACATCAGCGTTAATGAGTGAATGAAAAGACATTACCAAAACTCTCATTAAAGACTTACCTGAATTCCACAAGGATTTCACCGCTCACCTCGGGTCGGTGCCTGTTCCCCGGCATTCCGTACCCCGGCCCCTATGGGGAAAAAGACACTAGCATTAGAACATTAATGCATGGAAACAAGGGGAACCACTTATAGAAAAAACTTACCTGGAAGCCAAGCAAGTTTGCTTCTCACCCATCCGAAAATCCAGTGACGTAACTGGATACCAACGCGCCCCTGCATCAGAAGCAGGATGGAGAGCACGTCCTTCCAGACCCTAAGGTGAGACGCTACGGGGAAGCACAGAAGGGTTTTGAGGAGGGTGAGAGGGGTAAGTGGGAGGCCGATTGCATTACCCCGCAGACAGTTAACCCCCTATTCTCACCTACAGAAGGATACTTCTGCGAGTCAGACAAGCCAGATCTGGGGCCCGGTCCAGTCCGTCTTCCGAACCCTGCGCATCACCTTAGACGAGGTCACAGCAGCGCGAACCAGGCCAGCGCCCTCTTTGGAGTCAGGTGAGCGTTACAGTTTTGAGTACTTCCTGTAATCTGAGGTGAATCAAAGCCAACATTAGGTTGGACACCATGCTCACTTCATCTATTAGTAGCTTTTCATTTGTTTTAATACTCTGCGTAGTTCCATTGCAGATTCTGCAGAAAGTTTGTAATAATCTAATTTGTTTTGGTGTTCTACTGGCAGGAGTAGTAATCGGTGTAAAGTGACACCACCTATGTTGTAGGCAGCTAAACATGTGGGGGCAGTGACAACAGCTGACAGTTTGTTGTTTGTCAATTGTTGAAGGAACTTACTGATGATTTTGATTAGGAATGTTTTGCCAGAACCAGCTTCAACACTGACATACAATAGTATAGGTTTGTAATTTTGACAGGTGCATTCTTTGTTTTCATGTTGTACACCATGTGCAATGTCTTTTGTTACTTCTGGAAAAATGCTACTTTGCTCATTGTTTAGCTTTGATTCTAGTATAGTTAAGTCTTCTTTATCTTCATACTGACACATGGTGTTTTGTACTTCTATCATAGCTAATTCTGCCGCATTTGTTATTAGTGGGTCTCCCAGTGGTTCTTGGCTTCCTGTGACAGATGGTTGACTACTGTCAGGAGTGTCCTTATCTAGTTGGGCCTGGAGTTCTTCTTCGTGTTGCTGTTCATTGTGCAACATTGTGTTGTACTGTGCAAAGTTTACATCAGTTATACTGCTTTCATTTGCTTTGAAAACGTCTTCATATGATTCATAGTTATCTAGTATTTCTTCTTCTTTTCTTCATGGTTAAAAGAGTTGTAGCAGGGACATGTAATATACTTCTTTATGTTGAGGAGTCTTTAATGACAATTTGATATGATTAATTAAATTTGGTTTGGTGAGTTTTACTAAGCTGCCTTCACAGTTTGTCACTTTGTATTTACGGTTTTGTTCATCAGGTTTTATATTATTTTTGTATGTGTAGTTTTGGGCTATGTGGTATAGACTCATGGTTTCCAAAGTGGTACTCCTGTTTGGGTAGTTTGTGTCCAATAAATTGTTTCTTAAAATGTCTTGGCTGTTGGGATCATGTTTGGCTATTGTTTCTATATCTTCGTATGATTTTAGAACTCTTTTTCTAGATTTAGCTGGACCAAGACTTAGCCATACTATATTTGCAGATTTACCATACAATGCAGAACCAGTTAATCGATCAGCTGCTTCATAGGATCCACATTCTCTATGGGACAGCATTTTTATGCCCAAGCTGTATAATTTCTGAGACACTGTTTTATCTGATGACAGGTCATTCCAGAGGTCTTGGAGCTCTGTCTTTTCTGATTTGGTTAAGTATGCTGTGACATATCGTGCAACTGCAGTAGAATTGTCTGCAATGTACTGCACGTCTATGTTTGCATTCCATAAGTAGGCAATGATTGCATTGTACTCATTGATATATTTTTCTTCTTCTTTTCTTTTAATGCAATATGTATTTTTAGGTGACTTACCTTTAACACTATGCCTAACTGAAGACATGAGGTTGTTCACTTGACCTGTATTTGTGACTGGTCTAGGGAAACCAAATCGGCATTTGGTGTAGTATTTCCCTTTGTTTTTGTATTTGCGACAACAATATTTGCCACATTTGTGTCTTTGGAATTGTAAAACCTTTGCATGAAGATCACTATTTGTGGATTCTGATGGAATCTCACAAGTGACATATTTTTCAATAAACTGTAAAACAGTGGCATCACTGTCTTGACCAAATTTAGGAGCATCTTTAATCCATAAAAGCATGTGGATATGTGGTGCTCCTCTGGCTTGGTATTCTTTTCTCCAAAAGAAGTGTTGCACTTCTCCAAGGGGAGGAACAGTTTTGTTACAAATAAAATGTAGCATAGCAATGAAGCAATGGTGAAAATATTGTGAAACATTAACAGGATCCTGTGAACAAAGTTCTCCAGGTGTTAGTATATCTATGTTTGTTTTGTTTTCGTTTGATATGCATAGGAACGCATGTAAATCTTCCCATGCATATTCTGCGCACCTTAATGTAACAAACCAAGTGGGTGGGCCAAGGTTTCTGATCATAGAACGTACATCTCCATGACGTCGAAACCGGTACTCTTTAGTACCACGCATATCTGCTAATAGATTTGCTTGTAAAACCTCATCTTTTTGTTGAACTTTTTGTAATAATTGTGTAGCTGTCATATTTTGAAAGTGTGATCCTGATTTTAATATGTGTGCAACTCCGTAACGTAAAGTTGCTAGTTCACTTTCAAAGAGTAGGTGGAATATGTATTCCACATTTTGTCGAAATCTGGGATCTTCGGAATACATTCGTAATGAGCGATATTCTGATGCTGATATTTGAATCGGTCTATCATCGTATCTTCCTCCTTTGCCAGTAGGAAAGAGTAGAGGAAAAGCATGTGCTTCTATACTTTTTGCCCATATGCTGATTGGTGATCCTTTTGCTTGACGCATTTGGCACGTTTCCAGTGCATCTTCTATGTTGTCATTAGAGTGCAATGGATGAATTGTATAATGGTCTAAAGTGTTTGAAATTGTAGCAGGATCTAGGAGCTCAAATTGACCAGCTTCTTGTGTCTGTTAAATTATTTCACTTGTATCTTGCAAGTTTTCTTCAATATTAACTTCTTTGTAATATTCATTGTTCTCTTTAAGATTTGTATGGCTTCTCTAACTTTATGTAAATCTACCAGTTGTTGCCAAATTTTTGTGTCTTTTGTAGGTACTCCATTTACCAAGATAATTCAAGATTGCTGCATTGGACGTTGCACTCCTAGAGTGTGCACATTTTCTTTTAGATCTAATGGTAAATACACTACTTTTCCACGAATACCTTTCACTAAGTCAGAGGGACGTAATTTTGCAGTTTTTGGTTGAAGGCGTATTATTGCTTGAAATGGGTGCACTGTTTGAATTATGATGCTCTCATATAAATTAAGTTGTTGAAGGGGTTTTGGTAGTGGATACAATTCCAAGTTATTTGTGATAGCACGTGAAGGAGTTTGGTTGTTGTAAAGTTTTGTAGTGCAGTAAGTGCAAAGTATTATGGGGTCAGTTATTTCGTATTTGTTTTCTGCTATAAGGTAGAGAAATAATTCAAACCATTTAGAATCTTCTATTTTGTATGATAGGTCTATAGTTTTTGTGCTACTTTTATATAAAGTTCTGCGGCAACATACACACACGTGGTTTGGTACTTCAGCTGAAGTACTTTCTAATTTTAGTATTTCTTTTTTGTATGTCTGTAGTGAAAGGTTGCCATGTGCAGAATTGTTACGAAGTTGGTTGACAGCTAATTCATCTTGTAAGTGGGTTTCACTTCCAAAATATTTTGTCTGGATATAGTCGATTTCTTCTAGGAGGTCTTTTGCTGTACCATGTAGAAGAATGTTATTTAAATTGGATAGTACTAAAGAAGTACTTTTAGCATAGTACAGTTTATAAACTAGATTTCTTATACTTGCATGATGTGTTGATATCCTTTTGATATCATGGAAGGGTGTTTTGCAAGTAGGTCCTGCAATGCAGGCCAAGGAATGTCCTTGTAGTCCTGTGTACGTGCATATTGGACAAGCATCCATATTTTGCAGTAGTTTAATTTTGATTTTGTCTTTGATTTTCACATATTGATTGAGGAATTGGCGTAAATACTTGAACTTTTTTTGGGAATGTTACACATTGACATGCATGGCCATTTGTACACTAGATGTTCTGATTCAGTTGAATGGAGGGGTAAATCTACGTTTTCAGGGCATATTTTTGTAAGGAGTTCTTCTTGTTCCATTATGGTATTATTAACTTTTTCATAACCTCGACCACTGCTATGTATGGCAATTGTATTTGTTTGCTTTTGTTTGTAGGCTTCTTCATTAATGTATGGTTCTGTGGTTGTAGTGTGACTCCATTCACCTCCACAGATATTTAAGAAGTTATTTCTGTTGACATTTCGTTTATTGAGAAGTCTTTTTTTTTAATTTAGTTATTAGTTTTGTTAGTGGTTTCATTCTGTTTAACACTAAAATAAATAACTTTGTTTTGAGAAGAAGTGCACTGTCTATCAACGCTTCTAAGATTACTTTCCTACGATAGGTTTGAAGTCTTGAACCTGGTTTCTCTCCCGTTTTCATAAGATTTTGAAGGACTTTGTGATGGAATATTTTGGCTAAAATACTTTTCTTGGTATGCTTACTTTGTACTATATCAAGATTTATAGAAGAAGTTTTATTTGTAGTGATAGTTGATTTTCTGTTGATTGTTTTTTGGGTTGTTTTACTTTTTGATAGAGGAGGGAAAGTTTTTGTACTAGAAACTTCTTCTGTTTCACTACATGACTGTATTAGCTGTTGTGTTTCAACTATTTTTACAAATTCTGCTATAGATGGATGTTTATGTTGGAGACTTTTCATTTCATTTGCTCTACTTCTGCGTCCCTTTCTACGGAGTTGCTTTTTGGTAGGCATTCTTTAGGGACTGTTGAAAAAAATACAGAAGGTATGGGTTGGGGTGTTCTGCAATGCATGTGTGGTGTGTGCATGAGTGTTTGAGTAAGGTGATAAAGATGTATGTAATGGTGTGTGATTGTGCATAGGGAAGTACAACTAGTAGGGATGGCTATTCTTGAATTAATTTGTTACTAAACTGGGGTTCAGATGACAGACAAAAGTAAGCTAGTGGTGTGGAGAAGTATAAATAGTATATCTAAAGCTATACAATTAAAACAGTTGTTTTTTCTACAACATCTAAATTCTAGCGGCTGAGTTGGGTAATTTATGTATCGTAAAATAGGAATTTGTGGGCCATTTTGCCAGTAAATCACTGTTTAAGACGGGGGGATTTTTGGTCAGAATGGTGCAGAATCTCTATTTTTAGGCACAGAAATAGCATGAATTAAGCTTACAGTGTGAGTAATAATTCAAATATTATGGTAACATTCTACTTACTTTTTTTCTAAAATGAGCAGTTTGCTTCTTAGTTGTTCTTTGTAGTTCCAATTCGGCTGCTTCTTTTCAGGAGAATGGTCTTCACTGCAATTGTAAAAGAAAGAAATTAGTAATTTGGTTTGTATATAGCACTCTTTTAAATTTAGACATTGATGTTTTAAATTGAAATGCTCAGCGCCTTCCTTAAAACCATTAAAACTATTTTATGACTAACTGTAGGAAAGAAAATATCTTCACTATGGCTTGTTAAATTCATAATGTACCACTGTATACCACTATTCCTGCAACTAAGCTTTTCCACATAATAGTGAGTCCATGTCATAGCCTGCTTTTCCACGTAATAGTGAGTGAATGTCATAGCCTGCTTGTCCTATATAAATGTAAGTAATTATATAAACTAAAAAAAGTAAAACCAAATATGTGTTTGTACAAATATTATTCTTTGAGATTTGATCATAGAGTGTGCATGTAATTTTGTTTGATTATATGTAGTCTATATATTTTATTTGTAAAAGATTAGTTTAACATTATTTGCGTGTGTGTACGAAAAAATTAAACGGTATAAAGGTTTGTAAATCACAGTTCATTTTAGGATAATGAAAAAATGATTGTAGATGCATTTTACAGATTATACAAGGTAAAAGTCGGTTAGAAAATGTGTTCATGTACTGTATAGAAAATATGCATACCTGTAGTTTGTGTTCATGCATATGGATATGGATGAAGCTGCAAGTAGAAATCTTGGAGATTTGTCTAGTATTTCTCGTAGATCGTGCTTGCCAGTGGTATGAGACTTGTAGTCCGAGAGATTCACCGTACATTTGCAGTGCTGATCAATGATGATGCAGTTACATGTAGAGGTCATGGATTTGATTGGTGGATGGTCATGTGATTTCTTAGCTACATCCAATGAGGGAATGGCACAGAGAGTGAAGTGGAAATGGTAGAAGGGCTGTCCATGTTACGATACGTTCGCAGACATGGCGGTAGTTCCAGGACACCGCGTATTACATCCGGGGAATTTGGGGTGGGGAGGCATGCAAATGAGATTGAATGTAGCAAGGGATTGGTCAGTAAAGTTTAGTGAGTGTGTTGTGCTGGGAGAGGTTTTCTCTGATATTCTTTTTGGTGAGAGAAGAACAGATAGCTATGGCTGAGTGTTTCAAAAAACATATTGTGTGGATTTTGGGAGACTCGTGGATACATTGGTTGAAGTTGCATGCAGAAATCTGTGGAGTATCTATAGATCTTGGATTCCCACATGTGGAAGTGCACTGGCATGCAGTGCGTGGGATGAAGTGGCTGGACTTGCTAGCTCTCTGTGCAACTTTGAAGATAGAAGAACATCCAGACATAATTGTAATTCATTGTGGAGGGAACAGTTTAGGACATGTGTCTGGAATTTCTTTGCAATTTCCAATGAAAGAATGACTTCAGAAGATCATGGATATGTTTCCAAACTCCAAAGTAATTTTTTCACGGATTGCGCAGAGACAAATGTGGCTTCGTTCTTTCTCATGTGGTCCACAAATGGAGAAAGCAAGGCGTAATGTCAATAAGGCTGTTTGTGCTTTCCTAAGAGATTTTGGCATGTTCTCTTTTCCCAATGAAAATATTATTTTTCGTAGTACATACATTTTTCGCAGAGATGGAGTCCATCTTACTTATGCTGGAAATCAGATTTTTCTGAGAAATGTAAAAAATGCATTGCGACCTTTTTTAGAAATGCAGCATCTATTTTGAAGTAGGTGTTAAGTATTTATAATTTTTGACATACAAACACCTCCCAAAGGCTCTTTTTAGAGCCACCACTTACTCCCAGAGAAAAAAGCAATGGTTACAATAGGGCAGCACCCCAATTTTTTTTATTTTCGCGAACTGTCTGCAGACTTTCAAGAAATAGAAAGGGCCCTGCATTCTTTATCGTTACTTCTATTTTTTAACTGTGAAAGGCGGCTCTGAAAATTTTTGTTATTGTGTATTTTTTTGGTTTTTTACACACGACACACTAGGAGAGGAGGGGAAAGGTGGGTAAAGGGGGGGGCACCAACCACAGGGATAAGAAAGGGCGAGCTGAGAGAGGAAGATGTAGAGTGGGTTTTATTTGGGTAGTGAGCAGGTCTTCTCGTGCTCTGAGACGATAGTCTCAAAAGCACTCCGCAGTCGCTCCCCCCTACATAGTACTGTGTCACAGTACATACATACAACTGTGACCCTCGAAAGGTAATGGTCATCAGAATTCTGTATGGCCTGTGAGGCAGCTTGAGGAATACGCTGTCCCACAGAGGTGTTCCTTGTGGTGACAGGATCAGAAACAGAGGATGAAGTAGAAGCAATCAACCTACTACGCTCTTCGCAAGGTACAACCTTGCAAATGGCCCCAGTGTGGAATGAGTTCAGGTGTCGCTTCATGGTCGTAGTCCCAAAGCTATACGAACCATGCCTCCCGCGACTGAGTACCATTTTGCACTTGTTGCAGGTGACACGGTTCGCACAAGCCTTAGGACCATTCCCATGAACGGTAAACAACCGCCACACCCAAGAATCATGCCGCGGGCGGCTAGTAGGTATTTCCTCTACCTCCTTCTCGTCATCCTCTTCTTCCTCCTCTGTATCCTCACTCCTATTCCCCTCTTCAGGCCCTTTGGGAAATGGTGGTGGTGGAGGGGGTGGGGGTGGTGCTGAGGCAGATGTAGCACCATGTGGTAATAGTCAAGCCATGGATGTCATAGGGTTGGAGATGGAAATCTCAAAATCTGCAAAGTATGCAGCAAAATGCAGTGTGTTCTGTGGAATAGTCAGAAACACAATGAAAATGCGCTCTAGGGCGTGGTCTTATATAGGGGTGCTTGTGCGCGGGTCGCGGACATGCGCGCCGTCCGCCAGACAGATCGAACATCAAAAAAGGTTCAAAAAGTCACAAAAACTATGTGGAAAGTTAGGATTAGTATGTGGGATTTGTGGTATGGTGATTATTTAATGAGAAATATTGTGGATTACTTGGAAATGTACTTTTAAACTGTTTGGGGACACGAACAGTGTCCGCATTTAGAGCACGAGATGAGCGTGGGCGCGGTCACATGATTGTTTTGTGAGCATGTTCGCTAAGGTAGCGGCCGTCCGCAGGACACCCAATGTACGGACATTGTTTTGCGCATGCGTGTTGATGTTCTACGGACAGTGTTCGGGTCCTGAACTAATTAAAAGTGCGTCACATGTAAAACGAACAGTTACGGACAGCCGTTTGTTCTTAGCACAGTTTAATTTATTTGCTAACAATACGGACAGATCTAGCGTTTCAAGCACACCTCCATTTTTGTTTATTTATGAAGAATTCAGGACACCACAAGTGTTCTTAGAACAGTTTCTGCTTGCTAGCGAACACTATGAACAGGCATAGTGTTCTTAAGGACACCTCCATTTTCGTTTATTTACGAACATTTCAGGACACTACGAGTGTTCTTAGAACATTTTCAACTTGCATGAGAACATTACGGACAGATGTAGTGTCCTCAGGACAGTTATATTTTCGTTTCTTTACAAACATTTCCGAACAACCGCGCTGTCCGTGGACACCTAAATTGGTTTCATCACAAAGAACTGAAAGTAATTACAACAGAATATAAGAAAAGTAACTTTATTTCATGTATATATAGAATTATGACTGGTCAGGTGGGGCAGAAACGGAAACAAAAACAGGAGAATTAGGGATTTCTAGATAACTGGGATCAGGTGAAGAAGGGAAGGAAAGCTCATCGAAAAACTTTGGTCCATAGACAGGGTTTGGGGTTAACTGAGTGGGATAGGGTGAGGGGGACAAGTGCAGGTTGGACAATGGTGTGCTGTTGGTGGTTTCACATGAATTTCCATAAAGTTTTTCAAATCCATAAAATTTTGCATAAGGTCGTCCATTTTTTGATTAATCTGTTGTAGAGTGATATCCTCTGATTGTTGTTGTGAGATGCTTGGAATTTTTGTATGGTCTGTAATAAAAAAATGTATATGTTAAATATATACAAAATAATATTTATTAATTGGTTTATATAGTAAAGTGTGTACCATTAGGTGGACTATTTTCTAACATTTCCTCTTGTGGGAAATGCTCCTCTAGCCAGTCGAGAGTACTACACATTTCTGTGAGAAAACATAAAAGTAATATGTTTTTTTTTCTAATATAGAAAGTTTATAAATATATGAGTAAAAAGAAGTGCACTTACTATGTCTGGTGAGATATGTAATCTGTAGTCTATACGTCTGGTCTTGCTGTTGGTTGTGGAACGTCTGTGAGGTAATTATGGTGGAAGACACTTTATCTTCTTTTGGTATATTCCATTTTAAAACATATTGGGGGTAATTCATAGAATCCAGCGCACAAGTCGCGCACGCGGCTGGCGCACAGTGTGCGCATGCGAATCCCTGCGCCAGCAGCGTGCGCTAAAATCCAATTCCGCGCAAAGCGTATTCATGGATTCCAGCCACCAAAACCAGCCGTGGCGCACAGTGGCGCAGCGACCCTGCAGCAGCGCCAGTTACGCCCCCAAGAACGCCTCTCGCGCAGGGAAAAGCCATCAATATACCCAATACAGGGCAAAGGGCTGCGCTAACCCTGTACCAGCACAGCAAGCGGGCCACGTGTATCACTGGGTATCAGGGTACGTGTATTTCGGGGTGCGCGTGAAGTTCCACACGCGATATCAGCAGGGTACGTGTATTCCAGGGGTGTGCGGGAAGTTCCACACGCGATTCCATCAGGGTACGTGTATTTCAGGGGTGCGCGGGAATTTCCACACGCGATTGGGCCCGTGCGAGCAGGGTACGCGTATCTCAGGGATGCGCGGGAAGCTCCACACACGATTCCATCAGGGTACGTGTATTTTGGGGTGTGGGGGAAGTCTCACACGCGAAATCAGCAGGGTACGTGTATACCAGGGGTGCGCGGGAAGTTCCACACGCGATTCCATCAGGGTACGTGTATTTCGGGGTGCGCGTGAAGTTCCACACGCGATATCAGCAGGGTACGTGTATTTCAGGGTGCAGGGGAAGTTACACACGCGATTACAGCAGGGTACATGTATTCCAGGGGTGCGTGGGAAGTTCCACATGCGATTCCATCAGGGTACGTGTATTTCGGGGTGCGCGTGAAGTTCCACACGCGATATCAGCAGGGTACGTGTATTTCAGGATGCAGGGGAAGTTACACACACGATTTCCGCAGGGTACGTGTATTTCAGGGGTGCGCGTGAAGTTCCACACGCGATATCAGCAGGGTATGTGTATTTCAGGGTGCAGGGGAAGTTACACACGCGATTACAGCAGGGTACGTGTATTCCAGGGGTGCGCGGGAAGTTCCACACGCGATTCCATCAGGGTACGTGTATTTCAGGGGTGCGCGGGAATTTCCACACGCGATTGGGCCCGTGCGAGCAGGGTACGCGTATCTCAGGGGAGCGCGGGAAGTTCCACACGCGATTCCATCAGGGTACGTGTATTTCAGGGTGCGGGGGAAGTCTCACACGCGAAATCAGCAGGGTACGTGTATTCCAGGGGTGCGCGGGAAGTTCCACACGCGATTCCATCAGGGTACGTGTATTTCGGGGTGCGCATGAAGTTCCACATGCGATATCAGCAGGGTACGTGTATTTCAGGGTGCAGGGGAAGTTACACACGCGATTTCCGCAGGGTACGTGTATTTCAGGGGTGCGCGTGAAGTTCCTCACGCGATATCAGCAGGGTACGTGTATTTCAGGATGCAGGGGAAGTTACACACACGATTTCCGCAGGGTACGTGTATTTCAGGGGTGCGCGTGAAGTTCCACACGCGATATCAGCAGGGTATGTGTATTTCAGGGTGCAGGGGAAGTTACACACGCGATTACAGCAGGGTACGTGTATTCCAGGGGTGCGCGGGAAGTTCCACACGCGATTCCATCAGGGTACGTGTATTTCAGGGGTGCGCGGGAATTTCCACACGCGATTGGGCCCGTGCGAGCAGGGTACGCGTATCTCAGGGGTGCGCGGGAAGTTCCACACACGATTCCATCAGGGTACGTGTATTTCGGGGTGCGGGGGAAGTCTCACACGCGAAATCAGCAGGGTACGTGTATTCCAGGGGTGCGCGGGAAGTTCCACACGCGATTCCATCAGGGTACGTGTATTTCGGGGTGCGCATGAAGTTCCACATGCGATATCAGCAGGGTACGTGTATTTCAGGGTGCAGGGGAAGTTACACACGCGATTTCCGCAGGGTACGTGTATTTCAGGGGTGTGCGTGAAGTTCCACACGCGATTTCAGCAGGGTACGTGTATTTCAGGGGTGCGCGGGGAGCACCACACGTGAATTGCACGTGTGGGTCCTCCCAGGTGTTCCCTCTACACCCTCCACGGCCCCTGCAGGTGGCTCACACCACAGGGGCCTACCCTGCACATGTCCTGCAGGCACCCCATCCACCATGGCCATGCCCCCCAGCCAACCCACATGTCAACTTGCACTACTGCCCACCAACGCATGTCCCCCTGCACACCCAGCCACCAGGGGCACCCTCCACCCTCCCCACCCATGTCTCCCAGCACCCCCACCCCCCAGCAGGGCAGGGGCACACACCACCAGGGCCCCAACCATGTCTCCCACCACCCCCACCCCCAGCCACCAGGGGCAGCCTCCACCAGGCCCCCACCCATGTCTCCCAGCACCCCCACCCCCCAGCCACCAGGGGCAGCCTCCATCAGGCCCCCACCCATGTCTCCCACCACCCCCACCCCCCCGCAGTGCAGGGGCACCCACCACCAGGCCCCCACCCATGTCTCCCACCACCCCCACCCCCAGCCACCAGGGGCAGCCTCCACCAGGCCCCCACCCATGTCTCCCACCACCCACCCCCCCCAGCACTGTGGGGCACCTGCCAGCAGGCCCCCACCCATGTCCAACTCATGTCCCCCCCCACCCCCAGCACTGTGGGGCACCTGCCAGCAGGCCCCCACCCATGTCTCCCAGCACCCCCACCCCCCAGCACTGTGGGGCACCTGCCAGCAGGCCCCCACTCATGTCCAACTCATGTTCCCCACCCCCCCACCCCCCAGCACTGTGGGGCACCTGCCAGCAGGCCCCCACCCATGTCCAACTCATGTTCCCCACCCCCCCACCCCCCAGCACTGTGGGGCACCTGCCAGCAGGCCCCCACCCATGTCCAACTCATGTTCCCCACCCCCCCACCCCCCAGCACTGTGGGGCACCTGCCAGCAGGCCCCCACCCATGTCCAACTCATGTTCCCCAATACCCACACCCCCCAGCATCCAGGGGCAGCCTCCACCAGGCCCCCACTCATGTCTCCCACCACCCCCACCCCCCAGCAGTGCAGGGGCAGCCTCCACCAGGCCCCCACTCATGTCCCCCTGCACCCAGGTCCTCACAATCCCCAATCATGTGCGTTATGGTCAGCCTCCACAGCCAAAAGGCCCTACCAAGTAACCCATTCACCCACATGGAAATGGAAATTACATGTTACACCCCCAATGTTCATAAAGCAAATGAACCCATGTCCGTCACACACAATGGTTGCAAATGAATGGGAAAACACCCAACATGACATGCATGAAACCAATGAGATGATACCACACAGTGAAGTATGAAAACAAAATTGTATTAAAAAAAAATGAATGCAAATGAAATTAAACAAACTACAATGGCAATGAAAAAAAGATAAGCTGCATGTCCGTCCAAAAAAATCAAAACTACAAATCCAAATCCAAAAAAATGTTGTTCAAAGTCACATTAAAAATAAAATCAATCCGAGAGATAAAAATAAATGCAAAGACCATTGCTCCATGGAGAATAAATCAAAAATAAAAAAATAAAACAATCCAATGAAGAACAATGTACAAAACATCCAAGGGTCCATGAGCCCAACTGAACAAAGGAAACCTACAAAAAACCCTAACTAAAATGCAACTATATACAAAAAGTGGAGCTGTGTCCGTCGACAGTGTGGAGCGTTGTTATCCGAGTCGGGAGTCTTCTGTTCCAGCAGGGGTGGACACAGCAACTGGACCCCTGCAGATGGCTGATGTGCAGGCACCAAATGGCAGGGCACAGTGGCAGCAGGCAGGCAGGCAGGCAGCAGCAGATGGCACGTGGGAGGCTGCTCGGGGCACTGGGGGGCAGTAATTTGGCCTTCTGGGCAGGAGCGTGGTCTTCCGTGTGTTTTCGCGTGGCCAGCTTGATACGGAGTGATTTGGCACATGAAAATCCTGCACGTTAGCGTGATATTCGAGGAATGCCCCTTAGCGCGTAAGCGCGTCAGCACGCATACGCGATTTCATTGGACCAAAGGCCCTTACAGCGTAAGCGCGTCTGTGACGTTTCGCGCATGGGCGTTGCCCTGGCAGGGCTTGGAGATCCCGCGTGCCTTTGAACTGCTCTGTACGTGCTTTTCGTGCGGTGCGTGTGTTTTCCATCCGTTGGGGTTCACACGCTATTACTTCACAGCGGGTGTTGGCTACACGTTCTTCTACACGCAAGGCAGACGGTGAGTGGTACCCCGCTCCCCCCCAGGCCCGATCGCGTGAAGCGAACCCCTGAAATACACGTAGCCCGCTCCCCCAGGCCCGATCGCGTGAAAAAATTCACGCGAAACCCTGAAATACACGTAGCCCGCTCCCCCAGGCCCGATCGCGTGAGAAACTTCACGCGAACCCCTGATATACACGTAGCCCGCTCCCCCAGGCCCGATCGCGTGAAAAACCTCACGCGAACCCCTGAAATACACGTAGCCTGCTCCCCCAGGCCCGATCGCGTGAAAAAGTTCACGCGAACCCCTGAAATACACGTAGCCCGCTCCCCCAGGCCCGATCGCGTGAAAAAGTTCACGCGAACCCCTGAAATACACGTAGCCCGCTCCCCCAGGCCCGATCGCGTGAGAAACTTCACGCGAACCCCTGAAATACACGTAGCCCGCTCCCCCAGGCCCGATCGCGTGAAAAACTTCACGCGAACCCCTGAAATACACGTAGCCCGCTCCCCCAGGCCCGATCGCGTGGAAAAGTTCACGCGAACCCCTGAAATACACGTAGCCCGCTCGCACAGGCCCAATATCTGTATGTTGCCACTTTTGTAATGCACAGGGACGTTACCGCCTGCCTTCGTGTGGCGGACGTGTTTCGGCTTGTGCGTGTCTTTGGCTGTGCGTGGCTTTGCCCTATTCGATTCCATGAATACGTGTGGTTCGAGTGCGTGTGGGCGTTCCGTCTGCTTCCCTGCAGTACATCCCCTGTTACGCCCTTATTTTCGCGTGTTGTTC